>NC_062570.1:72029166-72333333 GCF_022837055.1 Prionailurus viverrinus | reverse complement strand
TCCTTGACACCAATGGATAGACAGGAGTCACCTGAGTTAGTCACCACAGGTGAATAACCTGTGGACTGTGGAACTCTAGGTCTGGAAGTGCTGGTCTCAGGGAAGAGAGAGCCCCTGCCCCCACCTCAGGGTTAGAGTCCTGAAGGCCACCCTGTCACCTTCACCTCCTTCGCTCTCTCCTCCCAGTGAAGGTACTGGGATGGGCGGGACTCACCAGGTTCTCAGGAGGCCTGCGGGTTGTGGTTCATGTCTTCTAAGCAGAGTTTGGTGGCGAGAAGTCTGATTTCATGTCTGCTGGCTACTTTAACGGTTTCTGACATGGGTACCATGGACACGATGTCTGCATCCTCTGAGCCTCAGATTCCTCATTTGCAGTATGAGGAAAACAATAACTATACAGAGTCTTAACCAGTGAAGCCCCCATCACTTCCTGTTACAAAGTGATGGACCAGTGGAAGTCAGCATTCTCACCCAAACCACCAGTCCCCTGGCAGGGAGCTTAGGAGAGGGTGAAGCAAAGAGCAGAAGGTTTCTTCCTAACATCTTGAGGGAGAGAGAGAATGGCTTCCACTACAGGTGTTAAGATTAAAGACCATTCTTGAAGGAGGGAGGACCCAGAGACCTATACTTAGAATGAACGGTAAATTATGACAAGCAGATATGGGAGCAGTAAAGGTACACACAGAGAGATCATCCTGGCGCTGTCACCAACTAGCTGTGTGACCTTGGACATGTTGCTTAGCATCTCTGGGACTCGGTGTTCTCATCTATAAAATGAGGGGGGATGATATTATCAACTTAATTTTTGTTGGGTTGAATCTGCATTATTATGAGGATTAAATAAGTTAATACAGGTAAAGTTACCAGATCACTGTTAACTCGATTGCTTTAATTCTTACGATGCTTCCATGGCCCTGGTGGTTGAATCCTCTGTTTTGTCTTTGGGGTAACAATTATCACTAGTTACCCTGACAGTGAGTGGGAGTGGTCATTGGGAGGAACAGTAGTTCTGGGCACAATCTACTTTTCAGAGAAAATATAATAGATTGTTGCCATAATAGCATTTGGAGAGAAATTCCTGTCCCAAGTGGGGCCAGTGATTTACTCTGTGGTTATGAGTATATAATGTTACTAATGTAGTGTGTGTGACCCTAGCTCTTCTAAACTTTCATTGTCGGTGGATTTCAGCAATCCCCGGCCTCTCCTAAACGTCTGGAGTGGGGTGAGAGTCGGGGGGTGGGGGCTATCTCTCTTTCCCCCCTGCCGCAGCCCCTCCCTGTAGCACTCTAATGAAATGGCAGCCCTTGGGTGGAAATTCTGAGCTCTCAGGGCCCTCACCCATGGGAGGCTGGCTCAGCCTGCCTGCTTCTTTACTGAATGCAAGACGAGGCAAGAGGCCAAGGCGATTTCCTCTCTTTTACTGCATCATAAAAAAGCATCTCATTCTGCATGTGACACCTCTTGAGTGCTCATGCCCAGGCCATGATTAACAGATAATCTCATAAAGGCCTGTGGTCCAGCTGCCAAGACCCACCTGGGGAGAAAGCAAAGGCCTACAACAGAGACCCTTCCTATAGCCTCAAAGACTTGTTTCCTTAAAGTCACTCTTTTCCCATCTGGGGATAATCTAGGCTCTCCTGCCCCTCGCTGGCTTGGCTCCCTGGCTGCCATTTTGCTCTTTCAAAGGGAAGCTTGCTGCCAAACACCCAGACCCTTCCAAAGAGAGGACGTTATTCTCTGACTAAATTAGAGAAGTATTGAGCTGGAGACTTTGGGAATTGTCCAGTAGCAAAACCCTTTCATTGTAGTGATGGGACAAATGAGGCTCGGAGACATCAAGCGATTACCCCAGGGTCAAACCACAAAGGAATGGTAGAAGTGGACTTGGAATCCAGATCTCCTGACACTCATTTGAAGTAGCCATTGTCTGCATTCCCACGGACCATAACCCAGTACTGTGTCCTGACTGAGTGTTTATTGTGTCTGAGCCATCCAAGAATGGCCTGCTGAGATGGGGCCTGAGCTCCCAGACTGGACTTGGAGCCATCTCAGGAAATCACTGGTGCTCCTTTTTGCCTGTTCAGCTCAGCAAGGACACCCAGGAGGGGACAAGGGGATTCATGACTGGCTGGTGGCAGAGCCCCCCAGCGGGAGCCTGACTCTCTATTAGATCCCAGTGACCAGCACAGGCCACTCCTCTTTCAGCCTACAAGGAGCACGGTGCAGAGGAAATAGCATGGGTGTGGGTGTGGAACAGACCTGAGCTCCATTCCTGACACTGCTGCCTTCTAGCTGTGTGACGTTTGGCCATACAATTTGCTCTGAATTACGTTTCAAAAATAAGAGTAAAAATTGCTAGCGCCACAGGCTGTTGTGAGCGTTAAAAGGGATTCTTCGCAGATATGCTGAGTATGGAGCCTGACTATATGCACTCAGTGTGCGGTTCTTGCCATTATTATTGCCATCCCTCCTACTAGACAACATCAGGCAAGTCACAACCTATGTGAACTTCAAGTTCTTCATTTTCTCTAAAATAATGAGACTATTCCTACCCTACAGACTTAACCAAAAGTTTCTGGCAAAGCACCCAGTGGGTTCTCCAGTCAGCTTTAATTTCCTTCCTTCCATCTGGCAAGTCCACAGGGGAGTTCTGGTAGACAGAAAGAAAGGGATGTTAACTCAAGGTTAAGGCTTGAGTTCTGTTATTTCCACCATGGGTGCTAAACATCTATACCTGTATCTCTATCTGATGTGTCTCTATCTGTCTCTATATTTCTGTGTCTATCTCCATGACATATATGCTTCTAGTTTTTCTCTTACTTTTTTAAAACAAAGGGAAGTCATTCAATTGTATTTGAAAAAAGAAAAAAGAAAGATATGTTCATGTTCCTTATAAACAATTAATATAATAGAGAAAAGTTTGGGGGTGCCTGGGTGCCTCAGTTGGTCAAGGATCTGACTCTTGGTTTCCAACGAGGTCATGATCTCACAGTTCGTGAGATTGAGCCCCGCATTGAGCTTTGTGCTGACAGTGCAGCACCTGTTTGGGATTCTTTCTCTCCCTCTCTCTTTCTGCCCCTCCCCTGCTGTCTTTCTCTCTCTCTCAAAATAAATTAATAAACTTAAAAAAAATTTAAATAGAGAAAAGTTTAGAAATGAAAATAGTAAAATAACCCAAGTAATAATACTCATAACATATATTGAGAATAAGCAAACATCATCACTGTTGTCTTTGTATTTGTATACATAGATAGAAAAATAAATATCTAAAAAAAACTTTAATAAAAATGAAATCATAACTCTAAATACTATTGTAAAATACGAAGTATTACCTTTAACTTTCCTGGAATTTAATAGAAGAAAATATACCAAAGAAAACTGTAGATTATTGAATACATGCTTCTTTACCATAGGGTAGTATTTCATGAAAAGTCCTTTCAAGGTTGATGGAAGTGATTATAGAAAGCATCAAGAGATGGCAGTCATCATGTCTTCTGAAACCACGTTTCAGTGTTAATAGCAATAACGTTTGGGCTGTGGAAGATAAAGACATTAACACCCTCACACGTTCTCAGCTCCCCTCTCCACACAATTTGGATTTTGTTAGTTATATGATTATTTGTACATTGTTCAGACTTACAGCTCTGTCTGCTCTCTAACTAGAATAGTTCCCATATTTCATGCAACCGTTCAATTCCAGCTCCCATGACTTACCTTGTAGGTAGGGTAAGTGGGGTAGGGGCAGCTAAACCGCAAAAGAGTAAAACATACGGTGTATTAGGAAATCATACATGCTATAGAACACAAGCAAAAAGTAAAGCAGACAAAGGGAGGTCCAGAATACTGGAGTAGAGTGGAGTGGGCACATATTGCCATAGTAAATAAGGCAGTTAGGGCGAGCTTCATTGAAGATAGTGTTTATTACCACTATAAATATTAACTAGACCTACTGCTTACCACTTCATGGTGTGCACCTTCATGATGTTTCTGTTCCTAAGTTATTTTTTTCTTTATTTCTTAATTGCTTGAATGTCACTGTCACATAGTTTTGTTCAAGAAGGGGGCCGTATTACTGATTTCTCAGCTTCAAGAAAATCTATTGCTTTTTATATTTAACAACACTCTTGTGCGGTTGTAACACGTGGGGTACATTTTCTCTCTCTTATTGTGAACACTGTCTTTTGTCCTTAAATGTTGCTGTGGAGAAAGCTGAGGCCAGCTTGATTTTAACCCCTTGAAATGATTTGCTTTTGCTGATTAAATGTTTGAAGTGTCATTTTTTTTTAACTTACATACCTCTATTTTGATTTGTCTGTATTAAATTTTCCTGGAACATGGTGTATCTTTCAATTTGCTTTTGCAAGTTTTTAATTTATTTAGATAATTTAAAAAATTTTTACCTTTGGGTTTGGAAACTTATTTTTTTTTATTTACTAGGCTTTAAAAAATCTATTAGTTTCCCTGTACTTGTTTTTAATACCGCTGTTTTAATCTACATTTACTGTGATTATCTCAAGCTCCTATCCATCTAATTCATTTTTGGTGAAATATACCTGTTACTTGCTCTAATTTTTTTTTTACATTTATTTATTTTTGAGAGAGAGAGAGAGAGACAGACAGAGAGAGACAAAGCACAAGCAGGGTAGGGGTAGAGAGAGGGAGACACAAAATCCGAAGCAGGCTCCAGGCTCCGAGCTGTCAGCACAGAGCCCGACGCGGGGCTCGAACTCACGAACCGTGAGATCATGACCTGAGCCAAAGTCAGACATCCAACCGACTGAGCCTCCCTGATGCCCCACTTGGTCTAATTTTTATATTAGTTCTGTAGTGATGTGGTTTGTGTCCTCAGTTTGTTTCTCTAGATCCTCCATCTCCTAATTTGTCTTCAACCTCATTATCTTGTCTCTCAGAGCTTCTGTTCCTGAATTTATACTCTTACTAAGATGTTCTATAACCTGAAAGGCTATGAAGATTTCCTTTTGTTCTTTTGTTATGTTTTCTCCTAGGTTGCTTCTTTATCACTCTCCCCTCCTCTTTCCTCCCTTCCTTCCTCTCTCCCTTTCTCCCTCCTTCTCTCCTCCCCTTTCTCCTTCCTTTCTTTCCTCCTTCCCTCCTCCCCCTCCTTCTCTCCCTCCCTTCCTCCTAGCCCCCTTCTTCCCTTGTTTCCTCCCTCTGTCCCTTGCTCCTCCCCTTTCTCCCTCCCTTCTTTCTCCCTCCCACCCTCCTCCACCTCACTTTCTTCTTTCACAATGTTTGCATAGCTCTTTCATAAATAAGTGAGAAGTTCTTATGATGCTGTTTCAACTCACCAACATAACATTTGTAGAAGCTCATTATAAAGTGTCTGATTCCACATCCCTGCCTTAGAAAGTACCGCCTGGGGAATACATTTGAATCTATGTTTGTTGCCTAAGACTCTCTGGAAGACACTTAGGGCCTGCACTTCTGACTGTTTCGCCTGCATCCAGTATGGCAGTATGGTGGACTGAGGCAGCGAATTTAGACAGGAGACTCTGAGGGGCATCCTGACTGGCTGGTGGGCTGGGACATGGACCAGTGAGGCTAATGCTATGACTAGAAGCTGTAGGAACCAGAAGAAACTGACTTGAGGGAGCCAGAATCCAACTTTTAGTATCCAAGTTGAAAACGTGGAATCAGTATCTACAGTGGCTGAGAGAGCTTATGTTCTGAAGGGAAGCTGGCATTTAGTCCAGGCTCTGTAGCTTGATGGTTTTATAATCTGGCTCCTCTGCCTTCCCATCTGCACAAGGGTGGTAATGATGGTATCTTTCTCATAGAATTGTTGTGAGGATTAGATGAGGCAATGAATCAACACTTCCCTCAGTGTGGGCAGCTTTCATAAATGCTAGCATTTTCTATCATTATAATAGTGAGACACAGAGGACACAGACTTCTGACAGGCATTGATACCACAGAATATCTGATCAGAAGGCAGCACTTAGCAGCGAAAATATGATCGAAAGTGGCACAACGTTTGGTGTCAGGAACAGCACGTAAGGCCTGTGATTAATCGCTCACAATGAGACCCCAGGCTGTGGCTGGGAGGCCTTGGGGCTCACACTCCTTCCTCCAGGATGCTGGCAAGAGGTGAGGGGAAAGGAGGGAAGCATGAGAGCCAGACTGGGTGGCTTGCCACAGTCCAGGGGCTCCCAAAATGTGGTCCCCAGACTAGTGGCATCAGTATCACCTGGGAATTTGTTAGAAATGTGAATTCACAGGGGCGCCTGGGTGGCTCAGTCGGTTGAGCGTCCGACTTTGGCTCAGATCGTGATCTCGCAGTTGATAAGTTCGAGCTCCATGTCAGGCTGTGTGCTGACAGCTCAGAGCCTGGAGCCTGCTTCGGATTCTGTGTCTCCCTCTCTCTCTGCCCCTCCCCCACTCATGCTCTGTCTCTCCCTGTCTCAGAAATAAAATAAACATTAAAAAAAAAAGAAGTTGGGGCACCTGGGTGGCTCAGTCAGTTGGGCATCTGACTTCAGCTCAGGTCGTGATCTCACAGTCTGTGAGTTCGAACCCCGTGTCAGGCTCTGTGCTGACAGCTCAGAGCCTGGAGCCTGCTTCAGATTCTGTGTCTCCCTCTCTCTCTGCCCCTCCCCCACTCATGCTCTGTCTCAAAAATAAATAAAACATTAAAAAAAGAAAAGAAATGTAAATTCACAGCTCTGGCTCCACACCTAGTGCATCAGAAACTCCGGAATGGAGACCTGGACATTTGTGCTTGAACTAGTCCTCCCAGTGATTCGGAGGTACTCTTAGGTTTGAGAACCATTCTGACTTCTACTATTGTGCTAGTGTTTAGAGAATGAATGGCCAGGATGGGAAGGCAGTGACCCTAGAGTGCCATGGCCAACATCTTGGAAACTTGAAGTAGGCTGTGACTTTGTGGGCAGAATTAGACTGAGTTGTGCTTGTTAACAACCAATGAGCATTTTAATAGGCATATCATCAGCCTGCATACTTATTCCTCTAAGTATATGTCATTTGTGTATCCTCTACATACATGTGGATACTGCTATGCTTAACCTATTCTTTAGTGAACCATAATTTTGATTATAAAATGGTAAAACATAGAGAAACACTTGAGTCTCATAGTTATGGTAAAACTCTGGAGCTTATGTTAAACCAGAGTATCATCTGCCATCTGGTGGCAGCATACCCCACTGACAGGTTCCACAGCAATATCACAAATGAAAGATCTCAGGGAGCTAGGAATTGGGGAAGGGGGAGTACATCTTGGGTCTGAAGAAATTAGAGGAAGATTCCTCCTCATGTCAGCTTATGATGGTTCCCTCTCAGAGAAGTGAGGTGGAATACGGATGTTAGCAGCAGACAGAACTGGGCTAGAGCAACTTTTGGAAAGTTACTTCACATCTTCGAGCCTCAGTTTCCTCATTTTTAAATGGAGGTAAGAGTAAAATAATGCTTCAATTTCCAGATTATTGTGGGGGTCAAATGAGGGAATTGGTTGAAAACAGCTGGACATGTTTGGAAAACTGTTAAGAGCTGCCCAGATGTGAGTTGTTTATTATTTATGTCTGAAATTTGGTCTTTAATTGTGGAATGTAATGTTCTCTGTTGGAAGAATTCTAGATATTAGCAAACAGGTGGAGAAGGTATTTTGGTGTTTGGGTTTGTCTTGAAAAAAAATTTTTGAAGGACTTAGGGCCAAGCGATTCTGCCCTGAGATTACCCCAACTATGATTTAGGAAGGAAAGGGGAATGATCAGCTCTACGCCCAGCAAGGTGGTGGGGCAGGAAGTTGAAGAGCCCCTGGCCATAAGCCATTCAGGTGCCTTTTGTCCTTGTGTCATCTGGACTTGGGAGAAGGAAGGATGGAGAGGAAGACAGAAGGCTGGGTAGAAGTTTGCAGAGACAAAGGTGGGAGTGAGGAAAAGGGGGAGAAAGATAAAGACAAGAAGACAGAAGACAGGAAGGGAGTCAGCAACCAAGAGAATAAGAGATAGAAGAAAGAGTCCTTGGGGGAAACCAAGTTAAAAGAAGCTTCAGCTAGAGGGAAGAGAAAAGGACATGTGCCCTGGTGCTGTTGCCCTAGAGGGTTCCAGGCCTTTCCAACTGGCAGTACTTTTTTGTGAGTCCACTTTTGCCACCGAGATACTTGTTTCTTCAGGGACCTTGTGTTTTTGTACACGTGAAGTGTTTGGATCCAATGTGCTTAGTGAAAGAGAAGAGTCCTACATCGCTGGAAAAAGAGACCAGATGTCTTTGAAATCATCTAAATTGTCTCTATTTAAAAAAAAAAAAAAAAAAAAAAAGAAGTTACTCTTTCCATTGCTGCCAGATCTGAAAGTCCAATTTGCCAGGATAATATATCCGGTGTGGATAAAGATTTCCAAAGTTGAAGTGTTTGTTGCTTAGCAACCTGGAGGCATGAAGGGGCCATTTGGGCTCTGCCATTGAACCCTTTGGGAGACCAGGCTTCACTCAGCAGCAGGCATGGGCTGAGAAGGAACCAGGGCTCACTCGGGCCTTGAGCCCACACTGTCCCTCCTCTTGTAGGTTTCTCCCCAGGTACTTGAGGGTAATAAAGTGTAAACAGAGGAGGAAGGGGAAGCAGAAAGAGGCAGAGAGAAAGGGAGCCGCCTAAAGAGAAAGGTCCCAGGCATTGAGTGAGTCTAAAAGAAAATACCAATTGTGCCTACGACTTGATCATTGGCTTTCGGCACACATGCAAATATCTACTGTTCCAGTGCTGTGGAACGAGAATACTTTTGTACTTTGAAAATGCTATTTTTACTACTAACTGTAAAGAGAAACTATGTACATTATTATTATTGTGATTGTTATTATTATTATTGCTATTTTCCCTGTCTCAAGTTTCAGTGGAAACCTGCCTACCTACTCATCTGTGCTCTACATGAGGGGTGGGCACTGCAGTAGTTCCTCCAAATCCATTGCCCCTTCTCCTGGTAGTTACTCTGGTGTTTGGTCCAGTTTGCACCCTGCCTCTACACAGTTCTAGCAACAGCAAAGAGGTGACTCTATACATAGGGCCTGTGGCCCAGCCCGAAGCTGGTGTGCTCAATCTTGTCTTCTGGCCATAGTTATTTCTTCGGGGACAGGACTGTGACCCCATTCTGACTACAGAGCTACAAGAAGAGAAGTTTGCTGGGGGTTCCCAGAAGAGCTCTTCCTCAGGCATCTGGGGAAATTTCTGGGGGTAACCCTGTTTTTTTCTCTCTGGGTACTTGCAGCCATTTTGGGGACCATAAGAGGGAGACAACCTTAAGATGAATCTGATTCTGGGAAGGGCAGGGTGAAGGGAGAGGAAATAATGAACAATGAAAAAATCCTTGATGGTATACGCTACTGAATCAAACTGTTCCTGAAGCCCAACTTGATCTTCAGTCTCCAATTGTATAAGCCAATAATTGTCCTTTATTGTTTAAGCCGGTTTGAATTGGGTTTTCTGCTACTTAGAATCCAACATTTTTTATTGATGCAGTAACCTTTATTGAGCACCTATTCTATGCCTGTCACTCCATAAAATGCTCTTATATGTGTTATTGTCCCCTAATCCCCATGGTAACCTGGCAGGAAAGGTATAACATTCCTATTTTTCAGCTGAAGAAAAACCCCAGTTCTAATACTGCAGTGGTTTGTAGTAGAGCTGGGATTTTGATCCAACGTCCTGACTTCAGAGCTCAGGCTCATCCCCAGGCTCAGATTCTCTGCTGGCAGGCGAGGAGATCTGCTCTCAGCAGAGTGGGGAGGGAGAGCAGTAAGGGAAGTCAGAAGTGAGTCCTGAGCTGACAGCATTGACAAAGGCCAAGACAAAGGCCCGAAGTAGAATCTGCAGTGGGTTCAGATGATCTGGCTGGTTCAGTGTCCTCGTGTGGTAAGCCACCCACTGACAGCACGTGGCCCCCTCTCTGGCCAGGCCACAGCTTGCTTTAAATACCAGCACCCTGGACACCACGAGGAATAAAGACTGAATGACAAGTACTCATCCCTATAAACATTTGCAAAGGCTTGTGAAATTTTATTTTATGTAACTTGTGTTTCCTAATTTAATGGCTTCCTTTCGGTGTCCCTCTTCCAAGTTAAGACATATCAGCAAACTGCTGGAATGACAAGACCATGGGCACGTGATGGTACTAGTTAATGTTCAGAGTATTTACTCCATGCCAGCCACTCTTCTGAGAGCCTTCCACATGCAGTTTGTAGGTTATGAGTTAGTGTATTGTCACCCCTCTGTTGTGAGTGTGGACATGGAGGCTCAGAGAGGTTAGATCTCTTCCTGAGGTCACACAGCTACATCCTGTGCTCTCAACCACTACCCTATATTGCCTTTTCATGCAGACAGAATGAGGAAAACCTCTCACCAAGGTTCTTGGCAAACAGGATATAATAAGTCTAGTGACAGATCGAGCATTGCTTGACTCTAAGCACCAGAATAACCCCATTTGGTGTGGAAATGAACCAAGTGTGGCTATAAAGTTGTGAGACTGATATTTTAAAAACACACATACTTTATCATGCATATGACTGCCACACTTTTAGAAGTTATCCCTCACCCCATACTCTCACTTTTGAAAGAAAGAAAACCAGAAAAAAGATTCATATAAATAGCTTTGAAAAAGAAAAATGATGAGAACAGACCAGCACTGCCAGGCATGCAGTATACTACAAGGCAGTATTAATTAAAACAGCATATGGTCCTGCGGATGAAAATAGACAAATAGATGAGTGGGAAAGGACAGAAAACCCCTCCACACTATTATTTGGTATACAGTAGAAGTAGTATCCTCTATGTGGAGGTTGGGCAGAATGTGGCACCCAGAAACATACTGATTTGGATTCTTTCCTCCTAGCCTATACCACATTAAATTCTGGCTAGATTAAAAAATAAGATGTAAAAAGTGAGTCCACAAAATATCTAAGAGAAAATTTAAGTTCATGGTTAGGAAAGGCTGTCCTAAATACTGCACCAACAACCAAAACCATGAACAAATTTGTAGATTTAACTGTATAAAAATTAAATATTTCTGTATAGCAAATATACCACAAAATATACAAAAGACAAAGGTTCCTAGCCTTGACATACAAAGAACTCTTATAAAATCAGCAAGATAAAATGGAAAACATAACAATGTCAAAAAAAAATCAGGTCGGGGCACCTGGGTGGATCGGCTGGTTGAGTATCTGACTACCCTTGATCTCAGCTCAGGTCATGATCTCACAGTTCGTGAGTTTGAGCCCCGCATTGGGCTCTGCATTGACAGTGCAGAACCTACTTGGGATTCTCTCTCTCTCCCCCCCTCTCTCTGACCCTCCCCAGCTCATTCTCTCTCTTTCTCTCTCACTTTCTCTCTCTCTCTCAAAATAAATTTAACTTTAAGGAAATGTCAGGTTGCTTTAACAAATTATTAGTGGAAGCATAAACTCACACATGATGAAATACAATCGTGCAACATACATCAAAGACCTTAAACATTTGACTCAGCAATTCTCCTCCCAGAAATTTATCTTAAGAGAATGACTGACATATACACAGAGACATTTGTGTGAAAGATAGTCATCACAGTGTCATTCACGATAATATTAAAAGGTGAAATTAAGCTAACCGTCTGAAGAGAGAATAGGTTAAATAAATGAGGGGGTCTATCCATTCAAAGAGCATTTAACAGTGATTAATGAAGATGGTATACATGTATATTAACTGGCATCGAAACATGTTTTTGATCTGCTGTTAAGTGGAAAAAGGAACTTATAAGTATGTATCAAAATATTGTACTTGTGTATAGATATAACCCTCTTCCTCTAAGAATCCCTAGTAAACTATCTAATTATATATATATACACACACACACATATATACACACATGTATATATGTGTGTATTATATACATTATATACATACATACATACATTATATACATGTATATATGTGTGTATTATATACATATAATATCTATGTTTTCTACTATTTTCTAAAATATACATTTCTAGGTAATAAACTTACATACATTAGCAAATTGTTTTGTATATATAAAATATCGCATAATAAAAAGCAAATACTGAGGGTGTGCTTATAAGTAACAAGACTGTTTCTTCCCTTTTTGTGGCCTGAGTGACTTCTGAATTGGCCCAGTAGGTTGCAAGGAAAAGCATGGGCTTTGAGAACCCCAATGACTTGGTTTGAAATTTCACTTATCCTATACTGGTTGTAAGATTATGGGCACACTTCTTAACCTTCTTGAGACTCAGGATTCTCATCTTCAAAATAAGAATAATATCTACTTTGCATGATTATATTATATGCCATACATGCAAATACTTAAGCCCCTATCTCGGTGACTGGTACCTAGAAGAGTGTTAGTAAATTGCAACAACTATTATTCTCCTTTAATTAACACTCAGCTCGAATGCCTCTCTGGATATTTTCAACTACCTTAGGCAGCTGGTTCTCTACTCACCATTTTTTCATAGCTCTTTGTGGGCACCTGCTATTGCTTACTCTGCATTGACCCACTAGATGTGCGCTCCTGGAAGCCAAAGATCAAATGGGCCCATCTCTGGATCTAGGGGCACATAAATATTTGTTGAATGGATAAAGGAGTAAATGAATAACAACTAAGATCAATGACAGCAAGGCTGAAATAAGTAAACATTTCCCTAAGAGAACAACTTTTGAGGGCTACACTCAATGGTATATATACTATGGTTCATGTTTTAAAATGTTTTTTATTTATTTAGAGAGAAAGAGCATGCATGTAAGCAGGGGGAGAGAAGGAGAGAGAGAGAGAGAGAGAGAGAGAGAGACAAAGAGAGAATCCCACGTAGGCTCCATGTCCTAGAGCCTGACGCGGGGCTGGATCTCACCACCGCGAGATCACAACCTGAGCCGATATCAAGAGTTGGCTGCTTAACTGAGTAAGCCACCAAGGTGCCCCCATTTTCTTAAAAACTACCTGAATGTTATTTTGGAACCCCATCTCATGGGAAATGGGACTCTGAGATAAAATATATAATACATCAGATATATTATACCAGTAGCAAATGCAAATATTTATTGAGTAACTTAACTGTGGGCCTGGCACTATGCTAGGCACTATTTATTTATTTATTTATTTATTTATTTATTTATTTATTCATCTCAAAAGATAAATAGTGAAGAAACTAATGATTAGAGAGTATAAGTCACTTGCATCCAGTATCTAGAGTGGCAGAACAAGGGTTTGAACCCATGTCTTTCTGGCTGCTTTTGATTCTTAACCTATGCTCTTAACCATGACTCTCCCCAGCGTGGCATTTCAAAGACTTTATTGAGGAGAATGTTGAAAATCTTGTCATCACTGGATCCGTGGGCCTCAAGGGCTCTGGAGAGATGCCCCCAGCACGGATGGTGAGGAAGAGGAAGGGTGTTGTGATAAGAGGAGATAACCGAAAAGAATGAGAGAAGGGGGGGATGATGGGGAGAAACAAGATGGGGTGCCAGACAGACTGGGGGGAAAAACCCTCTGTTGACCACCATGGCTTGCCATGTTGGGAGGCAGCATTTTTAATACTTGGGCAAAATTTTGAAGTGGGCCATACTAATGGCATAACCGAGGCAGGGATGATGGGTATGCAAGTGAAATTTTGTTTTGTTTTACAGTTTTAAAAGAACAACCATTATTGAAATAAGAATATTGATTTGTTGTGTTAAATTAAAGCACATTGACTGTCTAGGAAAACATTGGCAGTAGGAAGAGGTCTTTTACCTCCCTTCCCCACAAGCCTTAACCTTCCCCCCACCCCCCACCCCCAGCCTTTTTGGGTGTTCTATTTCTGCTAATCCTTGCTAAGAAGTAACTGGTGAGCAAGAGGTTAGCTGGTGGGGTCTCAAGGTGCGACCTTTCCCAGGGGCATTTGCATGTTAATAGAGGATACTGGGAACTCAGGAACAGCCTCCAGGTCTCAAATGAAAGAAGTCCTGAAGGTGGATGAGAGGCGTGGGCATGGCCCCCAGGGCCCCCCGCTGTGTAGGCCACGTTGATTCGGCCTGTGTGGATGGCCGCTGCTCTGGGCTTCTCTCCAGCTGCTTTTACAAAGAAGTGGTTTGGAGAAGAACAAAGAGATTGTGTTTATCCCCAGGCAAGTGTTCCCTTGCCAGGGCTATGTGCACAGTGCCCAGCTCAGAGTCTGCACCCAGACTCTGCTTTGCTTAATGGTTATTCGTTGAATGAATGAAGAAAGCTCTTTCCTCTTCCTCCCTCCTCCCCCTCACACCTTCAGCCCTGTTGTCCATAAGCCCTTGAAGCCCAAGACTGAGGGCCCAAGACCGGGCAACTTCTTTCTAGTGATAAGAACATAGCCAAGAAGAAATTCCTACCATTTGCAATTTTATTATTTTTTCCTCCTTATAACTGGAAAACCTCAAAACTTGTGCTGAATTGCATGACCTCACTGACCACGTTTCATGTTCCTCGTTGAACTGCGGTTAAAACAATCTCCTTCTTAACTACGGCCAAACTGCAGAAAAGAAAATTCCTACGTGGACGTGTTCTCAGGCACAGGCACATTTCAGGGTCCTAGGGAAGGAAAGGGGCGGGGGACGGGGAGGGAGCCGTGAGGACAAGACTACTTTTCTGTTTGGCTGAATTCATCAAAAATGTCCAAACCCCATACCGAACATTCATCACTAATTAAATCCTAGCACCATAATTCAGAGAAAACAATTACAGCATTTAGAATTTTTAAAGGAACTATTATTGCTGCCTTGGCCCTTTTAAAAATTATGCTCCCCAAAGGACAAAATGTGATCCATTAATATGTATGTATTATTACTTTTTTTGTGAGGGAAGATTGCTGATGCCTGTGAATATGGAAGCATTTATCGGTTGCCGACAGCCGCTCAGTTGACTTGCAGTTTTAAGTGCAGTATTTTCTAGAATCTAAAAGGCTATAACATTAATTACCTTTTTGCCTTTAGCTGGTGGCCTGCTAGTTTCTGTCCCGTGTTCTCATCTCTTACCTTGTCACACTGGCAACCTGCTTATGGAGTGAAGGGGTCGTTCAGACCCCAGAGTCAAACGATTGCTGCGAGAGATCGCACAATAATCCATTCAGTTGAGGGTGGTTCCTCCCAGTTACCCTTGGTACCCAGATGAGTTCTTGTTTTTTTCATTTTTCAGGTGAGGCCCCTCTGCGTGGAGTCCTATGCTCGCCCCTGAGTGAAAGGCATTCTGAATTTCGAAGTCAGGTCTGTGACTCTTCCACAGCGAGTATGCCCCTGCTAAACTGGGATCTGATATTGTTTCTGTTTCATTTTATCCTTCTTTGTCTTGATAATTTAACAGAGTTATAGAGAACCGAGTTAAGCCGAGTCTGGCACCAAGGATCACGGTTGGCCTCTGTGGAGCTGTAGTGCTTACTTGTGCGTGTGCACACGCGTGTGTGTGCGGGCACAGAGTACACATAAGTATGTATGTATGTATGTATATATATATAAAAGCACGACTCAGAAACTTCCATTCGGCTCCCTGATCAGTCTATTGTCACATGCATTTGGCATTCATTATCCATGAGCCTCCGGCGCCTCTGGTCCTGTGCCCTGGCTAACAGTGATTTGGTTTATAGAGATCATATGGCAGGGAAACAGACCTTGAAAGACAGAGCTCTGAGAAGCACACTTGATGAATTTCCTATGATTTGAGTCTGGGTTTATTCTTCCCTGTGGCGGGGCAGACACCCCAGAGCACACGCGGCCGGCCTGGGAGCGCAGCGAGGAGTGGAGGCTATGACAATACGCACACTGTTTTTTTCTTCACACGTCTCGGGTTGCATTTCCTATCTGGGAAAAAAAGAAAAGGGAGCCTTGTAAGGGATCCAGAATCTGGGCAGGAAACCACACAGAGTGAAGGTTGCCATTGTCATTAGCAATTAATGTAACCACCAGGGCTGGAAGGAGAAAGCCCTGCCAAGGCTGAGGGGGAGGGGAGGGGGCGCAGAGGCTGTTGGAGGGGAGGGGGCCGCTTCCCCCATTCACCGGCTACCGGCTACCAGCTACCGTTGGATCCGTTGGTCAGAGGAAGGAGCAGGACATCTTCCCCAGCATTCACAAGAGCTAATACGGTGCTAGAAGTTTTTATTTTAAAACAAGGTGTCTAGGACTTGATAAGTTAGTTATAAAATGCCACTGCCACCCATTTTTAGTTTCTGTGGCTCCAGGTCTGATTCCTTAGTCTCTTTGATAGGCTATTTTTTTCTTCCTTTTCAGTCTGTTGAGACTCATTTTTTTTTTTTAACAGTATTTACTGAGTGCCTTCTCTGTGCCAAGTACTTGGGGTGCTGAGCATGAAGTTGATGCTAATCTGCAACATGTGTTGAGTATATGTGTACCAGGCATGGTGATGGGTATTTTCTATTCATGACCTCATCCAGGCATCACTGCAACTCTCTGAGCTAGGCTTTCTTCTTACCCCAATTTACAGATGGCATAGCTGAGGCCCAGAGAAATTAATTTACTCTCTCCAGGTCATAAAACGAATCCATGGGCTAACTGGAATTTGAGCCCAGGCAAATTTGTCCCTTCAAACCTATGCTCCCAATACTTGTTTTATGCCCTCAAAGAGCCCATAGTCAGGGGGAGTTTCCAGCAAGTTAATCAATGATTAAATGACAAGGTGAGGTGGGCTGTGACAAGGATAAGTTTAGAGTCTTCAGGTGTCCAGAGAATAGACACCTAATCTACCCTGGGGAGGCACTCAGGGAAGGCTGCCTAGAGGAGGTGAGTTTGACATTCCTCCTGCCTTCTCTTGTGCCTCAGTAGTATGTTGGCCAAACTAGTCAGTCTGGAAGTGGACATTAATGTAGTAGTATCTCTGCCCAGCTTCCTATATAGGCGTCAGAATGTTCTGTAGATCTGTCTAGTCACCAAAGATGTCTGCTTCCTGTGTCCTACGCAATGAAGTCCCAATTGGGACTGCCAGTATTTCTCCTACACTTGAAATGGATACCAATCTCTCTCCTATTCCTCCTCCCCCTTCCCTGTTTTGTCTCTCTGCTTCTTCATCCCTCCCCTTTCTGCCCCCACCCTCTTTCTCTTTCTTTCTGGTAGTTTAAAAAACGCCACTTTTCATTAATGTGACCAAAATGTCATCAAGTAGTTTAATGCTCTTTAATGTCCTTGTATCGTTTACGTTTTGCGAACAGTGTGGAAATGAATCCCATCTGTGGGTTCAAGAACATCAAAAAAGTTGGACAGGCTATTTAGACGTGCTACTTCACATTGCATTAGCGTGTACAATGTCAGGGGGCCGAGCCAAGCACGGTCTGTCCCAGCCTCAGCCCGCCCCTTCCCCAGCCTGGGAGGGACAGATCGCTTACCTCCAAAACTCAGAGGCAGTCTGGGGATGGGTTCTGGAAGGCTGCCCAGAGGCCCCAGGAAAAGTGTGAAGCCTAAATAAAAGATGAGAAATGATTCAGGAAAATCTCAATCTTCCTTTCTGGTGCCAAGATGCCCTAACAATAGCTTTTTCATCTCTCGGGTGAGAGGCTGGTTATAATGCTGTTTGACTTCTTCAGAAGTGATTAACTAGTCTCTGTCTCTCTGTCCCTGTCTCTTTCTTTCCCCTCCCCACCCCACTCCGGCTCCCCAGGGAAGGAAGCTCTGGGGCCCACATTAAGCTGACAGTTTGCAAGAAGGTGGCTATAAACCAAAACTGACTGGAGGGTGTCAAGTTCAGGGCCAGCAGAGCTCATAAAAGTGGTGCTCTCTGGATGGCCTCGAGAGGGTCTCAAAACCTCAATCAACAGCGTTGGTGATTCCAGGATGACCCTGTTGCTGTGGCATCACCCCGGCAAAGGGCACTGATGTTGGAGTCACCCCACTTGAATTCTGGCTCCTCTGCTTTCTAAAAATATGCTCTTGAGCAAGGGAACCCCTGTGTCTGTTTCCTTTCCTGAAAACCAAGGATACCAATTGTTTCAGCCTGCTTAGATGAGCGAACGGCATGAAGCGCATAGACTCCTGTCTGGCCATAGTAAGTCCTCCAGCAAGGTTAATCATCAGTTGTTCATAGTATTACTTTGTTATCCTGCTCTTGCAACCCCACCCCACCTACACTGTACCCTTCAGGTGTGCTTCCAGGTCGAGTCAGCCCCTTCTTCCCTTCCAGCTGAGCTCTCATCTCACCCTCCTCTACAAGGATTGCAGTGAGTGGGAGGGGCAGGGGACCTTGACCTTGACTCCAAAATATTCTGGCTTTTTCCCAGCTCTGTGGAAAAACCCCTCATTCAACTGCATTCCCTGGAAAGAAGGATGTGGCTTTTTATTTTCAGAAAAACAAAAACAAAAAGCAAAACAACAGAAAAACAAAAACAAAAAAACGAACAAAACAAAAACAAAAAGCCACCCAAATCTTCTATTCTTCCCCAGATATGGGTAACAGCCGAGAGTGGATTTTGAACTGTTAATCATTATAGCTGAATGAATGATGACCCACCTCTCTAAAGGCTCTCAATCGGTAGCCAGTATTGTAAACCCCATCCGCCTTATTTTGCATTTGCTTTTATGAATGAATGTTCTTTAATTTTAAATGTAAACATAAGCAAATAACCTGATTGTTATTTCACAATCTTCAAGACAAGGTCATTCTGTTTTAACTTCTAAGTTAAATAAAAACATTCCTTTAATGCAATTACCAGAAAAATAATTTGCTTCTAAGTTCCTTATAGGATGTGCTTTATAAGATGTGCGCCCATCAACCTGTTGGGTATTTATGCTAAGGCAATTTGGAGAATGCCAAGGGGTGTTATAAGTGGACTTTCCTGGAGGCTTGTGAACGCAGCTTATAGCAGCCACACTCCAGCCTTTGGGCTGAGACTGGTGGGAAGGACACTGGGTTCTAAGAATCAGCAGGCCTGGTTCTAAGATCGGAATCATCACTTCTTGCTGTGTGAGCTGGGACAAGTCACCCAGGCTCACCCAGCCTGGACTTTTCCGTCAATGTAAAAGGGTTTCTGCCCGAAGGCGCTCTCAGTGTCTTGTCATTGTGACCATAACATGAGCTCATCCTTCAGGCTTCATGAAGAAGGTCTTTCCAGACCTCCTGACTGGATGACATGCTAGAGCCTTCCTTAACCCGTCTACTTCCATCTGAACTCACGGCACTATTGTTGGCTGATGGTATAGCACTATGGCTAACAGCACAGACCTGGGAGCCAAGCTCCGTGGGTTTGATTTCTGGCTCTGGGGCTTGCTGGCTGGTGACCCTGGATAAGTCACCCAACTTCCAAGGCTAAGAATAGTATCTATCTCAAAGGACTATTGTAAGGATTAATTGACTTAATATGCGTCAGGCACGTAGCCCAGTGCCTGACACATAGCAAATGTTCTGTATGAGTACATCGGCTACATCGGCTTTTATTCTCTCTTCAGTTATTTACTGTCTCTCTTTAGTCCTTCACTGAGAGTTCTCTGACGACAAGCACCGCGTCTGCTTCCACTGCTGTAGCTCACCCATCACTGAGCACCATGCCGGGCACCTGGAAGATTCTGACGATTATTCTTTGGATTGTGTTGAAGTAAAATAATGTAAAAATGCTTTGTAAACCACTGTGCAAGGAATGTTTTTTTCTTATTAGTTCCGGAAGGAGTTTATTTGATGAAATATGTCCAGGGTTCTCTCAGAATTGCTGCTGCTGCTGTTGAATGTGACAACATTTTGATCAGTTGACTAGTCAGTTTATGAATCACACTTGTTACCAGTCTTCCCTGCATTTAGTTCTTGTCTTCCTGGTTTGTGCCGAGTGGATTTGCCAGAAAAAACCTTTGGGTTTGCTAATGCATACGACTCCCCCACTCCACCGATGTTTACTGAGTGTCCCTTACAGGGCGGCCCCCGGCTGGGAGAGGCTGCAGACAGGAAGCAGAGTGGGACTCATTTTCAAGCTCACAGTCTAGGAAGGGAGGCAGATGTATGAATCCAGGCCTAGCCATGCATATTACAATAAATGAGCACCTGATTCAACCTGGTCCAGAGTCCTTCCTTAGGATTTTATATATGGTGACTGAGAGATGCAAGCTCTCTCTTTCCTTTGGGGTCAAAGGCTGGTTAAATAGAAGCCTGGACATGTCTGGAGACCGTACTTACTCTTTCCATGTTGTCTGGGGAAAGCCCATGTGACATTGCAAAGGATGAAGACAACCCACAAAGTGAAATGGGGTGGGGAGTGAGGGAGAGCTTTGGGGATTCTTTGTCATTGCAGCAAAGCCAGACTACTCAACTCATATAGATGCCATCTCACTTAAAGGTCTTTCTGATACCATGGCCTGCAATTCCCACTCTTTGGAAAGCTTGGGAAATGAGTTAAGGGATTCCAAAGCCATGGATGTGCAGGAATCTTAAGCAGGGCTCTATTTGTATCTGTCTTGTTGTTGACATCCTAGTCCCTAATGAGGTCATTTGAACATCTGTAGCATATCTGCCAAGAGCCAGTTAACTGGAAATGACATTAGTCACTGTTAGCACAGTGTCTCTTCCCCTTTCTCCCTTGGATCTGTGCCTTGGGGACACTCCGACACAGCTCAGAGGTTCTTAGGGGCCAGACATCAAAGGGAGGGATATAGTCACCAGCAGACCCCTGTCAAAACATTCAACATTTTACTTGTTGGCTCCCAACCTTTCTGATACTGAGCACCTCTTTCAGTAATCCTTATGTCTGAGTGTTGAAAGATCAAGTCTTCAAACATAAAGTGCTGATTAAGTCATAGTATACTTACTCGCTCACTTTCTATTAATCTGCCTTTGTATGTAGTACTGATCAGATCACACTAACAAGACAGAATTGATTTAATTTCAGACCAAAGACCTTTTAGTTGGGCTAGCCGGCATTAACTATGGTAAGAGGAATGTTCCTGGTAGGTCTTTTATTTTCTTTTTAATTTACTTTCAGAAATGATCCATTATTGTTATACCTTTGAAATGAATGAAACAGCTCAGGAATCCCTACTTTTTAGCACCTTAAAAATATGAGATCTAAAACTCCCTTACAGTCTGTCATTAATGCTCACTTTAAGAGGTGCCTGTGGGGCATGGGACCTGAGGTATAACACAGTTTGCACACTCACTGCCTACCAGACCCTGGGCCAGGAGCTTTGAAGTCCTAATATCTTTTGCTTATCCCCAGGCCCTGCAGAAGAACCAGAGGAGGGTCCAGCAGGACCAAGCTCTGGGATTCTTAATGTAGCTCTTAGCTCTTGGAGATGAAGTGCCAGTGGAGGCCAAGAGCCTCCAATTGACCAGTACAACCAATTGACATCAAGATCCTAGTGCCCACTGCAACGAGATTCAGCACCCAGAAGGAATGAGGACATGGCTGTTCTGAGGGGAGAAGATTGGTCCCCCTCCCAGCTTTGTGTGTGTGTGTGTGTGTGTGTGTGTGTGTGTGTGCGTGTGCATGCGTGTGCGCATGCATGTGCACTCAGGAGTTGGTTTCCTCATAAATACTGCTTTCCTAGAGGTTTTTCACTATTTCCATCAACACAAGTAACCAGGCAACTGTGCTGTGACTTAATGGAAATGTTGGAAGGGGCCATAAATCTTCATTTTGGAGATGAGGAAACTGTAACCAAGAGGGGCTCTGAAGTGCTGGAGGTCACACATCAAGTAGGGGAAAGCCAACATTTCTCCCAGAACTTCTGGTTCCAGAGACTATCTAGCTCAGTATCCTTGGCATGCAGATGGGGAAACTGAAACTCAGAGAAGGTATGCCCTTGCCCAGGGTTATGATCAGTTCATGAAAGAACCAGGGGTAGAACCCAGGCCTCCTAATTCTAATTCCAGTGCACCTAAATACTCCAGATGCCTGTTACAGATGAGTGGGAACTTGGAAATTCACTCATTTATTCATCCACTCATTCATTCCACAAACCGGCTGGCCTTTATTACCCATTAGAAGTGATGACACATTTCCCAGAGGCCCCTTCAGCCATATCTCAGTGGGTAGAATTTCACCCCATGCTGAAGCCTAACCCAAGACTTTATCTCAGTTCCTAGAACTATGTCCAACACAGAACAGGTGTTCAGTACCGTTTGTCGAATGAATAAACGAGTGATTAATGGATAAATAATTGGCTTACACCATGAGGATCTACTGCTTGTGGATGGGGATGGGCAGTTTTTTGTCGTGGAGGATGCATATGTGAGAAAAATTGGGTCCTACTAGCTCAGGAGGAAGAGTAAATGGATGTCTACTGAGTAGATGACCAGATGTCTACTACATCAAGCTTGTCCAGTTTCTATTATTACAGAATCACCGAACACTTTTGGATGAGCTCAGCCTGTCCCACTCTATTTTGTTCATGCAAAACAGCCAGCAGGAGGGTGTGTACTGGCTCACTGGGGCTTGGCCAGGGTGGGAACACAGGGTGTCTATTCTTTCGGTCCATAGCAAAGCCAAGAAATGAATTGTGACTTCCTGGGGCAGCAGGAACTCAGGGTTAGGCTCCATTTGTTATCTCCCCTGGTGACGGGCTGGTCCCCAGTGATGTCATCTGAGCATCTGCAGGCACCTCTGCCAGGAGCCCGCTAACTGGAAATGACATCAGCTACCAGCAAAGTGACTTGGGCGCCCAGCAGACACGTCCCGCTGATCCCCTGTCTGGAGCTCATCTCCTGCCTACCTGGAAGTCTTCTGGCTGGCACTTTGGCAAACAAAGAGGCATTTGAGAGGGAATTAAGTTGACTTTAAAAGATAGCCTCAAAGTGTTTCCCAACACATTGATGCTTACATTGAATTATAGGTGCTAATAAAGCTGTCAGAGCCTTGGCGCGAGAACCAAACTCAAGCTGAAGGATCCCTGGGAAATGAGAATTCATCTGGGCCTGGAAAGTCAGTCCCTGGTCCAGCTGGAGGCTCACACACACACTACAAAGCTAAAAAAGGGCTGGAATTATCCATTTCCACCACCTTATGGATTGGCCCAACGGGCTTGCCATAGACTTGAAGCAGAAGGCAGATTTGGGGACTCCTTCATGTGCCATTGTACTCCTGGGACTGTGTTAATCCCTTCCTTTATAAAACACTCAGTGTGGCCATCAAGACTGAGTGACTATCAGAATTCGCAGTTAGAAGGAGCCATGTTTAGAGTGTTGAGGAAAAGGACCTACCACAGAGCACTTCTGGGACTTGCCTAAGATCAAGGACTTTAGTGTCTGTGATTTTGTACAAACGACACACAGATAAGTCCTAGATCTATCTCACATACAACTCTACTTACTAAGAATTTATTATATGCCAGTCCCTGTACTAAGCTCTATGCATTCATGATGCTTTGAAAGCATCCAGTAGTCCCTTGAGCAACTATGTGTGTGTGCATTCATTTCAACAAATACTTAGAAACTATGAGAATAGAGATCCTCAAACATGAGAACCTATAGCATTCTAGCCCCTGCACTGGACTCTCAGGACACAGTGGGGGACAAGACAGACACGTACTATACCCTGTCACTTGGGCTCAGTGGAGTGAGCAACCACCATGAACAATTGTAAATGCAGTGAGTATTAAGGAGAAATCTGGGGTGCTGTGTGAGGATATGTTGGGTGAACCCAAGGCTGAGGTGAGAAGGCAGCCTGCCTTGAGGAGGTAAAATCGAAGCTAGAAGCCAAAGAATGAGTGGGGGTCAAGGAAGGCAAAATGTGTGCCAGAAGAGCCAGGCTGCTCTAACGCCCCTGTGTGAGTTTCCTATGGCTGCCGTAACAAATTATTGCAAACTCGGTGCCTTAAAACAGCACAGATGTAGTCTCTGACAAATTCTGGAGGTCAGAAGTCCAAAATCAGTTTCACTGGGCTAACGCCAGGGTGCTGATGGGGCCAGTTCCTTCTGGAGACTCCAGGGAAGAGTCTCTCCTTGCTTCTTTCAGCTTCTGGTAGCAGCCAGCATTCCCTGGCTTGTGGATGCATTACCCCAGCCCCTGTCCCAGCGCTCACAATTGCTTTTTCCCCTTCTCTCATCAGACCTCCCTGGCTTCCCTTTTTTGCAGACATAAACTTATGATTACATCAAATCCCCGACTCCCCCCTCCTACCCCCATATAATCCGGGGCCATCTCCTCCTCATCTTAAGGAATGTAATCAGGGGCGCCTGGGTGGCACAGTCGGTTAAGCATCCGACTTCAGCCAGGTCACGATCTCGCGGTCCGTGGGTTCAAGCCCCGCGTCGGGCTCTGGGCTGATGGCTCAGAGCCTGGAGCCTGTTTCTGGTTCTGTGTCTCCCTCTCTCTCTGCCCCTCCCCCGTTCATGCTCTGTCTCTCTCTGTCCCAAAAATAAATAAACGTTGAAAAAAAATTAAAAAAAAAAAAAGGAATGTAATCACTTCTGCAAAGTCCCTCTTGCCTAATAAGCTAAGATTCACAGGTTCTGGGGATTAGGACGTGAATATAGTTGGGGACCATTATTCCATCTACCACAGTCACAAAATGAGGAAAAGCCTGGGAATGCATTTAGAGAAGTAGCATAGGGTAGCGATGGACATGTGTGCTCCGGGTGCTGACTCCTAGGTTTGTAACCTGGCTATAGCCATTCCTTGCTGTTTGATATTGGCTAACTTATTAAACCTCTCTGCATCTCAATATTCCCATCTGTGAAGTGTGGCTAACAATAAAACCTACTTTATAGGATTAGAATACCGATAAAATGAGTTATTTCAAGTAAAACATTTAGAGTAGTGCTTCATATATTTATGTGCTTAGTAAATGTTAGTTTTTATTATTAATTATTATTAACTATCTTTATTTAGATATAATTTAAACATCACATTGTGGTATATAAATTATAATTATATTACATTATGTTGTATATAATTGACATATATATATATACACATAAATTTGATATATATGGCAAAATAATTGTCATCCTAGGTTAGCTAACACCTCGATCATGTCACATAGTTACCATTTCTTTTTGTGGTGATAACATTTAAAGTCTACACTCTTAGAAAACTTCAGGTTCATAATATGGTATTAGTGACTATATTCACCACACTGTATATTAAATCCTCAGAACTTATGCATTTGGTACCTGGAAGTTGTGCTCTGACCAACATCTCCCCATATTCCCCACACTCCAGGACGTAGTAGCCACCATTCTAGTCTCTGTTTCTATGAGTTTGAATTTTTTATATTCCATATAAAGTGATATTATACTCTGTGTTTTTCTATCTGACTTATTTTGCTTAACATAATGCTTTCAGGGTTTTTCCATGCTGTCATAAATCTTTTTAATGTTTATTTCAGAGAGAGAGAGAGAAAGCACGTGGCAGAGAGAGAGGGGGACAGAATGTCTGAAATAGGCTCTGTACTGACAGCAGGGAACCCGATGTTGGGCTCAAACTCAAGAACTGTGAGATCGTGACCTGAGCCGAAGTTGACGCTTAAACGACTGAGCCACTTAGTTGCCCCAATGTTGTCATAGATTAATTGACTGTATATTCTTGGGATTATTTCCGGATTCTCTGTTTTGTTCCACTGATCTGTGTGTCTGTTCTTATGCTGCTACCACACTGTTTTGATTACTGTAGTTTTGTAATATAGTTTGAAATCAGAAAGTGTGACGACTCTAGCTTTGTTCTGGCTCAAGATTGCTTTGGCTATTCGGGGTCCTTGTGGTCCCATACCAATTTTAGGAATGTTTTTTCTATTTCTATGAAAAATGCCCTTGGAATTTTGATAGGGATTGCATTGAATCTGTAGATTGTTTTGGGTAGTATGGACATTTTAAGAATATTTGTTCTTCTAATCCATGAGCATGGAATTTCTTTACATTTCTTATGTCTTCTTCAATTTCTTTTATCAATGTCTTATAGTTTCCAGTGTGCAGATCTTTCACCACCTTGGTTAAATTTATTCCTATTTTATTCTTTTTAATACTATTATAGATAGGATTCTTTTCTTTTTTTCTTTTTTTAATATTTATTCATTTTTTTAAATTTACATCCAAGTTAGTTAGCATATAGTGTAACAATGATTTCAGGAGTAGATTCCTTAATGCCCCTTACCCATTTAGCCCACCCCCCCTCACAAAGCCTCCAGTAACCTTCTGTTTGTTCTCCATATTTAAGAGTCTCTTATGTTTTGTCCCCCTCCCTGTTTTTATATTATTTTTGCTTCCCTTCCCTTGTGTTCATCTGTTTTGTGTCTTAAAGTCCTGATATGAGGGAAGTCATATGATATTTGTCTTTTTCTGACTAATTTTGCTTAGCATAATAACCTCTAGCTCCATCGACGTAGTTGTCAATGGCAAGATTTCATTCCTTTTGATTGCCGAGTAATATTCCATTGTGTGTGTGTGTGTGTGTGTGTGTGTGTGTGTATGTATATTTGTATGTGTGTGTGTGTGTGTATATATATATATACACACACATACACCACGGATTCTTTATCCATTCATCCATCAATGGACATTTGGGCTCTTTCCATACTTTGGCTATTGTCGGTAGTGTTGCTATAAACATTGG
This sequence comes from Prionailurus viverrinus, assembly GCF_022837055.1. Classification (NCBI taxonomy): domain Eukaryota; kingdom Metazoa; phylum Chordata; class Mammalia; order Carnivora; family Felidae; genus Prionailurus; species Prionailurus viverrinus. The sequence goes on along the minus strand of NC_062570.1, from coordinate 72,306,846 downwards.
GGTGCATGTGTCCCTTCGAAATAGCACACCTGTATCCCTTGGATAAATACCTAGTAGTGCAATGGCTGGGTAATAGGGTAGTTCTATTTTTAGTTTTTTGAAGAACCTCCATCCTGTTTTGCAGAGTAACTGCACTGGCTTGCATTCCCACCAGCAGTGCAAGAGATACTCTTTCTTCACAAAAATAGGATTATTTTCCTAACTCTTCTCTTTCTGATAGTTTGTTTTTAGCATGTAGTAATGGAACTGGTTTTTATATATTGATTTGGTATCTTGCAACTTTACTGAAGTTGTTTATTAGTTCTAACAACATTTTGGTGGAGTCTTTAGGATTTGCTGTATACAGTATCGTGCCATCTGCAAATAAAGACAGTTTTACTTCTTCCTTTCTGACTTGGATGCCTTTTGTTTCTTTTTCTTGCCCAAATCTGTGGCTAGGATTTCCAGTACCATGTTGAATAAACGTGGCAAGAGTAGGCATCCTTGTCTTGTTCCTGAACTTAGAACAGAAGCTTTCAGCTTTTCACCCTTGAGTATGATGTTAACTATGGGCTTGCCATATGTGGCCTTTAGTATTTTGAGGTGTATGCCCTCTATACCCAGTTTGTTGAGGGTTTGTATATTTATTTAGTTTTGTCAAATGCTTTTTTCTAAATCTATTGAGATGGTCTCATGATCTTTATCCTTCATGTTGTTAATGTGCTATATCACATTTGTCATTAACCATTATAATTTTATTATTCACATTTTTTCCCCAAGAAACAGAGAAACAAGGAGGACAGTATCTAGGAGGTCAGGATGGTAAGCAGGATTTAATTGTGGATGATGCAGAGACTTACTTGAAGCCCATTTGATGAATTTGGATCACCATCCTAATGATGATCAGAATCATGGAAAAGCTTTAAGGAGAGTGAGTGACCCAGTCTGATTCGTCCTTAAAAACATCGTTTGGCTGCATGGTTGAGGATGCGTTGAGACCAATTAGGTCGTTCAAGTGAGAGATGATGCTGGGTGTGTCACCAGTCACATTTACTGAGGAAGAAGCTGAGGCTCAGAAAGATGAAATTACTCATTAACACGGCCTTAAGCTAGTTTGAGCCTTTACTTGTTAAGGTCACTGGGTCAACAAAAAGTGGCACTGAAAAGCTGGTGGTGGGATTTGAGACCAGGTGTGTCTGATTACAAAGTCTGCACTCTTTGCTGAAGTACATGAACACCATAACCATGGCCATAAGAAAGACCTGCTGCTTCCAGACCCACCAGGGGCAGCTGCCTGAGGACCTGATGGGAGACCCCTGTATAGAAGAAGCTTTTCCGTGTCTGTTCCAGCTCAGCTCCTCTCACATTAGCAGAGAAATTTTTCTTTAACTGTAATAAACTGGCATCTCTATCTAAAGACTCTTCCACCCTGCTCCCAGACTCACTATTGCCCTATCCTTCCAGGCTAAGTTGTCTTGATCCTTGATAGCTTGGGTTTTGTTCTGAAAGCTTACCCCTCAATGGTTACAGTGGCAGTCATAGCCATAGAGAGCATCAGTGGGTAAGGGGCATAGAGAGAGGGACAGAGATAATCCCAGTGTGGGGCTTGATCCCATGAACCTTGAGATCATGACCTGAGCTGAGACCAAGAGTCAGATGCTTAACTGAGCCACCCAGGTGCCCCAAAAGGGAATCTTTTTAAATTCATAAAACTAAAAATTCCAGAAAGGGATGCTTTCAGGTGTGGCTGGATCTAGGTGCTCACATTATATTGATAATTCACCTTAAGCACTACTTTGATTTCCTTCTGAGAGTGATTCATTTCATGGCAATACATCAGTGACTCCTAGCTAACATTCCTTCCCAGTCTAAGCTTTCTTGTGTAGTAGATCCAACAAAAGTTTCAGTATGAGTCTCACTGGATGTACTTGAGTCCACATGCTCATCCTTAAACCAAACACTGTGGCAAGGGGGTAAAATATGCTAATTGGCTGGGTTAGCACCATATATTTCCTCTGGAGCTCAATGGTGTAGGATCTGTTTTACCCAAACTAGATGCACTGAGTTGGGGAGTGAGAATTCCCCAAAGGTAAACTTAGGTATTATTAGCCAACAAAAGGAAATCAATGATTGGCCCATGAAAACTCAATAAATATCCACTGTTTTTATAAGTCCCAAAAGCTTTCTACCTCAGCCCACCTGATCTCTTCCATCTGAAACATCTTCCTTTGATGCTTTACCAGTGGAAATCTTCGTCTCAGAGCCAGACTCGAGAATGTCCTTCATCCCAGGGTTAGGCTCCCTCTCTCACTCTTCCCCTAGATCTTTCTGTACACATTTTTCTTTAGGTTAAAGAAACTGTGCATTGCAGTTATCTGGGCTGGTCCCTTCCCACCTCTCCTGACTGGGCACGGCCCGAGCAGGGACTAAAACGTTGGCATGGAAGTTTCACTCCTGGACCAGGCACAGAAGAGATACTTATATGACATTTGCAAAATTAGTGACTGCCTCTCATACAGTCCTGATAAAAAATATTCTAAAGCTGAGTTTAAATAAGATAATTCAATGCTCCTCACCCCTTCCTCTTGGCTTTCCTGCTCCCCCATCTCCCCTCTGGTGTCCTCCCCCTTCATAGAATTAGAGACTCCCCACACTGGGAGAAGCCTCAGGGAACACTCAGTGCAGACACAGGACTGGACTAGACCAGAATCTCCTGACAACTGGTTCACTAATCTCATTCTGGCTCATTTTTTTTTTCTTTTTTGGAGTATACGTTTGTCCTCCCTAACAATCTTGCAAAGAAGGTATTCTTTTTTTTCTGTTTCATGATGTGACTAGTGAGGCTCAGGAAGATTAAACGGCTTGCCTTCCTCCAAGTTTCATTTTATAATCCTACCTTTTGTATTCCTCTCATTCCTCTGATCTTCTTAATATGTATGCAACCTTTATTTTAATATTATTTCCTTCGATTGTGTTAAAAGTGTTTAGGCGAGCCACTGGCAACAGTTTCATAGGGAGGGAGTGTATAAGCAACTGTTGATGTAAAGAATAACGCACCCAAGGACCCACAGCCAGAGCTGACTCCCTGCTGCCAGACTGTCCCCACACACGGGGACTGAGAGTGGAGGTCCCCTGGAGGAGGGCAGGAGGATAGGGTTACACTTGGAGCCGAGAAACAATATGATTCACTTCCCATCACCCTCAGATGCGTTTTTCTTTCCCCACTAGACATGAGCTCATGGAATTCTGTTTCACGTTCCTTTCGATAGATTTTCCTTTTCCTGGAGTAAGGTTAAATGGAGCCATCACAGGGACACATTCATCAAGAGCAGCCATCGGACAGTAATAGGATAATTGTGCCGGCCCTGGTACCACAGAGATGATCACTAGCATTGCTTTAAGAATGTGCAGAGGCCGCATTTACGTTTTAGGGCAGCCCCTTTGAAAACTTTGGCAAAGGTCCTCAGCACTGTTTTCCTTCCCGCAGTGTGATGTGAGAACACTGTTACAGTGCGTGCCTTGTTTAAGCACAAGCCAGGCACTGTGCGGCCTGGGAGGTGGATTATGTCCCAGATGATGGCGGAAAGCCTTGGCAGGGATGGATTCAGTTCCTCCAGGCTCAGTGTATATATATTATGATAATGTGTGTTGCCCACAAACTCTGTGGTTATCATGCCAATGTAAGAAGCAGCTGGATGCGAAGGAATAAAGCAAATGTTTTGATTATTCATATTCTTGATCTTGACACTCAAGGCCCTCTATATTTTGGTCCAGTCTTCTTTTCCGCTATGGAGTTATACATACCTTGAATCCAGAGGACAAAGAGGCTCATTTTATGTACCAACTGTGATCACTTAGGAGTGGTTGCCTGGGACAGTGTTGAGAAGGATTCTGAGGCCATCCTGACTCAGCAGGATGAAGCTTTGTGATTGATTAGCGAGACCTGCCATAGGTGAGGGTGATGAGTTAGCAACACACACATCTGTCACCCCCATCTCTGTCCAGCCCCTTCTCTTTATTAGATAAGCTGCAATTATATACCTCCCTGCCTTTTCCCACCCTCTCATTGTTAGGAATTGTTTCCTTGTGAATATCTGTTAACATTCTTCGTGGATCATTGCAAACTTTAGCTGTTTTTTTAGAAGGCTATTTCAAGTGCCCATAAGCAGGCTTGTTTTTCTTTCTTCATCATGCCAGTAGCCTTTGGTAACACTCTTAGCCAAGTTTCATTTTCTTGGTTGCATTAGAAAGTTACGTATGTATGTACCTTATTTCTCCTGCAGGAGTATAAACTCTTTGATGGTAGAATTCAACCTTCTTTTATCTTTGTAACCCCCGTAGCCAGTTGCTCAAAGAAAAGCTGGAATCTGAGAATGGGTCTTAGCTCCTTTGGTCTAGTGTCCACGTTTTACAGATGGGAAAACTGAGACTAAGAGAAATTAGGAGAGTTTCCAAAGGTCGCACCGAAAGTTAGAAATATTGGTTCTGACACTGAAACTCAGACTCCTGGAATGTTAGAGCTGGAAGGGTTCTTGGAGGCGCCTGGTTTAGCTTTGGCAACCAGGAAGCTCTGAGTGGAAGGACTTCACACTCTTCCTGGCTATTTCCTTATTCTGGGCTTTGATGGTCTATGTTCATTGTGATCACTCTGTGGTAAACATGAATTTATTGTGAGCCACAACAAATCATTTTTGGAGCTGGGAGCAAATAGTGAACAAATAAATTGGTCCCTTCTATTCATTCATTCCTCTGTGGAAAATTATTGGCATTATTTTACATCCTAGGAATATAGTAGGGTACAAATCAGACAAAATCTATGCCCTTACGAAGTTTACATTCTAGATGTGTGTGTATGTGTGTGTGTGTTTGGTTCTACTTGTATTAATTCATTAAGTACAACTCTTTGTGATAGTTAATATGATCATCATCCCCATTTTGCATATGAGGAAATAAAGTCCCAGAGAGTTAAGTAATTTGCCCAGCATTGCACAGCTAGAAAGTGATGAAGGTAGGATTTGAACTCAAGTGCTCTGGCTATTTACAAATAGAAAATGGAGACTCAGAGAGGGTAGACCACTAAGTCGAGGCTACACAGCTGGCCTAGGGGCACTCACAGTTGGGCTATCTGACTCTCAGATCTGGTCTTTTTCAGGCGACCAGTCTTCCTTTTTTCCCCTAAGCTGTGAGAAAGGACGGGACAGACAGAATCAATGGGTACGATGCCCTTGTAAGATGTGAGAACATACAATTTCTCTTGTGGGATAGATAGACATGGGCCGTTTGTTTCATATACTGGTGAGATGGCAGGAGGGTGGGGAACAGATTTCCAACACACCAAATATTACCCTAATTGGCTCAAAGGCCATGATTGTATCAAGTCCCAGAAATTATGAGTGAACCAGACAGGCCACCGCAGCTGGTCTGCAAATTATTGGCTCAAGTGTTGTAATTATTAAATGCAGCAAAGAGAGAGAGAGAAAGAGAGAGAGGGGGAGAGAGAGAGAGAGAGAGAGAGAGAGAGAAAGAAAGTGAGCACGCAAGAAGCTCAGACACTTAGTCCGGGATAATTGATCCAAAAATTATGGGTTCCAAGAAGGCCAACACTTGCTTAAATTTAGATTTGGACTCAACTCCTGTCACACGCACACAAATGACTACTGTTTCCTGGACACCCACTCAGCACACACAATCGGCCCCTCAGTTCTGCCAGCCCGCAGGAACAAAAGGGATTTTGATTCTGATTATTTTTAAACTTTAATGACAAATCCTTTCCTTCTCCACATTAAAAAATAAAGGCTGTGCGTAGTACCATTAAGGGACTGCTCGCTGCCGCTTGATTCTCGGAGGCACTTACGTTGTTTAAATTTTAATTTCCGGGTTGAAATTTTTATTGAAAACATCACTATCTTTCTAAACAACAAAAAAAAGTTTCTTGTCTTGCCACTGTACCAGTTTGTTCTTTTACCTGCCCTCACTTCTCCTCCACAGGAGGTTTTCCTCCCGGAAGCCTTCCTCTAACCCGGTGATCAAAACTGGCTATTCCTGCCCTGGACAAAAGGTTTTTCGTCTTTTTTTTTTTTTTTTCCCTTTGGTAAATAAGAGTTTGTTTTAGGGGCTGGCTGAGGACTTGACAACTGGGGCAGTGTCTCTCCAACAGTGACAGCAACGATGAGGATGGTGGTGAGGTGGTGAGGTGGTGATGATGATAGGAGACCCCGCTCACTGAGCACCTCCTGTGTGCCTGGCACCGTGCTAGGCACTCCGTGTGTATTGCCTCCCATATCCTTCAGCACACGGCAGGGAAGTGATTCTTACCCTCTCTTACAGAGGAGGGACAGAGTCTGAGAAATGGCTGCATCAGGGAAGGGGAGATGGAATCCCTCAGCCTCCTAGAATAATGTTCACAGGGACAACTATCAGTACAAGGTCAGATGGGGAGGACTGAGTGAGATCAAGACAGTCATGTTTTAGTAGGTGCTGGGGTAAACCAGGGAGTCTTCATGGCAAAGAGGGTATTTGGGCTAAACGTGGGAAGTGAGGTTAGGCTTTTGACATGCAGAGAAAAGTCCAGAAAATGTCCTTATCAAAGACAAGAAAACTGCGGGTGTGTTTGGGAATAAGTGGTTTGACCAATTGGGAAAATGAGGAGTGGAATTAAGGGCGAAAGATTTAAGATGTGGTGATCAGTTCTTGGAGGGCCTTGAATATCAGCCTAATGGTAATGGTCTTCTCTCTGTGGTCAGAGGAGTCATCCAAGGGTGTTCAACAAGGGAGCGACCACACTGAAATTGCAATTTTGAAAGATCACTCCAGCAAAGGGTGATTAGGAAATTGGAGGAGGTAAGGCAGGAGGCAAAGAGGCCAGAAGAATGGCTGTTGGAATAGACTTCCTAGCTCTATTCCTTATCTCGCCACGCTCTTCTTGGTGGCCGGCTTTGGGTCCCATCTCTCCACCTTGGACTCCCTGTTGCCCACTGGTCCTAGCCTGCCCTCAGATAGCTCTCTGCTGCCCCCACCTGGTCCAGGCAGCCCCTGACACAGTTCACTTGCTGGCCTGGCTGGAGGATCGAACACAGGGGCCAATATTGCTATCAAGAACGTAACTGCTGCTGTACTAGCCAAGACTCAGAACACGTGCTATGTGCCAGGCATCGTTCATCTCCTTTACAGGTACTAAGTGTTTACCTGTCATAGTAATTCGCTGAAGTGGCTGCTGTTAATACTTTTATTTCTCAGGAAAGGAGACTGAGACATAGATCTGTCCCATCTTAAGAGTTTGCCTGGAGACTGCCCATAATTCCCGCATTAGAGTCACTTTTGTCTAGATCCTGTGGGAGGAACTGGTCAGAGCCCCACTGAGTAGAGATGCCCATGGGGTGAAATGAAGGTGTGGCTACTTTAGGGACATGATCTGGGCTGGAGAGGGCATGAAGAATTGGTAGAAGGGAGAAAGTAATCCTGTCCAGGGTCCTAGCTCAGAGAGCTGGAACCAAAGGGAGAGACAGAACTTGAGCTTGCAGGGGCAATGGAGGCAGGAGACATGGAAGACAGAAGCACAGAAAGCCAGAAAGAAGCCTGGGGAACGCCAGAGTAAGGCTTCGGGCCCCTGCTTGTGACTGGAAAGTGGGTTTGGGGCTGGCTTTGTGACTTCATTGGTTTCTTTAAACAGACAAGGTTCTTACTGCTCAAAGTAATATTTCTGACTTGACAATATTTTGGGGTTCAGGTTCTGACTCTTAAGAGATTCCTGTTAAGGAAAACCCGCTGGCATCTTTCAAGCTGAGGAGGGGCCCCTAAGGAGGCCAGAGACAGACAGGGCAGTTTTTAATGGAAAGATGGAGGGCATGGGCGCAGCTGGTGGTCAGCAGGAGGGAGCAGCCCAGAGAGGTGTGTGGGGAGCCAAATGCTAACTTCTCCCACTTTCCAGTTTTGCCTGGGGCCAGCCCTGGGCCAAATGATAACGCTGCTATAAAACAATTCTCAGGAAGGCCGGTTTGAGAAGGCAAAGCATACCTTTCCACAGTTAAGTACCTTCTGCCAAATTAAAGACCTCTCTGGGATCCACTGAGGTTGCGATCATATTTCGAACGCACACAAACATCAGTCTGCAGGTGGGAGGGAAAGCTGGGCATGTGGGCACGCGCACACGTTCTCCGTGCCACACCATCCTTGTGTCCAGGAGGACCTCTCCCATCCCCAAACACTGCTTGTCATCTGGCTGCTGGCAAAATGCAGCAGCAGCCGAGCCCTCCCAAGACAGACTAATGGAAGGATGTGAATAAGAGTGAGAAGGAGACCATTCAGGGAGTGCGACTCAGGTTATCGTTGGCAAGAAACAGAGACCATCTTCAGACAAGAGAGGTTTATGTTAGGATGTGTGTAGACCAGAGCTGGAGCCTGCTAATGCTTCAGACCAAGACAGCCCATAAACCCACTTCTCTCCCGGTCTCTCCCCTGGGTTTCATAACTTCATAACTTCTATCTGCTCCAATCAGATCCCAAGGTCAAGTGGGTACATAATTGTGTCTACATGCTGCAGCCTGAGTTTTGGAGGCAGACTACATGATTGGCTTACCTAATTACCATTGCTTCCACTGGAGAATGTTCTTCATGACAGCTTCATGGGGTGCTGCCCAGCCAGTGGACAAGCCACCTTGGAGGGGATATCCACCTTTAAGCCAGTTGCTGGTCACCTAACACTAAGAAGAGCTTATGGCTGCATCCCTCAGCAGAAGTGCAGACGGGTTGATTTTAGACAAGAGACCATGTAGAAGCTAGGGGTCAAGTACCACAAGAACATGCAGAAGACAGGAATCCATCTGATTCTGGTCTCTACGCAGGTCATCTTAGGAGTAGGAGGAGGAATGGGGGAAAGAAGAAAACAGAAGGACACGCACAGAAACAAAAATGTATTTTCTGGAACCACAAAAGTCAGAGCTGAAACATAGCTTAAAGAGAACCTGGTCAAACATCCCTATGTTACAAATGGGGAAATTGAGCATATTAGAAGGAAATTAACATCGAGATCATAAATCATTTCTTCTTTATATCTGGTTGGCTTCTCTCCTTCAAGCCACCCATCTAGGAGAAGCGATTTCTCAAAGCAGATGATTTAATGGGTCAGCCATCCTCTTTATGTATAAAGGACAGGTCTGTGCTGTTATTGGGATTCACTGAGAAATGTTTAAGTAAAGACCTTGTCAAGGAAGGACACTTGAAGCACATAGGATTAGGAATTAAGTGTAAAAAGATCAACCAAAAGAATGAAAGAAAAATTAAAGTTAAATTTTGATTAAATATCTGAATTAGGAATGGCTTTATAATCTTAAAACCAATATAAATACCAAAAGGGAAGATTGATATATTTGACTACATAAAAATATTATACTTCTGTATGTGAAAATTAACATAAACAAATAAAAGTGGAAAAACTGGGAAAATTGGCACAAATATCAAAGGATTAATATCTTTACTCTAGCATGGAGATTTCATAAAAACTGGTAAGAAAAACACAATTCTTTTTCTAAAAAAAAGTTTATTTATTTTGAGAGAGAAAGGGTGCAAGTCGTGGAGGGACAAAGAGAGAGGGAGAAAGAGAGAATCCCAGCCAGGCTCCGTACTGTCAGTGCAGAGCCCAACACAGGGCTTGAACCCACAAACCGTGAGATCATGACCTGAGCTAACGTCGGATGCTTAAACAACTGAGCCACCCGGGCAACCCCAAAACACTGCGTTCTTAATGGATAATGGGGAGAGAATATGAGCATGTGTAAGAAAGAGGAAATATATGATTGATAAACATTTGAACAAAGTACATGCTGTACTGTTGGGAGCAATGAAAATTAAAACAGCAACCAGATGACCCCACCCGCTTTCTTCCTACCAGAATTAGTAGCTACTACAAACAGTACCTGGTGCAGGTATAAAGACAACGGAACAGCCACCGTCCTGTACTGTGGAGAGGAGTAGATAATAATACTCATTTTGGAGAATAACTTGGGAATAAGGATCTGGGAATTTGTCATTAAGGAAGTAATCTGGAATTCAAAAATGTTCATTAAAGTATTATTTATCATAATGGATAATTAGGAAAGCCTGTTGTACCCACCACTGAGGAACGTTTAAGTAACACATGGTCCCTCCATATGCAAGAATACACAGCTGTGAGAATATCTCCAACAACTTGTGAAAATCCTAACATCGTGGTGTTAAATCAAGCCAGTGTGTATGCAGTGTGAATACAGTCCTGTACAAAAAAAAAAAAAAAAGAAAGAAAAAGAAAAGAAACAAAAAAGGCACACCAGAAAAGCATACATGCCAGAAGGTTTGTTTCCTGTGTTTAATGGACATTCTGGATCATTCTATTTTTATTTTATTTTTCTTCTTTTTTCTTCAATCAAAATAAACATGTATTATTCTTATAACATAAACAAAATAAATCAGAAAATAATGGGTATGGGAATGCATTTGAACTTGAGTGCAGCAAATAAAAGGAATTGACAGAGTAAGGAAAGAATCGTGTAGGGCAGTGTGCTAGGTCCCCCATGTGTCAGCCTTGCAACTGGAGGGGGGGGACTGATTCCCCCAACTCTGTGGGTGGAGCCTGATGGGTTTACGTCAATCAGTATAACCCCCCCACCACCTTTTTACAGTTCGGTTTTCGTAACCCAGGCCCTAGCCAAAGAGACTGTGATTGTTGTCCTGGGGGTCCCAGCAGAGTGAAGTGAAGCAACTTGAACTGATGTTTATGGGGTCTCCTCTCTCTGAGGAAGCACGTGAGCCCAGCTGCTACCGGTCACCACCCTGCAAACTTAAGGGAAGCCAACGTACAAGCAAAGCCAATGCCAAGAGGAGGGTAGGACTTGGAGGGCTGCAGAGGGACAGCACTGCCACTCCTCTACCCCAGAGCTCTTCTATCAAGTGGACTTCAGTGCATTGCAGCGGTTTGAATGTTTTGGTTTATGTTTTATAATGTTATTTAGAACTCTAAGACTTTCTGATTCAGGGAGATATCAGAGATTGCTTCCCATGGACAGATTTTACTGGAAATAGAAAGGAATGTAAGAAAAGGTGGGGGCATGTGTCTGACTTCACCACTGGGAGAATGGAGCCTGAGAAAGGGACCTGGAAATCAAGCTAAGTCCTGGAAACATGCACTATAAGAAAGAGATAGAAGTGCCACCCCCACCCCCCTCCCAGGGAAGCTCTTTAAAATGAGGATCAGCACAACCCAAACACAGCCTCATCACTTCTCATCTTACCCACCTTATCGTCCTGACGGTCCTGCCAAATCACACTAGAGGCAGAAAGAATGATGTCCCCTGAGAGAGATGTTTTTGTTCTCTCCTGACATGCTGGCCAGATGCTGGATGATCTCTGGAAGTTGGGGTGTGCTTGGCTGGTTATCTGGATGAACCCTGATGCCAGCAAACACATAGTACCTGCCCTCAAGTGCCAGTGTCCGTGCTTTGCTGGTGACTGATCCACCAAAGAGAGCCCGGTTAGGGATGAAGGTGGGGCAAGCTTAGCAAGATCTGTAGAGTCCCCGACTCTGTATTTGAAACAGAAAATTCTCAGCTCTGGATTTGAGGGAAGAAATCGTCAGCTCATCTCAGCAATTCTCACTTTGAGATTAAATGCAAGTTGCTGCCCAGGGTTTGTTGAAGAGTTGAAAACACACACACACACACACACACACACACACACACACACATGAAGACCCACACACACAAGCAAAAACCAAAACGGTGGCTTTTGTATTTGATACTAGGGTTTCCAGGAGGTCTCTGTGTAATCTGTACGTCTTCTCACTGTCCTCAATCACCCAATGAACTCAACCATTCATTTAATCATGTATTCATTTAACAAAGGTTTATTGGGGAACTACTATAAGCCATACATGATAATAAGGCTGTGGAATATAAGAATAATTAAAATATATTTATTTAACATTTATTATATGCCAACATCATAGCTAGCACTTGCTTGTATTATCTGTTGCATATCACCCACTGAGATAAGTCTATAGCTTAGTACTATTATTTATTCCATTTTGACAGATAAGGAAAGTAAAAACTCAATAGGTAACTTTCTCAAGACCATACAGCCTCCAAAGAGTGGAACTAGCATTCAAACCAAGAGCTTAAACACACTTAACCTTTATGCCAAAAGGAAGACAGAAGGCACCCAGAAATAAGTTAAATTCCCATGAGATCATATGTATATGGTGCTGGGGAAGCTGAGAAGGTAGCTCTCAATTTTGTTAGGGAAGACTGGAAGAAAAATTATTATTTGAGCTGGATCTTGTCAAATATGGAGAAAAATAAGTACTGGACAGAAGTATATTTCAACAGAGAGCAGAGCTGAACAAAGGTGGAAATTAATGAGCATGGTGTGTGGGTGCCTGGGAGCTCTCCAGGTTCAGTGTGACTGGAGAAACTAGTTCAGTGGGGCAGCAGGGAGGTTGGAGGGGGGGACGGGAAGGATGATGAGAAAGACTTTGTTTGCTAAGCTAAGGAATTTGAACTTGACTTTGCACATAAGGGGAGCCAACAGAGGTTTAACTCCAGCTTGGGGATAATAGGATCAGATTTGTGTTTTAGAATATTCTTGCGGGTAACAAGTGTGCTAGAGGAGGGGCATTATAAAAGGAGAGAACAGATGTACAGCAACTTGCTGGGGAGGTCTTTGTAAACTCCAGGCAGCAAAAGAAGATCTAAGCCATTCCACCCCCACTTCACAACCATTAGAAGCTAGTCCTAATTCTCTGTTTTCCTAGAGTTATGGCTACAAATGGAAAGGCAATGTAATGTAATAAACACAGCTTTGGTGTCAGACCTTCCTGCTTTCAAATCTTGACTCCGTCTCTTACCTAGTGATGTGTGACCATCAAACCTCACTTTTCTCATGTGTACTTTGGTAATAAGATTTAACTCGCAGGATATTGGAAGGAGAGGGTGCAGTAATATATGTAAACTGCCTAGCATAAAGAAATTGAATAAATTCTACTTCCATCCCCTACCCCTTCATACTAGAAATGACAGCATAGGCACGCATATTGGTTAGAAGACCTGCCACATGCTGATAATTTCCGAGATTGAATAAAACATTTAGCCTAGCCTTCTGATTTTCTTTTTTTACTACATTGATTTACTAAATTGATCAATTTTAGTACTTTTGCCTACCACTCTAGTTATATTAGTCAGGATAAACTAGGATATGCTGCAGTAACAAATTAGCTCTGGAATTTCAATGGCTTAATAACATCAGAGTTTATTTTTCACTCACTTGAGATGATCAACACCAATCTATGTAGTCAACTTAGGGACCCAAGCTGACGAAGACCCCACAGTCTTTTAACTGTACAATCTGGAATGCAAGGTCTGTAAGGATCCTGCAGAGGTGGAAGAGAACGATGGAGGACGTACACACGCTTTTAACTGCCTTAAGTTGGAAATGACACGTGTCACTTCCATTCGTGGCCCCTTGTTCTGAACTAGCTGCATGGCCCAAGCCTAATTGTAGGAGAAGCTGGCAAATGGAAGGAGGACGTGGATTTTCAGTGAACTCTAATTGCTCTGTTACACTAGTGATAGTCCTACAAATACTGTTAAAAAAAAAAAAAAGATGTATTTTCTTCTAGTTAAAGTCTCAACTTCTCCTTGATGAATGAAGTCATTATTCTTTGTGTTAGTTCTCATGGCAGTCATTGGCTTTAGAGTAACTCATCACAGAAATGTCTCCCATTCTCTGAGTCTTCAAATAACAGAATCAGAGGAATCTCAGAAAGAACTCACAGATCAACCTTTACCTGGAAATTGGTGCTCCCAATTGGTAAGTGACCCACTAAACCATATATTTTTTTCTTTTGACTCTCACTGCTTTAACAAGACAGTGACAAGAAAACTTCAGTAAATGCTTAGCATGGGGTGGGCTAGAGCATAAATGGTCTGCTCTTGGAAGATAGTCCCCCCTTCCCCACATAAATTATGAAGGTAAATAGGCTTTTTGCATGTGTTTCTAAATCACTGTTTCTCCAATTTGGGGACCCAAAACATGCTGTACCAGAATCATCTATGGGATCCAAGTCCTACCCTAGATGTACTGAATCTGTGAAAAAGGGCTCAGGGATCTTGAACAATGCTTAGTCTTTGACATTAAGCCCAGAAAACTTTATCTGTTTGTGTATTATTGTCCATTCGTGAGCAAAGCATCTCTGGGGCTGGACAGAATGAAGGTGGGATGGCTGTGTGTGATTGCAAAGACTGGCCTTGAAGAACTACCACATGCAACATACACTGAGGAGCAGATCCTTGGGTCAAGGTGGTCTTGTAGGAATGGAATCACGTAGGATCCACCCTTCCTTGAAGAATCACATTGGCCCGTGCCAGAGATGAGACAAGCCGGACATTATTTGCCATGCACCAGCAATGCCAGGGACAAGGAACTGGGCCAGTGCTTTACAGTGGTGCCATGTGGGAGGAAGAAGCTTTGCCAGCATGGCTGGCAGCTAAAGAGCAGACATGGCAGCTCTTGCTCAGAAGTGGCTTGTCTTATACACCCCGTGTAGACTGTGTGAACCCTCAAGATTCTTAGAAAATTGAAGGGTAGCGTGCCCAAGGTGTAATGCTGAATATCTCTGTATATGGTGGCTAGAAACTAGCCTGTTTGAAATTGAATTTGGAGAAATGAAAGAGATATGAAGGAACCTGGCCCAGAGCGTGTGGAGAAATTCATACTGATTATAATCAGAAGGGAAAGTTGAGGTCCAGACAGGCTTACCTGAGCTAAAACAGTGAAGAGCAACAGAGCCAGCTCCATACCCAAATCTCCTTACTCATAGTTCAGTGCTTTTGCTATGGAAGCAAACAGCTCACAGCAAAATTTTTAAAAGTCTAAAAAGTCTCAAGGTTCAATTCTAGCCTCATATTTTCTTCTCTAGTATCCCCTTCTGTTTCTTGCCTACCTTTCTCATCTTTCTTTTCTTGCATCTGATTCAAACAGACTACTCTGGACCTGGGAAGGGATAGCCCTGGGCAGAACAAGGGTAAATAATATACATTGGGAATTTAGGGACATTTGTAGGACAAAATTGGGGTAATGACATCAGAATTGCCAAATTCATACAGATGAACTCATTTGGTGTATCTTATGTCATTGCTCAAATCTGGCCCCACAGGATTCCTTAAATCACCAAGATCAAGTCTTGGTCTAATAGCAACTTTGTTTACACAGTTTATACTCCTTCTTATCAGACATAGAAAACCATGTAAATGAAGTTATATATATGAGAATGATGTGAGAAAAATCATTTAAGCACTCTGAGCTTAATTCCATTATCTGTAAAATGGACATACTCATAACTATCTCATGGGATTAATCAAAACAATGTAATAGTGCGCCTCTTAGAGGGCCTGACATATGGTAGATACTTAAACAATCTTTGGTTTCCATCTCTTTCTGGCTCACTCCTGTTCATGAGAAATGCTGACACAGGAAGAATCTAGGAAACAGAAACCCCAGGACTCTTGTTGCACTCTTGCCAGCCCACCTGGGTGCTTGGCAAATGTCTCTACACTTGACATGGCTAATTCTGAAAGTCAGATGCTATGATAAAACAGTGTGGGAGGAAAAACTGTTGACCTATTTCCTGGAGAATAGAGAAAATTCTGCCAAAACAAAGATGTTTCCAGAGAGTGGGTTGGTTTTGATAAATAATTAACTTGGTTTGGTTTCATTGTGTCTGGAGGAGTAATTACAAGAGCATGTTCCTGCCCCTGGAGTTTTGTTGTCACATTTTCCACGATAAAATCTCCTTTGAAAAAACGTGTTCAGAAACTTGGCTATAAAATGGTGCTCTTGTCTGAAGAATGCCATGAAAACTTTCACAGTTTATGGGCAACATTTTTAATTGGTCAAAAGATGCTCTATTGTTTCCAACTGGCCTCAAATAAACCAAGGAAAATGGAATGGTATTCCCTTGGAGGCATTTCATGGCCACCAAAGTAGAACATCCTGTCTGGTGACCTATTGAGTATATTGCTCCACTCAACAGTCATTAAGTATCCTGTCACCTTGACATATATCTTTCTCTGTGCCAGGTGCTGAGGCTGGTTGGGAGGTGGATGCAGCAGCAGCTTTCATCTGATGTTGCACTCACAATCTAACTGAAGAGATGGCAGTTCATGGTGTAAAAGAGTGCTGAGCTCAAGATACTGATTCAAATTTAAGCTCCTCTACTAACAAAATATGTGAAATGAGATCATTGGATTATATGGCAGATAGATTTGAATTTTTAGGCCAACACTGGTGGTAATGCCTGCTGTACTGAGTAGCATTCTGCAGTCATGTCCATGCTTGGTGGGAAAGAACGTTACCAAAGAACAAAAGAATGCTTAAATTATTCTGTATGAGATAATGAGAGGTATGGAGGGAAGGAAAAAGGAAAGAGAGACATATGAGGGAGGGATTAAAAAGATGATATAGCAGAAACCATGCTGCATGTCCCTTCTGGAACCGCTTATGACTGCATTTCCCAGCTTCCTCTACAGTTTGTGTGGGGCCACGTGACTAAGTTCTGTCCAATGAAATGTGAGCAGAAATAATGTGTGCCAGTTCATGGCTTGGCCTCTGAAACATCCTGTATGGTTCTGCATGCTCAATTCTCCACACTCATTTCCTTGTCTCTTAATTGGATACAGAAGATTCAGAGGAGAACTCTGAGATGGAATCTCTGGAGGAAAGGAGATTCAATTCTTGGGTCACTATGTAAGACTTCCCTCTAAATACGCAACTGACTATGATGTGAGTAAGAAAGTTTTTTTTTTTTCTTTAAGCCTCTGAGACACTGAGGTTGTTTGTTATAGCACTTAGTTTGCCCTAATACAGACTATGGGAAACCATGTAGGGAGTGGCCAGAGGATACCCCTCATAGTGGAACGGTAAAGGTGATTTTTGGAATGGGCATGCCTAATAGCTAATTTGAAGTGATTAACTCAGCTGTGATGGAAACCCTCCTTCATTTCAGCCCCACCCCAAAATCACAAGTGCTTTGGGAGAATCAGTTTTTAGTGAAATTTCATAAAGAAGATGAATGTCAGGTCTGAGTTGATACAGAAAGGAGACCACATCCACAAGAGTAGAAACCCCAAGGCAAATATGACCAAAGTAACTAAGTCCCTTGGGGATTTGCAAGAGACTCACACAAGATATGAAATGAGATTTTGACTCATTTTTGTCTAGACTGTAAAGAGTCAGGGAGACTCCAGTTAACCTCAGGGTTACCAGGACATCAGTTTCAAAACAAACTATCAATTCAGCCAGCACTGAAGCACAGGTTTCCCTCCAGGCCTTGCCTGACTTCCAACTTGGTTCTCGTTGCCACTTTCTCCTCTGACTTTCTCTGCTTTTTTATGACCACTGAGACCACAAGAATGCCATGCTCTATGGAATCTTGTCAGTCAAGAAATCTAAAGACCCTGCATCCTTTACTGACAGGGTTAGAGAGTCTGGCTTCATTTTTTGGATAAGTGAAATAAGATGAGATCTTTGTGGAGCACAGCAGCCTGTTTCTCATCCTTGGGGATGGAGCTGCTTATAAAACAGGATTGGGTTCTATAAAATTCTTGGGATAGATATTTGCCTATTTTCTTAAACTATATTTAGATAAGGTTGGATTGGCCATGATTGACTCCCAATGAATCAGTGCCAAAGGACAGTGGAATGATTTTCGTTGGATCAAGTTTCTCCACAACTCTCAAATAATACATATTTTTAGATGTGAATTTCAGATTCAGAGCCTTCTCCTTTTGCCACTATTTCAGGAGTCTTGCCAGGTGGATGTGTTAACTTTCCAGGCCAGTGGCTGAAATCTGAACCATTGTTTTCATTTGGGATTGTTTGTCAGACTGCTGAAGTGTCAAGATGTATCCCCTGTGCTGTTCACAGTTTGTGTGCTCTCAGATCCAGGATGATTTAGTTATAGGTTAGAATCCAACACCTTCCTGCTCTTCCAACCCCTTCTTGGGCAGTCCAGAAATCAAGGATGATGAGAATTTTGAGAAATCCAGGTTTACTATTTATCATTTCATCGCCTTCTGGCACTGTGAGAGCACCTGATGCAAACTAGTCTGGAGAGGTGAAGTGATATGAAGAAGGTTATATGGTGAGTCTGAGTCATCAACAGAAAGTGAAAAAATGATGGTATGTTTCTGAGTACAATCTAATTTTATTAAAGTACAATGTAAAACAATACAGGTTGAACTGAAGAATAAAAAAGGAAGAAAAGAAAGGCTTTGGAATTATAATATAAATAACATTGATGAAAGACATCCTAAAACTTCCTTCTTCCAAAATGAACAAGAATGAAAAAAAAAAAAAATGAAGGAAATATACCCAGAACTAGAGTATTCTAGTATCATACCCTGAGTGTTGTAAAAAGTGGTTTTCAGATGCAGAACAATTTGGACAGAATTAAAAAACAATGCCTGGCATGAAGGAAGAAAAACTATTTCAGATTTGAAGAGATTAAGTTTGAAATGCAGGTCCTTGCAGGGAAAAAGTGGGGACTACTGCCTGGGAAGAAGCTTTTTCCCATTGTTGATTTTAAAAAGCACTACGAAGCCTGGGCTGGAATTTCTGCCAGCTTTTCCTTTGACCTCTGGCAGGGCAACTGGTATGAGAGGCATGGAGAAATCATTTCTTAGGATTCCTTGTTTGGGCTGATCCAGCAACAGCAAACATAAGCTCATTAGGGTGTGGAGATCAATGCATGGCAGAGTCAAACCGAAAGCAAGTGAGAAACAAGGATAACACTTTCTTATAGCCAGTCACCATGAGAGAGGAGCAAGCCCAAGCCCAAAGCTCACCTCCCCCGGTTCCTCCACAAGACAGAGGAACTGAGTCACCAATATGGTGGTGCTATCCTCAGTCATTTCCAAAAATTACAGAAAAAAAGAACAGAGACAAAATTCCCTAATTGTGGTTACACAAAGCCCCAGCTCCTTGTCCACACCCTTTGGGCACTTGTGTGGCTAGAGGGGGAAAAAAAAATAAAATAAAACAAATAAATAAAAAACATCCAGTGCTCCAGCTCATATTCCGAAGAAAAGGATCACATAGTGCTCAAGGCAACAGGAAATCCACACTAACTTGGGAAAGGAACAACTTCAGATACAATGACTCTGTTCAAAGGTGAGTGAAAAGAAATCCCTGCAATAAGAAACCACCGTAAGAATTAGCAGAAATAAATCCATGAATAAATGGAACATAACATGAAAAACATAGAGTACACTTTGAAAGAAGGCATACTCAAAAAATAGAGGAACATTTTAATTATATCCACTTCACATTCTCAAGTAAAACAGAGACTTTATAGAATGTGAGGTATATTGATAATTTTGTAGCTGATTAAAACAGAAAGGAGCTGATACACATAAAGGAATTGATGTGAAAAATAATATACCATAAATTTGAATATAAAGCATTCACTTCCAAGGACCAAAACTAATATCTAAAAATATCAAGTCAGTGGTGTGGAGACAGCACTGAGAAAATAACAGGGTGAAGAACTGATCAGAAAAGGTGAAAGTATATTCACCAATATGATAACAGAATACAGAGTACAGACCTTGCAGAGCAAAACATGATATTTGAAGAATAGAAGCACTGTAAATGAAATAGAAATGTGATTTAAGACCTAAGAGAAGAAAACTTCAGATTTGAAGAAATAACTGATTTTCTGATCTGAAGGCCCCTGTTGCAGGAAACTTAACAGAGAACAAAAACCTCTCAAATAGAGTCTAGTGATGCTGTTAGGTTTCAAAGAAAACTAGAAGTACCTTTTAAACTTTAATATAGGCTACCAAGGGGGAAGAATAAATTAGGTTGCACACAGGATGCCAGAACAGAATTGTGCAAGAAACAAAAGTCCTATAACTAGTTAAGCTGCCACCAATATAGAAAACCAACAGAAAAGTATTCTCAAATATAAAATGGTTGGGGAAATATCTTACTCGTGTACTCTTCCTGAAAAGTCTACTTAAAGATATAACTCAGACAGCCAGGGGAAATCTGAGTATTAAAATGTTGAATTGAGCATTAAGTCTGATAAACATATAATTATATGTGAAAAATTGTTGCAATTATAGTTAGAAATTGTTTGTAAATGGTATAATTTTTAAAGAAAAATAATATTAAAATTAAAAACAAAATGATAACAGCATATTAAAAATAACATTATAATCGATTGGGTGGAAAATCCCAGAGTAATTACATTTTGTTCGTTATTTTGTCATGGGGAGAAGGTAGAATTGAGGACTGTTAATATATTTGGTTGTGAAAAATATAGTTTGATCTTATTTGTAAATATGGATATAAAAATCCAAAACAAGTTAAATATTACCAATTCAGTTACATTAATTTACCAAATATTCATTGAGCTATTATATTCATGTTCTAGGAATATAACAGTGAATATAACAGATAATATTCCTATCTCTCATGGATCTTACATTCTATACCATGGTCAAGAATTGTTTATGCCAAGAGGGCAAGCATGGGTTAATACTATGGCATCCTCTAATGTAATTCAGAATCTTGGAGAGGATTCTGGTTCCATGTGTAAGGAGCTTGGAGGTCACCACTCCATCCTAAATAAGGAAAAAACTGAATAGATTGAAAAATCAAGAACTCTTCTAGGATTCCTAGGAGAGGTGAAGACACAGGACAAACCACTGCTCCCAAGACTGGAGAGACAGTCAGGTGAATACGGGAGTAATGGCTTACCACAGCAGAGACTCACAGGGAAACCTCAGTGGGAAACAGGGCCAGAGAGGAAAACATGAACTGTAACTGACAAATTAATGGGAGCTCAGCATGGAGAGCTCTGAGCTTTAAAAAATCCAGGGGGAACCAATCATAAGAGACTCTGCAATTTTGTGAGATTCACCTTCAGGAGCTTGACCAGGTTCCCACAGTAAATATTGGAGAAAAATCCCTTCATGCTTCTGGCAAGGGGTTGGAAAAAGGAACCAGAACATTCTGTTCTTAGCAAGACTTGCCCTCAGTAGAAACAGGTAAACTAAAGCCTAACCTATGAAGTATTATCAGTGCCTAACTGACCAGGGGAAAGGGAAAGACCCAACCCCAACCACCCTAGCAATCCTCTCCTACATAAGGAGGGAGGAAAAACTCAGAAACACTTGTGAAATTCACAGTTCAGGGGCACAGGCTCATGTAAAACTGAGCAGTAATCACAGGATTGTGATTCCCCTCCCCCCACATCTCACACTTATTACACACCTGTACATTACTGCAGGCCCATATTACCACAGTTCTTTTTACCTAGCACATCGAGTCTGGCTATTGAGAAAAAATTACAAGGCATACTAAAAGGCAAAAAAATACAATTTGAAGAGACAGAGCAGGTGTCCGAAGCAGATGTGGCAGGGTTGTTGGAGTTATCAGACCAGGTATTTCCAACAACTATGATTAATATGCCAAGGGCCCTGATGGATAAAGTAGAAAGCATGTTATAACAGATGTAAGCAGAGAGTAATCATAAGAGAGAAGCAGAAAGAAAAGCTAGAGATCAAAAACACTGTAACAGAAATAAAGAATGCCTTTGTTGGGTGCATTAGTAAATTGGACACAGCTGAGGAAAGAATCTCTGTGCTTGAGTCAGAGGAAGAGGTGACTGCAGAAGAAAGGCTCTATGAGATGCAGTGTTGCTGACTTTCAAGATAGAGGAAGAGCCGTAAGCCAAGCAGTGTGGGTGGCCTCAGACTACAGCCACCAGAAAGAATGCAGTCCCCCAATGCCTTGGTTTTTGCCTAGTGATACCTGTGTTGGACTTCCAGTCTATAGATCTGTAAGATAGTAAATTTGTGTGGGTTTTAAACTGCTAAGTTTGTAGTAGATGGTCATGGCAGCCATATAAAATTAGTATGTCAACCATCTCCACTATGATTATGGAATACTGTGCATATAAATATTAGAAAGGAAATGGCAATCATTGCTTCAGATCATATGGTTGTATGACTGGAAAACTCAAAGTAGTCAATAAACTATTAGGAAATCTCAAGTGTTCAGTTAAGAGGATCATTGAAAGATTTACATAAAAAGAGACAACAGCTTTCTTATATCTCAGCAATAAATAGCAAATATAATGTGATAAAAATCCCACTTATTGTAGCAGAAGGCCATGAAATACATAAATCCAACAAGAAAAGTGTGAGGTGTGCTTTAAGAAAATGGATACGCAATACTGAGCAACATAAAAATATGAATAAAGGAAGGTATGTCCTTGTTGTGACATTAATAGTCTTACTGTTGTAAAGAGTCTGTTAAAAAATTAAATTTAACAAAGTCCAAAACAACTTGCACACTCTATTGGTACTAGAAACTTGTTAAAATTACTCTAAAAGTTATCCCTGGGAGTTTAAATACACAGATTTAGGAAGAACAATACCATACAAAAAGTTCGTTTGAAAAAGATAAAGCTATATTATAATTAAAATAATGTGGTATTACATTAGGCTAGAAAGTTAGTTCAGTTAGCTATGATTGATTAGCTCAGAAGTAGATTTAAATAAATATGGGAATGTGTTTATATGGTAAAATGGTATTTCAGATCAGTGATAAGAAATATACACTGTTTAACAAATAGTGTTAACAGTGAAAAAAATGATCAGTAAAAACAATGAAGATAAATTAATACTTTGTTTTATATAAAAATAATTTCAGATGGCTCTTATTTAAATTTAAAAATTAAAGTTATGAATATTAAAAATTGATATTATATTCAAATATTATTTTTTTAGGGATAGAGAGGCCATAGCACAAAACTCATAAACCATAAAGAAAGAGATGCACTATGGTAAACATTTCTGTATAGAGAAAGATATATAAAATCACGATTCAGAAATCAAATTGAAACATTCTCAATTAAGAAAAATACCATATAGGGGCACTTGAGTGGCTCAGTCAGTTAAGCGTCCGACTCTTGGTTTGGCTCAGGTCATGATCTTGTGGTTTGTGAGTTTGAGCCCTGAGTCGGGCTCTGTGCTAGCAGTGTGGGGCCTGCCTGGGATTCTCTCTCTCCCTCTCTCTCTGCCCTCCCCTGCTTGTTCTCTCTCTCTCTCTCTCTCTCTCTCTCTCTCTCTCTCTCTCTTTCTCTCTCTCTGTCTCTGTCTCTCTCAAAAGAAATAAACTTATGGCACAAAAACAGACACATAGACCAATGGAATAGAATAGAAACCCCAGAACTAGACCCACAAACGTATGGCCAACTAATCTTTGACAAAGCAGGAAAGAACATCCAATGGAAAAAAGACAGTCTCTTTAACAAATGGTGCTGGGAGAACTGGACAGCAACAAACAGAAGGTTGAAACTAGACCACTTTCTCACACCATTCACAAAAATAAACTCAAAATGGATAAAGGACCTGATTGTGAGACAGGAAACCATCAAAACCCTAGAGGAGAAAGCAGGAAAAGACCTCTCTGACCTCAGCTGTAGCAATGTCTTACTCGACACATCCGCAAAGGCAAGGGAATTAAAAGCAAAAATGAATTACTGGGACCTTATGAAGATAAAAAGCTTCTGCACAGCAAAGGAAACAACCAACAAAACTAAAAGGCAACCAACGGAATGGGAAAAGATATTTGTGAATGACATATCGGACAAAGGGCTAATATCCAAAATCTATAAAGAGCTCCCCAAACTCCACGCCCGAAAAACAAATAACCCAGTGAAGAAATGGGCAGAAAACATGAATAGACACTTCTCTAAAGAAGACATCCGGATGGCCAACAGGCACATGAAAAGATGCTCAACGTCGCTCCTTATCAGGGAAATACAAATCAAAACCACACTCAGATATCACCTCATGCCAGTCAGAGTTGCCAAAATGAACAAATCAGGAGACTATAGATGCTGGAGAGGATGTGGAGAAACGGGAACCCTCTTGCACTGTTGGTGGGAATGCAAATTGGTGCAGCCACTCTGGAAAGCAGTGTGGAGGTTCCTCAGAAAATTAAAAATAGACCTACCCTATGACCCAGCAATAGCACTGCTAGGAATTTACCCAAGGGATACAGGAGTACTGATGCATAGGGGCACTTGTACCCCAATGTTTATAGCAGCACTCTCAACAATAGCCAAATTATGGAAAGAACCTAAATGTCCATCAACTGATGAATGGATAAAGAAATTGTGGTTTATATACACAATAGAGTACTACAGGGCAATGAGAAAGAACGAAATATGGCCCTTTGTAGCAACGTGGATGGAACTGGAGAGTGTGATGCTAAGTGAAATAAGCCATACAGAGAAAGACAGATACCATATGTTTTCAATCTTATGTGGATCCTGGGAAACTTGACAGAAACCCATGGGGGAGGGGAAGGAAAAAAAAAAAAAAGAGGTTAGAGTGGGAGAGAGCCAAAGCATGAGAGACTCTTAAAAACTGAGAACAAACTGAGGGTTGGGGGTGGGGGGGTGGGAGGGAAGGGAGGGTGGGTGATGGGTATTGAGGAGGGCACCTTTTGGGATGAGCACTGGGTGTTGTATGGAAACCATTTTGACAATAAATTTCATATATTGAAAAAAAAAACTTAAAAAAAAGGAAAAATATCATATAATTCAATGGTAAATTGGGTACAAAACAGGCGGGCATTGAGGAAATAATTTGAATAGCCCATAAATACCCGAAGTATTTCAATTTAACCTCCAATAAAATAAATACATATACAATCAATTACATACTTTCATTGTCCCATATAAGATAGGGGAAGAGGGAAAATGGAGATAATATCCAGGGTTGGCAAGTATGTAGGAAAATGGGGACATTCAAGTATAGTTGATAGGTGTCAAAGTTCATACAACCCACATGGATGATAGGATATATAAAGATTTAAAACCCATATGTCCTATGATCCTTTTAATATCAACTTACTCTATAGGGATAATTTGAAAGAATTCAGCTACACAGGCATGTTTATTGAAGAGTTGAGTATAATTGTGAAATAGTAGAAACAATCCAAATATCCAGAGAAAATGAAGTATGGAAGTAAAAGTTGGTGCATCCATACAATAGCAAACAGGTTAAAGCTAATCCTATGGAATTATCATTCTATCGAATGGTTTTCCAGATTTCATTTAAAACCTATGTTACCCTTAAAAACGTATATATGTCTATATAATATTGTTGGGTGAAAAACAAGCATCTGATATTGTGGAGTCTAGAAAAATGTTCGACTTAAGCCTGATGGTGGTTTCTCTGGATCATGACAGATTTTGTTGTGATTCATTTGTTTTTCAGATTTTTGTTGTCTTTTATATACCTTTATGTAATTTTGGATTTTGCACAGTGAAGATGCACTTGCTATCTTGTAAACAAACAAAAACCCCATCATATTTAAAAGAAAGTTGGTGAACATTTAAAGAAAAAAACTTCAGATACCTCATTGTAAAGCAATGATACTGTTAAAATCATTTTGTGAACAAAACATTTCATTTACTTGGAACGATCTTAACAGGAAAAATGTTTAATTTTCTCCCAACAGAGTTCCTGTAATGCAAAGATTTTAAAGTAGAAACAATTGCTTCAAGTTATGAGTTGTACAAAGAATTGTGCTTTGAGCTGATAAGATTATTATATAATATAGAGTCATCCTTTCTTTCCCCCCACCCTAAATATTTCTGCTGGTATCATGGTGGAGAGGCCATTTTCTGATGGTCCAAATGTAATCAAAATGAGGACCACTAGATTTAGTGATATAAGGAGGCAAAATATTACTGAGGTGAAATAAAGCATATTTCTATTAACTTCATTTTATAGTTAGGGAAAATCATACTCAGAAGTAAAGTGACTTGAGCAGAGTCACACAGCAAGTCAATGATAGCCCTGAGACTTATTCTGAAGCCATGATTTATAAGTTGCTCTCTGATGTGTTTCTCCTAGAGTCTGTGGAGTTGCCTCGGGGGTCTCAGGGGTGGGGAGGGGTCCATGTAGATGGAATTCAACCAGAGCATCTCTGCCTTAGCCTATTTTATATATTGGGCTTCCAGCAAAGTCTGAAAATCAATCCACCAGGTCACACTCTTCCTTCTCAGCAGTTTGCCTCTTGAATATAAACCAGTCCACCAGTGATCCAGTCCAAGGCACTTTCAGACTGAGGTTCAGTGTTGTCATAAGTCCACAGCCTGATTTCCTCAGAATCCAGCCTAAAGGCTTAAGCTGGTTGGCCAAGGCCAGCCGATTGAATATTCCTTTTTTCTTAGTCTTTTCAAAGTCTTGCGTGGGAGGTCCTGCCTCTGGATATGCCACAGCTCATAGACCTTTAGGGAACATGTCTTATGTGCATACGTGGGTTGCATATGTAGGTGAATGATTCTATCTAAGGTAGCTGAGAACAGGATAAATGCAGGCTCTGCCCCTGGTTACTGTCAGCTGACATTTCAGCTGAAGTCACTGATGAAGTCATAGATAATCATATCCCCCTGCCCCATGCAGTCAGCATTTTTTAAAAGGATGGTGAGAGGTCAATAGATAAAGTGCCTACTGTGTGCCAGACGGTGGGCCACCAGAGTGTTAACCGGGAGGCATGCCTCACAATTCTTCATTCATTTGTAGCAAAGAAAATGTCAGGCTCAATACCTTTTAGAAAAAGCTTGAAAAGAAGCAAAAGTGGAGAACGAACACACTCTTTGGTTGGAAGTGCTGGAAACTCACGGCCAGCAAACAGAGTCCTTAATGCATGGTACCTCTTAGAGTTGCTTTTTTAAGGTCATGTTCAAAGGTAGAGCATGTCATTTCTCTTTCCATTTATGGCAGGGGTCCGCCAACAGTGGCCTGTGGGCCAAATCCAGCCCCTGGCCTGTTTTTGTAAATAAAATGTTATTGGAAGGAAGCCATAGCCATTCATTTATATACTGTTTATGTCTGCTTTTGTGCTACAATGACTGAGTTTAAGAATTGTGACTGAAATGTATGGCCTGCAAAGCCCAAAATATTTACTATCTATAATATTTACTATCTGCAAGACTTTATAGAAAAAGTGTGCTGACCCCTGGTTTATTGTATTTTTCAGCTCACTTCAGCACTTTTTATTGAAATCTCCCCCTTTCCCAAAGCCCAGGAATGAATATTAATTCTATCGCTGGTTTTTTAAACTTTTGGCAAGTTGGCTATTTGTACACGTAAATATTCTGGCACAGTTTCTAGCACACATGAGCCCCTATGTATATATACCATAGTGATGGAATGATTTCTTGGGTTTCACACCCTTTTTATAAGGTTTGCCTGTGGCTGTGGGGTGGGGGCGGGTGTCAGGCCGTCTCTCAGCAAATTCCAATTCAGGGGAGAAAACAGGAGAGCTGTGTGGTCCGGGGGTCTGCTTCCCTTGCCGTTACCACTCGTGGACTCATTAAGGACTAGTTAGGGCTGGGGAGCAGGTGCCCAGACAAGAATGAATCTTTGACTTTATTGTATAGAAGCTCTGAGGTCTGAAAATATTAGGTTAAAGCAGACGTCTCAGGTGTATTTCCAACGTTGCAAAAACTCTAAAATGAGGCCCCCTTTCAACAGTGAAAACCAAAGAATTGACTTTATTTCCATTTTTGCCCTGTGTTGCAAGATAGTCTTGGTAAAGTAAGGTGCCCTTTCATGGTACTCATGCTGATCCTAAAGATTGCACATTTACAATTTTCTTTCACTTGATCATGATTTTTCAGGTATACACATATTTCCCTAACTTTTCATTTCACTTTATTTTTATTTCACTGTTTGCATTTATGCTGTACAGTCATTTCAAACAGTGGCAAGAAATGAGACATGAGTGCATACAAACAAATATTCAGATAAATAAATAAGCCTAGTGAAAAGTGTACACTTGCCCAAAGTAAGGTCAGGCAGCCTACAAATATGTTCAGGTTCTGCACTTTGGGAAAGAATTTCTTTGTGTCCAGTAATTCTGGATATCTCATGTGAATCAGAAATTCTGATTGTCTGTTGCTGCCATTGTCGGGCTTCTTGAGGTCTTTAGGGGAAAACATGAAAAGTAGTTCTTTGCAATAAAAAGCATGAGCACCACTCTATTAAAACACATCTTTCAGCCCCTGACCATGGCCACATTGTGAATGTATTTTCCTTGGCACGGTCTGTGAACAGCTACTTTGCAAATGCATGCAGGTGAGTGACGGAATTCCTGGGAGGAGTGAGCCAAGGCTCATGGAGAATATTGGGAAGCTCATGGGTAATAGTAAGATTTGGGGAAGAAGAGTGTGGATCTAAAAATTATACATGGAAGTGACTTTGGGAAACAGGTGTGGTATTCACAAAGATGGTGCCTAAGTGCTCCTTGGCCCTTAGCACTTTGCCCACCTTCATCTTCTGGGTTGTTGCTGTCATACCTTAGCCTAAATTGATTCCTTGTACCTTTGACGTGTCCCTCCTCCTTCCCCCTCATGACAACTTACCTACTTCTTAGAATTTTGGTCTTTGGGCTAATCTGATAAGTGATTCTGCACAAGTCATAAAGAATTGGGTCCCGTTGGCATTAAACCAAGTCCTCTTATAAGGATCCACTCAGATGTACCTCTTGGGACACTTAGTCATTCTGACAACCAAATAAACTTGGGTGGGGTGAAAGTAAGAGTGCAAAACCAGCCATCACAAGACCTGGGTTTTATTCCTATTCAGTCATTGATTATATGGCTTTGAGCCCATCATTGACATTCTTTAAGTATCAGGTTGCTAATCTGTAATATTGGCTTAGGAATCCGAGATGGATGGAGTTGCTATAAGCAACAGATGTATGCATACCAAAGTATCTTATAAACCCAGAAAACCTGCATAAAAATAAGATACAGTATTATTATAAATAATTACATCTTTAATTTTGTGCATTGTGATAATTGACACAAGGCCATTGTGAAATAGTGAAAGACAGTTAAAAATGATGTTTCAAGTGCAAGTCTGAGGGGTGTTCTATATTCTGGGAGACTGAGCAGGACTACCATTCTGCAAAGCTTTTAGCTAAATGTGGGGCTGATTATTGTATGGTTGCATTGGGTCCCAACTATTTGAACACTTTTCCCAAAGTATGAAGTGGAGCTAATGTTAAAACACACCCTCTATATGACATTTTTCAAGGCATTATCTTCAAATTATTTAATTTTCATAATCTCAAAAAGACTAAATGAAAAGTCATGACAAGAGGAAACTAAGACTTGCATATGGTAATTAACATTTTCTCTCCAGTATTCTTTCCAGCAAGTTCAGGATCACGTGGGTTAGCTTAGAGGCCAGTCCCTCCACGTAGTGAGTCTCCTGACCCGTCTTAGGCTTGCCAGTTCAGAAGTATCACACTCACAAATGACGCAAAGCTCAGAGTAATCGCTGAGGGTCAGATGGTGGGACCAGGAGTCAGAATAATATTAAAAGGCCAAATTAATAGTCCCAGAGTATAAGAGGTAATGTGAAAAGATGAATGTCATGTCTTTTACTTAGCTTTGAAAGATCAGTTGCTCACTAATAAGATTGAAAAAACTTGTTCACGTATGTGTGTATTGGGGGATATCCTAAGAATTTAGATGGACAAAGTCAATAGAAACTGAAGGTGTGTTGTGATTGCTAAAAAGTTAAAAGGCTGTATTTATAGAAATAGATGGCTTAAATTAAAGGAGGTGATACTGCGCTGTTATCTGTATTGAGCAAACTCATACTAGCCATATTGTATTCAGATCCAAACCACTATTATGTATAGCTGGTGGACTAGAGATCATCATCAAGGAATCAGAAATTCTATGAATTGAGGAGCAGTTCAAGTGGTTACATTTAGAAAGGGCGGAGGCAAGAATGCACTTGGTACTTTAGGGTATATGACTGATTCTCACAAGGAAGGATGTTCTTTGATCAAATGGTAGAACAAAAGCCCATGAGGGAAAATGTTACAGATGCAGAATTTGGCTCATACAGAGAATAATTTTCTTTTCCAACTTTTAAAACAATGAAGTTTACTTTTACTGAAATTAAATAATATTTTCTTATTACAGAATTTTTATAACATATGAAAACAAAACTATAAAAAAGAATTTAAAAATCAGCCATGACCTTAGCATCTAGAGATTATTGCTATTAACACCAGGGTTGACTTTGTAAGAACAGTTCAGGGGCACCTGGATGGCTCAGTTGGTTAAGCATCCAACTTAGGCTCAAGTCATGATCCCATGGCTCATGAGTTCTATCCCCACATCAGGCTGTCTGCTGTCAGCATGGAGCCTCCCTTGGATGCTCTTCCCCCCTCTCAATCTGCCCTTCCTCTGCTTATGCACTATCTCTCAAATAAACATTTAAAAAAAAGAACAATGTAAAGCTGAGGAGTTTTTCTTGGGGGTTATGGTAGTTTGAGCAGATAGACTAGGAAACATCTGAGGGACTATTCTACATGTTGAGATTCCATTCTTTATAATTCTATATAAAACAAGGTCAGGCTAATGCATACTTCCCAGAAAGCTTATTTGCATCATTTCCACAGGACCGTCTATAGGTTGACCCAGGGTCAAGACAAGTGTTGAGCATTCCAGACCCTAGGTCATGATCAGTATTAGAAGAAGAGGGGAGAAGAGGGCAATTTTGTATCTTTCAAATCACACTTGGTGATAGCTAGTACCTGTCAACCTGATTATGTTATACAAACACCCAAGTTTAGAACCCTATAGCATCTTCTTGGCTTAAGGAAAAATTGCTCCCCTCCATCTTAGCATCAAAAGACTAGGAACTCCATGATGTCCCAGCCTTAGTGGACTGAGTATGGCACAGTTGGGTGTGGGTCCCGAAGTCAGAGCAGGCAAATGTCATGACCATCCAGGAAAGCATGGGAGGCCTCGGGAGAAGCTATAACTGGTGGACAACTTAACGGCCTGAACCGTGAATACCAGAGTTAGCATTTAAGTGAGAGCCAGGGTGGAAAGCTAGCAGGAGCTAAAGTGGTAGCAAAACACAATCACTCAAGGAAGATATCAGGGCAGACCAGTGAGATCCTGCAAAATGTGTTTTGCCAGCATTAGACTGGTTCCCCCGTCTCCCTCCCAATAATAGAGCTTTCTATCAGGATTCCAAATTCTAGTACTAATCTGTAAATAGCAGATATAAAGTGGGGAAATGTGATTTAGAGCAAGGATTGAAGAAAGGAGTCCTTGTGAGTGGAATTGGTTTCATATGGCATTCTAATGACACAGGAAAGTATGTGTGCGCCCCGTTGCCTTGTGTACCAAACAAGAGGCTGGCCTTTGATTAACTGAAGCTAACGTGGGTGCTGGGAGGTGGCGGGTACTGAATAGTCCCCCTGCCCCCAAGACACGCCAGCACCGACATGGAAACAGCAACAAAATCTCACTCCTCCCAATTCACACTTTTCAAACAGTAGAGCAGCACACCGAATTCTAAAAGAAAAATAAAAGGGAAGAAATTAGAAGAAGGGAAAGATTTAGTCTCCATTTAAATTTTTTCTTCCAAGGCTTACGTAGAAATAATGACTCGGAAACGTCTTAGAGTTTCCATGGCATATTCGTGGCTTCGTTGGTCTTATTGTTGCTGTTTACTTATAAGCCACTCAGAGTCAAAGGTCCTAATAGCTGCTTCTCGTTTTACTTTCATTTCCCCAGTCACTGGCGGGATCAGGATCAACAGTTAGATGCCCACTTAGAAGGGAAGGTAGTATTTACCCTGGTTCTCTGCGTCATCATGATCCACGGCCTCTTTTGAAGGCTGGGAGTGCACCCCAAGGTCTGTGATGGTGTCGGAGATACACAGAGGCACAGAATCGAAAAGCTTGGAGTCGCTGATTCAGTGGAGCTAGCAGTTTTAGAACTGTGGAGTCCTGGAATCCCAGATAGGGAAGGGCCCCTGAAGGTCACGCCTCATCCACCCTGAGCCCCTTGCATGAAAAGGATTACGGTAGAAAGAGAGGGACGGTGAGTCTAGCCAAATTGCAGTAGCTAGCTCTACCATACCAAGAGAGGTTTAATCCATTTCACTTAAATTTAATTTATGACTACTTTGGATTGGTAACATTGTTGGTAACGAAAGCTTAAAATATGACTTAGTCTTTGATTCCAAATAATATCAGATTTCTTCATCCCGCGGAGTGGTGGGTTTATTTTTTGTTGTTGTTGAGCTTTGTTTTAAGGGCTAAATCAAAACATAGCCAGTCTTTTTTTTCTTTTTTTTTTTTTTTTAATACGTATCAGCTGAGGCTTCAGAACACTTCCAGTAGACTGTAATAATGAAGAGAAACGTTTAGTAAGGTAGACTACTTAGCAAGGCATTGGAAGCCGCATGCCATTATAAAGAAGCACGTCTGGTTTGGCCGAAATCCTGCCTTTGTCTCCAGAGCTATTTTGCTGTAAATTTAGAACAGAAATACCCTTTCTGGAATAAAAATGTAGCTTTGTTGGCTACAAGTGCATGTTTGCTGCCTCACAATTTTAGAATTAGACGATGGACTTATTTAGTAGACATCGGAGGGCAAAAAGCAAAAGCCCATAATTTAAAACATTCCACTCCACCACAGTCCAAGAAAAACATGGACCGGTGAACAAAACCAGCAGTATTGTAATAAGAAAACAACTAGGTGCATTTTTTCCAAAACCTAAAAACCAGGAATCTAAATGTATGAGTTACTGGCTAAAAATTCCATTTTCATGTCTCAGTTTTGAGCTGGAAAAACAAGCTAGACCCCGTTTTAAAAAATGCACAAGTTCTACTGCGGCCCGAGGTGTGGACAGCAGCCTCGCATCCATCTTTATACACTCAGGGGCACTTTTCTGTTGCCTGGAGGAATCCTGTGCTAAAAGGATTTTACTTTGCAAGGATTCATAGGCCTCCAGTCAGGCCTGCAGTGACTTCTGAGGCTCCCTCCCCACAAGTTATTTGGCAGTGCCGTTAAGGTATTTTATTTTACCCCTAAACACTTTGAATATCTGTTCGAGGCCCGTGGAGTTTTCCAGGGCAAATGATGTGGTAACTTTTAGTAATGCAGGTGGGCTCACCCAGGCTGAAAGGCAGGAGGGATTGGCATTTCTTCAGGAAGAGAGCGGAGGCCTCTGGAGACAATTACCAGCGTGAATCAACCAACCTGTGGCACAAATGGTTGTGTGTGTGTGTGTGTGTGTGTGTGTGTGTGAGAGAGACAGAGACAGAGACAGAGAGACAGAGAGAGCTGGCACAAATGTCTGAAAAAGGCTACAAGTGACTCAGAAACTCCCAAGAACACATAAAAAAGACAACAGTCAATCTACCTGAGAGCTAAGACTTGATTCTACAACTGGTCCTGGACTTGTAGACAACAGACAAGGCTGCAGCTTGTGAAGACAGAGTTCTGGCCCTAGGACAACACGAGACATGGTAACATAAAATGATGAGAGAGACGAACGTTTTGCGAGCCAGGTAGAAGAAGAAAATAACTTTTTGAGAAGAGGAGCTTTTCAGAAGGAGAACTTTTCCTCGTTGGTGGTTGGTTACCCACCGGCAAGTGCCTCAGGCAGCAGCTTGCAGGTAACCGGCGTGACGCCTGAGTGAACAGGTCTATCACTGGAGCATATGTGATGTCAGAAGAAATACATGCAGTATCTGAAGGAGTATGTGTAGGGAGTTTGAGTCTACAAATTAAAAAATCAGGATATCATAACAATCATAATTTATATTGCATCCACCCAAGAAAATCTCCTGCTTGAGAGTTTTGACAGAAGGAATGTGTGGGGACAATGGAAGTGAGGAGACTCATTGATGGGCTGTATTTACACATAGGCTGTCTCTTCTAATTCTTGCCTCCCTGCTCAGGGATCGAGTCAGGGTTATTTTTATTCCCTTTGAATCTTTTCTTTTACCCTTTTGTGGAAGGCAAAAATGAGCAGGGCTAGTCACTTGCCATTTAAATAAGAGGGGGTTTATTACCTTTAACCAGTTGTTATGGCAAGAATGCCATACATGTCAGTGGTGGCTAAGTTCCCAGGTGCCCTGCTGGCTTTTCTGGCTCCCAGAGAATTCTTCTTCTGTCTGCACTGCCTACGTGTCTGGGGACTGGACCTCTGGAACACAGACAGAAGAGAACCACACGCTGAGGCGCCGCTGTGGAGATGCAGGCACGTGCTTCCTGCCTCTGGCGACCCCTACCATTTTCTTCATCACTCAGTTATGGCTTCGTCAGAATTGAGTGTTGAGTGCAGAATAATGCCTCTTCCTCTGCTACTCACTGGCTGGTTGTCACGTGGCTACACTCGCTCATTTGCCTGTCTGCATGGCAGTCAAAGGGGAGGAAGACCACTACGGGTGAGAATTTAGGCAACTGATACCGTCTTGGGATACAAC
The DNA here is from genome assembly GCF_022837055.1 of Prionailurus viverrinus. NCBI lineage: Eukaryota > Metazoa > Chordata > Mammalia > Carnivora > Felidae > Prionailurus > Prionailurus viverrinus. The sequence goes on along the minus strand of NC_062570.1, from coordinate 72,272,494 downwards.
CTGATGATATCATAAGCATCAGGGGGACTTATCAGGGAGTTGATACAACATGTTCTCTCAAGACCTCACCAGTACGTCTTTTGTCAGGGCATAATGTGGGGCACATGCCGTCCCAGGCATTAAGAAAGGTGTGTATCAAATATTTGAGGGCTTGAAACTATCCTGCTAGACTATTACAAACAGTGCCTTAATTTCTCTGCAGAGCTGTGAAAAGGCTTGACCACTTCCACACAGCTTTACTAAAGCTGGAGACGAGAAGAGGGAAGTGCATCCAGACCATAAACTGGAAAACAGTCATATTTGGCCGACAAGCCATGGTTTGTTCACAGACCCTACCTATACCATCCTACCTCCAGACATGCCTTTTAGTGACAAAAGCCATTTCACCACTCACCTCCTAGCGCCTAGCATGAGACAGTCTATTATTTGTCAAATCTAGGTCCCCTAATGAAAGTGGGGGGGGGGGTGCCCTCTCCACCTGCAGAAGGGTTCCTATTAACCATATGAGGACCTCGGCCTTTGCAGGATAACTGATGACTGGTAGACCATACTCATTGCCTGAGTTTCTAAGCTTCACTATAATAGCTTTGATCATATTCATGTCAAAGATGTACCCAGAGTAGTGAAGACAGAACAGATCTTTGCTTGAGGCAAATCGCTTCTTTCTGAGTCTGAGCGAATTGGACACAGGGATGTGGGAGCACTTGTATTCCAGGGAGGTCACAACCTATTCTACAGAGATTATTTATCTGGATGCCTTAAGAAACTAACATTTTTGCATTTCACTTGTATACCTTTACTGTAAAGAATTAAATTGTAGTGTAGGGTCTCTCCATAGAGGTATTTTATATACAAATCCCATTTACTTTTTTTCCCATGAAGAAAATCTGTTAATTATTCCCATAGAAAAGATTATGGAAGTGACGTGTTCCAATTTACATAGCTATTAAGTATCTAAACCTAGGCCTGATGTTAATAGGCATGCATAGTCTACATAAAAAATTGCTGAAAAGGTAGCAAGGGGACTGTTCATTATTACTATGACTATTAAGCCTTGGTTATTATTATATTAATATACTGCCTTTTAGACTGTAAGCTTTATGAGGGCAAAGGTCAAGGTTCACTATATCCTAAGTGCCCAGCACCGTGTCTAATACAAAATAGGCATATGAATATTTATTGAATTGATGAGGAAACAAACATTTTTTCCAGCATACCAACCAATAAATTATATATTTTTGTAGTGTTGTTAATAATTATGGCCATACGTATTTCTATAGCATTTTAACTTTTCAAAGACTTTTCTTTTTCTCATTAAAGTTTGCCTGAGCACACTTAGCACAAAGTGAAAGTTAAGGGCCCAGACACTGGGAATACACATGGGTTTCCTAACCCTGCAATAAGACGATTCATTGTGATGGAGACAAACCTCACAAAATTGCTTCTGCAGCCTCTCTTTCTGGGCCATATGTTCCAGGTTCTCTGGAACATTCCTGGTTGCTATATCTATTCCATTGTCCCCATAAGGATATTCTTACTTGTCAACCATGTGTCCTGATTTTTCATTTAGGAAATATGGTCACCATATGCATGTTATAAAACTTGAGTCCCTAGACTAACTTCACTCTCTGTGCAGGTATTGCCAAAGCTCATATCCTGTTAAATTTTCTGCATGTGTTTCAAGGAAGTGCTGATTCCAGCTCTTTGCATTGATCATGACCAGATTCATTGAGTCTATTTAAATTAATAACTTAGTTTTCCGTAGAAAGATGCTTTCAATGATTCATTAGAAAAAATGCATTTTTTCAAAACACATTTAAATGATTTCTCTAATGTAATCAATGTGTGCCTTTTATTCAATCTGAGTATTTTCTGGTTTTCTACAATAAAAGGTGATGATTCTGATAGGAATCCATGAAATAAAATATGCTATGACATTATGCCAGATTTTTATTTTATACATTTTCCCAAATAACGTGGTCCAAGTCAAATGGAAATATTTTGATAAAGTTAATTATCTGATTCCAGGGATATCCTGGGTGAATTTTTTTGAGACAGAGCAGAGAAATCTTGGTGTGTAAGTCAGAGCAGGCATTGTTTCTAGCTTAGGTACTAATACCAACTTATTCTGTGACTGGGCAAACTTCTTCCACTCCTGGGGCTCAGTGTCTTCCCTTGTAAATTAAGTGACTTGGTCTGGGTCAGTGACTTTCTTCCTAAGCCCTGTGAGCCCAAGTCCTTGGAGGTCTAAGGCTCTGCCTGGGAAAACTTCCTCCCTTCCCCTTACATCATCCAGAGCAATTTGGTACATAACAATTATTTATACATACCAGTCCCTGTGTAAAATACTATTTGGGGGGAAAAAAAAACTCTATAAAAAAATTTGATAGTCTTTTGGTGTCTAGATCTATGTTTCCACCTCATTAAAATATTTCTGTGAGGTATATGGGGTCTACCTGGATGGAGAAGAGGCCTAGACATGTTTATAAGGGTTGGATATGATAAGAAGTCTTTTAGTATAACCTTCTGGAGAAAAGGAGGCAGTGGTTAAGAATATTGTCAGGCTGGAGTAGAGTAATGAGGTAATCACTGACTGACTTACAGACCTGTGAAGGGAGTATCAATGTGATCAAGGTAAAGTTTCAGCCTATGGTTATATCTCTGGTTCTAAGCATTGGTAAGAGAGAGAAATTGAGTTACTGGTCACATCATGGAAATAGACTTTCAAGTGCACCACAGATAGAGATATTTGTTGAGAGCTGGTCCTCCAGAACACGCACCACATTTTGATACGGTTTTATGCATGCAGGGATTGAATGGGTCTAATAGGGAAAGCTCCAGGAAACTGAGAGCACTCCATCACTGAGATGATCAGTCCTTGACTTCTCAAGCTCTAGACACTAGTGTTTTCAATCAGGTCCCTCCCACTGAGGAAATTTTGACCAAGACTGACAGAATATTTGTAGGACCAACCCCTCTATATAGTGGAGCCTGAAATTCACCTTGTTGCGCTCAGCCCCATTATTCAGTGGCCTAGAGGTCATTCAGGGTTCCATATGGCCTCTGAATTGCTGATTTACCACTATTCCTGATAACACTGATCCATTCAAACTGGATTTCTTATTGCTATACTGACCTGCTGAGTAGATTTTCTTTGACAGAAACTCCAGCCTAATTCAAACTTGAGCTCACCACACTCATTTGAACATATAAAGGTCCTTTGGCATTTCCTTTAGAGCAGGGTCAGTCCTTTTTTCTTCTCTATCCTTTCAAGTATTACTGCAGAGGGTCCGATATATCTTGAGATAAGTCTGGCCGACTTATAACCATTAATCTCATGCTTGGATGCTCCGAAAGCAGCAAGATTTTGGCTGGAATCTTAAAGTTCTGCTTGTTCTAGAATTCTGTAAGTCTAGAGAAGGGCTCTTTCATGGGGCAGAACCAGGCACGTGAAAGGGTCACTGAGAGTGCAGCTCAGTGTCAGCCCTGGCAGTTTTTCTAGGACACCAGCTGTAGTGATTCCAGAAGCCTGTCCAGCCCCCCTGGCCCCTGAGGGCCACTGTGGCCACTAGAGCCTGGAGTGAATTAAACTTTCCCTCACTTAATTCCTTTTTCATTCCTGGCCCCACACATCGTGAGTCCATGGTGCTCACTTTCTCTCTATTAGTGTATATCTACTCTTATCCCTATTGTGGCTTTTTTCCAGGAAATTTTGATCTCTCTGAGGACCTCGAAGCCATTTCCAGGAGCTGAAGCCTAATTCAGAGGATAATTGGCCTCAAAAAGGTCCCTATGTCCCCTGGAGAAGGGTAGGCCAGAATTCTAGCATCTTAGCGATAATACCACATTACTTTGCCCTCTTTGCTCCAAGATTCTGTTCCCTGAAATAAAGTTTCACCAGCAGAGCCCATGGCAAGTTAGTTGATTTTCCCTGAATGTGCCATATCAAATCTCTCTCCCCAAGGAGAAGTGGTGTGACAGCCTCATTATGTGTTCTGACCTTCAGAGGTGCACACCACCCCCAGCCCTGTCCCCCGCCCTGACCTTTACTTCCCTTCCATCTCTGTGGTTCAGACAAGAGCTGAGTGGGACAACACATGAGGATACAGCATTGTCTCAGTACACAAGTATGTCTGGTTCTCCAATGGCAGATCCTTAAGAATAGGGTTGACATCCCCTTCCCTGTTCTAACCACCAGAGTCTGGCTGAGCTCAGCACTGAACACACACACGGTTGACTGAGTGTGTGATAGCACAAACCTGTGTGCTTGTGCCACTTCAAGAGCACCATTATTTCATTTGACCTTTTGTGATAACCATGGAAATCAGGAAAGGCTGAATTTGACTGGGAAGTTGAGATGGCTGGTCTTTCTCTCTGTCTTCATGTATTCTAGGGCCTCTTCCTCTCCAACTGGCCTCTCCATTTGGTTTCTGCAAGTGTGCTTTCTAGCAGGTGGCAGCTCAGGACTCATAAAAGTGCAAACACGGTCATCATATACTCTTAAAGGCCAGGCCTAGAAGTGGCACAGCATGGCGCTGCATTCTATTCATTAAAGGGAATCACAGACCAAGCCAGCTTCATTGTGGGAGGAGACCACACCAGGTCATGAATACTGGGAGGAATGGTTCATTGGGGAGGCCATCTTATCTTTGAAGACAAGCTACCATGAACTGTCATCAACTTCTTGGATTCAAGGTTCTTACTGCTGTTTTAGTATCGCAATGTCTTGGCTAGTGAGAAGAATGGCCAGGTAATTTTAAATCAGCAACATAAGGCTCTCCCTCCTGAGTAATCCTAAAGTTTAGAAGGAGGAACTAATATTTCCCAAGAAGATCCTCTTAAATCAGAGTGATGCTCTATAGCCCTGAAGATAAAGATGACCTTAGGCATGTGTCCAGGTTAGCCTTTATGAAGAAGTAGGCCATATTGCCCCTTACGGATAGCATATTTTAATGCACAGCCAGAGATAAGATAATGGCAAATTAGGATCTGTGTAGGCCTTTTCTTATAGCCCTCCTGTTAGCCCCAAAGCAATGACCGTTAGAGGCATATGGTATATAAAAAAAGCAGGAGCATTCCAATGACACAGGCCTTGGTTTGGTTCCTTGTATCACCACTAAATGGCTTTGGGCACTATAGTCCTTGCTTCAGAGTAGCAATTTAATAAACGTTAGATTTTCTTTTGATCAGGTACATCTGTGCCTTAACATAAACAACAACAAACAATTAGAGAGACTACACAATGAGTCAGGTAATGTTGTGGTTGCCGGGAATATTTTTACTTGATGGCTGGAGGATGTAGGGGGTAAAGGCCAGGGAGAAGTAGAGAATTACTCATGTACCTATTTGTGGCCCTGGGAAGCCAGCTAGATGGTGAAGTCATTCACTGGATTAAGGCATACAGCAGGAGGAGACCGTTTCTCCCCTCTTGTAGGATTTCCTGATTATTATAACACCATCTCTGAAACATTAACTCTTTTCCTTTGAAATCACGTTCTAGCATAGAAGTGGATGCATCAGCATTCACTGGGTGAGGCTCACATTACACAGAAACAAAAGAAACTTCTGTTTGGAAGTCACTGAGATTTTAGGTTGTTACCATGGTCTTACCCAGTGAAAGCTGACTAATGCAGAAACTACTACCAGAAGTGAGGTGTTACCGTAACAAAACAAAATGAAACAAAAACAACCAAATTACGTGGCACTAGCTCATAGTCAAGCAGCAGGCAGGGAGGACACTATTTTTGAAGCTGGCAACAAAGTGACTCATGTTAGGCAGTGGCTCAACATTTGGTAAAACTATTTCCTGGGATAACTTCGAAGACAGATAATTTACCTAATGATGCTGTGGCTTTAGGAGAAGAGTTTGGCAAACAGAATGAGACTTGCGTGGCTTGCTTGCTCTTAGCTGCATTGTGACAAGACACTGTAAGAAAGGAGTCCAGAAGTGCTTGTCCAATTTTCAAGCAGTAATAAAAGGGAAAAGAGAGAATCAGGAACTTTCAGGACTTGTAGGATATAACTGATTCTCATCTACAACCCATAAAAGTTAAACTGAAAAATATGTTGAGCAAAAAGGCTAATTGTATTTTGGCCTCAAGGCAAAGTTCAAGTCAAGGGTGTAAACTCCACACCCTTTGTTAAAACCTTTAAATGAATTAAGGCGGTGGCTCAGCAAATTATTTAAAAAAAAATTTTTTTAATGTTTATTTATTTTTGAGAGAGAGAGAGACAGAGTGCAAGCAGGGGAGGGGCAGAGAGAGGGAGACACAGAATCCGAAGCAGGCTCCAGGCTCTGAGCTGTCAGCACAGAGCCCGATGCAGGGCTCGGGCTCACAAACCATGAGATCATGACCTGAGCAGAAGCCGGACGCTCAACCGACTGAGCCACTCAGGTGCCCCTCAGCAAATTATTTAAATTGGACAAAATAGTTAATGGAAAGGAAACTAAGGGTTTGTGCTCTCATGAAAGCATGGCAAGTTTGAAGTACTTCTAATTAATTCTGGAAAGAGAGGCATATCTTGAACAGAATTCTGAGTATGGCTGTTGACATATAAATTTGGTTGGTGAAAATGCCAATAATGTTTTTGAGAGATTATTACTTCCAAAAGAGCTACAAGCATGAATTAAGAGACTATAACTATTATAGATACAAAATAGATTTGGGGCCTCCAAATTTCTGCCACTCAGCTCCAAAGGACAGAGTATTCTCTAGTGTCTTCTACAGATGTGCCCAAAGAGGATAATGGAAAAGAAATTATCAAAGTATGGAGCAAAGAGCCATGGAGAGCAATACTGGCACCCAGGGAGTCCTGGTATCTGATCAAAGAATATTTCCTACTCCTGGGTATGGATTTATAGGATTTGTCCAGTCATATTTCAAAATTGCTATGGACCAATGACCACTTGGTACTTCTATTTTCCCATTCTTCTCCTTTACAAGTGGGAGAGTTCATTGTTGTTATCCTGGCCCCCTTCCACCAATTCCTGTTGAGTTTAAGAAAGAAAAGATAGCTGTCTTTTGGTTGTCTTTGGATTAAGAAGAGCCCAGCCACATTTTGATCATCTTTGGTGTAGAGACAATTATGAGAACTCAGACTTTTGACTTATTGTCATTAGCCTTTTGACCTTTCCTTTAAGGAGTAGGTCTATTTTGTGTGCAGAAGGAAGGAAAGCAAATAGTTTTGAGCAGGGTACTTATTGTGGAATCTTGTTTTATGGTTCCCAACTTCTTCTTCCTCCTTTCCAACAAGATTATATATCCCTACCTCTTGCCATGTGCTTTGCAGAGCATTCCTAGGGGGTGAGTGTAGTTCCTTACCCTTATTCCATTTAGTCATATAATTTCTGCTAATGAAATAGGAGTGAAATTGTCATGTGCCATGTGTGAACAGAAACTTTAAGAATCAATGCATGTGGCCTCTAGCTCTCTTGATCTTTTTTCTTTGTCATGATACCAATATAGAAGGTGTTTTTCCAGTCCGGTTTCTAGGATAAGGAAGCCTTTTTTTTTTTTTCTCCCCAGAATGCAGACAATCTACAGTCCACATGTAGTATGAGTAAGAAATAAATACCTTTTGAGGGGCGCCTGGGTGGCTCAGTTGGTTAAGTGTCTGACTTTGGCTCAGGTCATGATCTCACAGTTTGTGAGTTTGAGCCCCATGCCAAGCTCTGTGCTGACAGCTCAGGGCCTGGAGCCTGCTTCATATCTGTGTCTCCTCCTCTCTCTGCCTTTCCCATGCTTATGCTCTGTCTCTCAATAATAAATAAACGTTAAAGAAAAAAAGAAATACCTTTTGGAAGAAGCCTCTGAAATTTGGGGATTTTTGTTATTGTAAGCTTGCTGCCATCACGTAGCTGACTGATACATCTTGATATTGGACTAGTGGCCCTTTGGGGTCCAGGGTGGTCCTCTCTCAGATCTCTGGGTTACAACTCTAGAATTTCACTAGGTTTTGATAGTTTTATTAATCACAGTTTACCTCCTGCCTTTCAAAATTCAAGCAAATGAGGGATACTTTTTTTTCTGAGGATATCATCATAATTTGACTATATGCAATGTATTACAGTATGAGAGTACACAAAATACAAAAGGAGTAGTGTTAATGGAGTGACATAAAAACTTTATTTCACATATGTGAAATAGATATGAATAGATATGAAATAGATATGAGTCTATCTGCTAATTATAGAACATTTTAGAAGTGCAAGAAAGTATAAAGAAAATATTATCCACTGTGCAATATTACTCTACTTAAATTTTTTCTTTTTAAATAAGTCAAACTTAAAAAAAAATTGCAACTATAATATAAATAATTCTACATACCCTTCTCTCAGATGCCCTAAATGTTTACATTTTATCACATATATGTCATCATTCTTGCCATGTTATCTTTGCCTGTCATTACCTTTTTTTTCGGAGTCAATTTAGAATGAGTTGGAGACGTGATGTCTTTTTATTCCTGAATACTTAAGGATGTATTTCCTTTAAAAAAGGATAATATCTTCCATAACAAAGGTTAATTTAGCAAAATTAGGAAATTAAACTTGGTACAATGCTATTGTCTAATCTATAGACCTTAACCAAGTATCTCTAATGATCTCAACAATGTCTTTTATGACAAAAGAAAGAAACCCTGCTGTTGGATCTAATCTATGATCATGAATTACATCTACTCCTCATGCCTCTTTAGTCTCCTTGAAATTGGAAGAGTTAGTTCCTCAGTCTTTTTATTTTCTTTCTTTTATTATCTTGACACTTCTGAAGACTCCTGGTCAGTTTTGTACACCATCTCTCAAATTGGTGTGACTTTTTTCCCCCTGTGATGGAATTCGAATTATGTAGTTCTGGCATGAACATCAGAGAAGTAAAATAGTGACCTTCTCATCACATTATATCAGCCACAGGATGTAGATTTGTCCCCTTACTAAACATGTTAACTTAGATAACTTGACTAAGTTGGTGGTATCTACAGGCTTCATTTTGTAAAGTTACTCTTTTCCACTTTGAAATTAACAAGGGTTTGGAGAGAAGATACTTTGAGACAAGGTAGATGTTTTGTTCCTCACTAAAATTTTACCTGAGTTAGTTTTAGCATATATTAATAATTCTTACTTGACTCACTTATTATTATGGTTTTCAGATAGTGATTTTATAATTTTATGATCATTCATTTGTTGAAATTCTACTATAAAAATAACTTTTCTATTTTCTTCAGTTTTTTAGTTAAATTGATTAATTAATACATTTCCCCCCATACATTTTTTTAAACTTGAAATTATACTATGCTGAAATTAATTAATTTCAGTATGAGCTCATGGATTCTTATTTTATTCTGTGGGTTATAAACCATTACTATTATTTTTTCAGATATTCAAACTGTCCTAGATTTGGCCAGTGGGATTCACATGAAACTGGTTTCTGTGCCCTTTTGACACACCCCTATCATTTTTTTGAGCACTTACATACTGTTGGGGACAAGATGATATCTCAAGCACATCTTACATTTTCCCAGTTTCATCCCTGGAATCAGCCATTTATCTAAGGATTCCTGGTTCCTTCCAGTGGGGTATGGTATTTAGAAACCAAGATCTGGATGCTAGGTGTTCCTGTTGCTACCAAGGAAGATATTATTTCAACATTTAATATTTAATTTAACATTTTGGTATTTCTTTTTGCATTTTTTTCTTGTATGTTATTTTTAAACACTTGAAATTGAACCATGCTGAAATTTTTATTCCTGATTTTTCATTTTAACGGTATAACATGAGTATTTTATGGTTCTTCCAAACAACTTTTTAGATGATTAAATAATTTTGTAAATGGACTCTGCCAAAAATTACTTTTGCACTTGGCATCATTGTGAAATTAAGTTATTTTCAATTTACTTTTGTAATTCACAATAAGTAATAATGATTACATTTGTTTTTAAGATGCTTTCACAAGCAGTCTCTATTTTAATTATCAAAACAATCCCACAAGCTAGGCATTATGATGCTCTTTTATAGTGGAAGATTTTGAGACTATGTGGCTCAGAGATACTCCATGGTCCCACGCTCATTGGAGTCAGAATGAAGCCCAGTTCCCTCTGGTTGACTTATATCGCCAATCACCAGCTTATGTGTATGCATTTGTCTTACTAACTTAAATCTAAAGCTACCTGATGGCAAAGGCTGTGTTTTAATGTCATCGTGTCCCCAGAATTTTAGTACACCACAGATACTCAATAGAAATTTATCACTTAGTTCAGAAAAGTCTGAAAAGTCTTTGGCCCAAACAAATTCTTGGGAAGCTTTTTCACTGGAAATTACTTATTAAAGCGCACCTCCCTCCTTTTCGGACATTGGTGACCAGACATCTTAATTATGGCAATTCTTTGCAGGGGTTGTCATCAGCAAGGGAGGGAGAGAAGAGCAATCTGTTTGGATAAGGAGGGGTAAACCCAATAAATTTGCCAGCTGCGTTTGCTATCTTAGCAGCAAAACAAGTCCTCCCACACTGCCTTTAACTGTAACAGAAGATAGAGGACATGATAATAAACTATCCCATGGTAGGGATCCTTATCTGCCACAGATTATGGGCCCAGATATCACATGGGGACAAATGTGTAATTAATGATATTGTTCCAATTAGGGCCTGGCTTAGCTGAAAATTAAAAGCACAAAATCAAAATCCCTCCATCCTTAGCCACTTCCTTGCAGACTTCCGGACCAAGAGGCTTTTTGATGTTGATTGTCTCCTTGCAGCTTTCAGTTGAGGACAAGCCAAATTGCACCACTTGTGCTAATTATCCCTCTCCTGAGATTGCAGATTCCTAGTTAATAGGGAATCAGTCCAAACTCCTTACTGATTTTCCAAGGTGGTCGCTCTGTGCTGGGGACCTGGGCCAGCATAGACCTCAGCTTCCACTGGCTTGAATATTTCCTCCTGGGTCCATTTACCAGGAAAGTGAAGGACTTTAGGACTTTGAAGAAAGAGTGGGAATAATAGGTGCTCCTACAGGGAAAGATAACCCATCTCCTCCTCTGGATCCCCTAACTCAGCCCATGGCTTTGCCATCTTCCTGGCTTCTTCCACCATACCCTTACATACAGGCCCCCAACATCTAAGTACATATCAATCCCTGTTGTTTTTGCTGTTTAAATGTTTCCCATGTCTTACTTCACCTGTCCTCACTGCCATTGCATTTACTTCATTGAGGCTCCAGTCATTCAGGTGACAGGACGTAGAGCTGGTATTTGAACTCAGAATTCAGGTGCCAAGTCTCATACATTTTGCAATCTGGTGTGTGTTTTATTTAGTTCACTAGTTTAATTGCAGCAAGCTAGAGCAGGATTTAAAATGGAAAATACTGAGCTGAAATATTTTTATAAGTCATGTTCTTGGTGGGAAGGCATAAGGAACAGCTACCCTCCTGATTATGGTTACGGTCATATTGTTGCCATTGGTAAATTTTCTATAGGACCTCATAGCAAAGTGAGAAAGAGATTGTGCTGGTTCTTTCCACTGGCTCCACTGTAACCTCTACCAGTCCGTGCCCAGGAGGCTAACTTGTCTGCATTGCTTTGCTCAGATTCTCTTGCTCCCCAGCTGTGGTTGGGTTTGGCCTATGGAAAGCACCAGCAGGAGAATGCTACATGGGACCTGGCTCCATTTCTACCAGAGAACTTTGTATGGTTATATCCCTTTATGAAGGGTAGAGCTCCTATCAAGTGACCCTCTTTGACAGCTGTAGCTCTCTCTTTTCGCTCCCCTAAACACTACCTAACTTGTTCTTTCAGACCAAGGAGTGGCCGTGGCTCCCACCGTTGCTAGCCCTGGGGTGCTGCACACTCCTTGTTAGTTTCCTTTGATCCTTCCCACACCTCTATAAATAGTTCCTTCATTAAATTCTCCTTTATTACCTGTTTGAGTGTGCCATTTCTTTGCTGCGTGACCATGATTTAGGGCTTTGAGTAACTCAGACCCAGTCACAAGGAGTAGAAGTACACGGACAAAGATATGGCATGCTTGATTCTAATCAAATTCTGAGCCCTTAATATGGAAATCAAGAGCTTCTACTAGGTAAAATTACCCTATTAACTGATGATAATAAGAGTATCAAGCTTTTACTATACTTTTATCATGCGCCCGACACTGTTCTAACCATTTAATATGTATTAACTTGTTCTATCCTCACATCTTGTAAGATAGGTACTATCTTTGTCACTATCTTCTAGATGAGGAAACTGAGATACAGAATGGTTGAAGATCTTGCTTAAGGCCTTGCACTTTAGTGTGTCAGTCAAAACTAGACAGTCTGGTTCCAAGTCGTTAATTTCTACACTAGACGTGTCCAGATGGACAGAAAGTCAGTGCCAATGGATACATAATGAGAATGCATTTAATTGCCCAAATTATACACTCATCTGAATGTAACTTTTGAAGGTAAAATCCATAATGCTTGAAAACTATTTTTAACTTTGGTATCTCTAACATAAATGCGAACACCCAGTAGTGCCATTTTTAGAAACCTATAATTTATTTAGGCAGATGGAAATGGATATTGTGTATTGATTTGAATGTTAAACACTATTTAGACAGTGCAGTGCTATGAAAAGGACCCAGATGTGGGGTCTCCCCATTTGTTAGCTGGACCACCTTGGGTGAGCCACTTAATCCTCTTGGAAATTTGCTTCCTTGCCTCAGGTTTACTAGGTCTCTAGCTCAGCCCTCATCTCATGGACACGGTCATCCTCAACATGACCACCATGAACACAACATCAACAACTAACATTTGCTTACTGGTGTGATTTATAATGCCCAGACATATGTGTTATTTATCATATTTCAAACAAGAAGACCTTCTGCCTTGGGTTGAATACTTACTGGGATTAGGATCTTGTTACCTTCTCAGGAGGCCAGTCTTGAAGGGTGGCCTGACTACTTACAGGGCAGTTAAAACACCTGCAGGAAGTCCAGGTAAATATGGTGTTATAGTTGAGAAGGAGAACAAAGAGGCTTTAACTGTTGGTGAAGTTTTAGGAGGTGAGATGTGACAGGTTGAAGGACACAAAGGATGCTTTAGGATAAAGTCTCCAGGAGACCCCCTTGAACTGAAGACCTGTTACCTGCAAGGGGTTTTGTGATTGCCTGGATCACTGTTCCCTGACTTTCTCCTCTACCCCTTCGTACTTTTGTTCATGCCATGCAATTTGTCTAAAACGACCTCAGCCTGTCCAGTGAAACCCTCAAGGACAGATAAAACCTCTGAAGCCCCAGAAATTCAACCAGAGACTTCTCTCTCCCTCCAGAACTCTGTGTGTTCTGTTTGGACATCGTTCATGGCATTTGTGTATGTGTGCCGTTATTATTTGTGTACATACTGAATCTCCCCCACTAGGGGTGAACTCTGTGCATATGAGTGATTAGACTGGGTCTTATAATCTTTGTCGGATAGATGGAGTGGAGGTCTCCAAAGCCAGTTTCTAATGCTTAGCACACATACACATGTGCACAAGCAGACGAACCAATTGCAAATTCATGCACACAAGTCTGGCATGAAAATACCTGCAATGGCATGTTCGTAAGTGGACCTTTGTAATCCACAAATTAGTCTTTGTTCTCAGACCTAAGACACTGGAAGCTATTTTGGCAGACAATAAAGAACTCCGATGCCGTTTTACGCATAACACTACACTGTATATGATTCCTTAATATTAGATCCATATTAGCTTTCAGGCCCACAGATAATGCCAGCCAGTGTAAAAGGTAGTATCCAGTTCCAAAATTATACTGTTGCCTAAAATCCTGTTAATTGCTGTTTTCACACACCCATCCTTGCTTGCCAGCCACTGCTAAGGGTGCCTGCCTCCCTGGTTAGACACTCACCAGCGTATAAATGGCCAGACACATTTTTTAATGGCAATTCCTTCCACTCTGTAGAAATACTGAAATTATTGTAAGCAAAGAAAACTCTGGAATTGTTGGGAATCTGGAAAGTGGGGGGCGACATTTCACCTCATCAGCAGATACCAGCCTCTGAGTTCTGTTTTTTTGGCTGCATGCTGGGGAACAGAAGCCAGCACTCAACAATCTTATATAATTGTGGGGGGGGGGGAAGGTGCATTGATTGTGTGTGTAACTCTTGATGGCACACCCAGCCGATACCTGGAAATTATCTGTACTTGATAAGCACAGAATTTTTGGTTAAAAGTGATCAGTCTCCTCTCATTTAAGTAATTAAATTAAAAGTTACTTTTTGTCTTCTGGAAAAGACAAAGAGGAAAAATCCATTTGTACATCTTGGAGGCGAGGACGAGTTCAGCGACTAGGGCTGCTGGGACTGAACCCTTGCAGAGTTACAAGGGGAGGCCCCTCTTGCCCGGGATGGGTGGATAGACACACAGTGGAAGGAGTCCTGTGTCTGGTTGGGTAAAATCAGAAGCCCCAGGGGAGAGCAATGGGGACCTTGGGGTGGCTGGAGCAAGTTGTTCTGACTTGGTAATTGTGCACTTGTCTGTGCAGATATTGGGTTAGACTCAGATTCCCTACCGGACCATCAGCACTGGGAGGGCGGGACACTCTCATGTGACTTATCTTTATATCTCAGAACCTAGCACATGCCTGGGGTGTAGTAGGCCCACCCTGACTACTCCTGTACTAAATGAACCCGCCTGCTAATCAAGTCCCTGGCTCAGCCTTTGCTCAGCCCTCAACATATCCCTATGGCCTCCCTTCCTCAGCCTGATCCTGGCCTCTTCTCCCCACCGATCCACAGGGGTTGGAAGGCACAGGGACCCAACTTGACCTTGTCCAGCCTGGTGTTGGGAGTGGGGAGGAGCACTGCTCATTGACTTGCTAATTGCAGGCCAGGAATCAGTGTCCTCCCTGGGAGGTAACTTAGCAAGCGGCCTTTCCTCTTGAAACTTCATCTGCACCAGGAGATTTTTTTTTTCCTGGAGCCCTCAAATGTTCGAGGAGGGGCAGGTGTGGTGCAGGACTGCGCTTGCCAAGCCAGCTCCTCGAGTCCTGTGAAAGGAGCACAGAGGGCCTCTCCCTTCCCTCCGGCCCTCAGGTGCAGGATCAGAGGACCTGACAATCTTCTGTTTATCAGGCGGCTTTGTGCCTTTTAAGGGGGAGCTGGGTGGCACGTAAGCCGACCTCTGAAAGGCAGAAAGCTGCCAGCTGTGCACAGCTCCAGCCAGGCTGTCCCCCAGCACTGTCCTCCAGGGAGCTGTGAGCTGGTGGCTCTCCTCCCGCCCTCACAAGGACCACTGACTTGAAATGAGAAGTCCCAACCCTGAAGACTCAGCTGACATAAGGTGGCTCTTCTGCAGCTTTATGCACAGTTTCAGCCTTCCCACCTGAGCCTTTGTGATCAGCAGAAGAGAATTCTGGCCATTTGTGACTTCAAATTGAAATAATAATAATAATAGTGATTATACTACCATTTATTGAGAGCTCACACTCTGTGCCAAGCATTGAGTTAATGATTATTAACTCGTTCCTTTCAACCCGGGAGGAACACTATTATTAAGCTCGTTTTTAGGTGAGGAAAACAGGCTCAGATCACAACTTGCCCACAGCCACGACATGGCTACTAATTAGTAGAACCAGGACTTGAACCCCAGGAGTTGGATCCAGGCTACTCTACTCTGGCTCTGGTTAAGCTACTCCATTCTGCCCCTTGCATGGGTCTTTTTGGCCTGGACTTTGTCTCTCCTCCTACCTACAGAAGTCAGATTTTGGCGTATGTTATGTCTCTTGTGTGGCTCATCCCTCTTTGCAGTCTCAACATAAATGTGACATCTTCAGATTTATTTACTGTAACAAGAGTGTTCTCTCACAGTTCTGGAGATGGCACTCCCTGTGGATGTTCCAGGGGAGAGAGTATGTTCTCTGCTTCTCTCCTAACTCCTGGTGGCCGTGGCAACCCTTGTGTTCCTTGCCTTTTAGACAATCAGTCTGATCTTCACATGACTGTCTCCTCTGTGTGTCTATGTGTCCTCTTCTGTCTGATCAACTCTCCTTCTGCCTTTCTGTTAGAGGGACATACATCATTAGATTTAAGGCTCCCCTGGATCATCCAGAATGATCTCATATCAAGATCCTTAATTTATCACATCTACAAAGACCCTTTACCCAAATAAAGCCATATTCACAGATTCTGGGTATTAGGACACAGATACATCTCTTTGGAGCCACCATTCAGATTACATTAGCCAATGCAGAGTGTATCCTACTGTCCCCTCCATCTCATTACCCTGTTTTCTTCCCTGTGTAGCATTTTTCACTGTCTAAAGTCTCCTTATTTCTTTGTGTGTTTTTATCCATTGTGTTCTCAACCAGAGTGCTGTTGGCTTTTGAGCAGGGCAAATCTTCAACTTTGCAGAAATGAATCCTTGATTTCAGGACACTTAGCATTTTACAATCCTGGTACAACCTGAATGCCAGAGCAGGGATGAGGTGTGGAGGGAAAGTCTTCTCGACAATCACCCCGCCCCCCAGTCCACCATATCTCCCACAAACACGTGATGTCCCCACATGGAAGGCAGTACCAGCCCAGGTCATAACCACCAGTCTATGTGTTTATCATACATGTCTTTTGACAGGAACAAAAGTTCCATGGGGCCAGGGACCTTATTGGGCTTGCGTATTATTGTATTCCCTGAGTCCCCAACAATGCCTGGCCTTGAGTAGGAACTCAAAATATATTCTCAGGGCACCTGGGTGGCTCAGTCCGTTTAGCACTGGACTTCAGCTCAGGTCATGATCTCACAGTTCATGAGTTTGAGACCTGTGTTGGGCTCCAAGCTGACGGTGTGGAGCCTGCTTGGGATTCTCTCTCTCTCCCTCTCTCTCTGCCCTTCCCCCAATCATGTTTCTCTCTCTTCTCTCTCTCTCTCTCTCTCTCTCTCTCTCAAAAGGAACAAATTAAATTCAAAAATATATATGTATGTATATATATATATATATATATATATATATATATATATTCATATTCTGAATGCATGTAGAAGATAGGTTTGCTCTTTCTGGAAATGTGTGACAGATGTTTCTTTTTAAGTTGCTCCAGCTTAAGAAGGAAGGGTCACATGATAGGTCTCAATAATAATGAAAAATAACCAGGGAAGTCTATATCCTCACTCCAGCTTCCCTCACTCCCCATCCCCCTGACCCACTCCCCCTTCTCCTTTGCAGGCTTGTGGGGGGACTCAGACCCATTCTTTCCCACTTGTCCTGCTGTCTGCCATGTGGTTCTTCGCCATCCCCCTGAGGTCACCTTGGGTCTCCTGTCATCCCCACAGGCCTCCTCCCCGGTCACTGCCAAAGAATTGGGGGATGAGGTCCAGACCAGTGTCTCGTGATCCTGCCATCTGGCTAAGTGGCTACCCTTCCACCCTTGCTGGTCTCCAAAGCAAGTTGCCGTTTTATTTACCACCTGTGTGAACACAGGTAAGTCACTTCTGTGATCCTCAGAAACCTCATCTGTAAGCCAGGAATGACTTGGTGGGATTATTAGCAACTATAGCCCCTAACAGATATAGTTATACAAAAATTCTTATTTTATTTTCCTTGTCTTTAATAAAGAAAAGAGAGACTGGAAGGGGTATAAAGAAGCTCCCATCTTTACCGGGATTACAAAGACATCCCCAGCTTGCTTTGAAGGGAGTGGCAGCCTGTGGGGTGGACGGATCTAGGCAAAGCCTACAGGTACACACTCCTGTCTGGAATCAGATTGGATTAATGCAGAAACGGGGAAGGCAGTATTGCCCAGTGGTCAGACAGAAGGGCTCCAGGGTCAGTAATCCCACATGTGACCTTGGGCAAGGTTTATGTAAGGACAGAGAAAATAAATAACTCACCCAAGGTCATATGGCTGGACATGACAGAGCTGGGAATCAGCCTTTGCGATAGCAGAAGTTAGTGCCTTTCCTAGCACACCATCCTGCCTGCCTTCAAGAGTGGCCCAGGAAAGATGCTGTTGCAGGCCCTGGGGCTGAAAAGCAGCCAAGAATGGTTTTGCTCTGCCCAGTGGGTGACTATTTGAAGGACTGCTTCAGGTTTCCAGGTACAGTGGGAAGCAGAGGCATAGATGAGAGAAATCGGTGTGCACTCCCCAGGCTACATGGGAGGCTGGTGGTGATAACCACACGTATACACACGCGTGCACATGCACCACCATGACTACCACCGTGCAGGCACCACTCCAGCCTGGGCCACCTTGAGAAGCCAGCACGGGGCTGGGCAGCCACTCACAAATCAGCAAGGCTGAGGCAGAAAGTTATGTGCAGGCAATCGAGAGGCGGTTGTACAAGGGTCATCGCCTCCATTTAGGTGTCAATTGTGTCATTTCCAGCTGTTCCTCCGCTCAACAGCTGGAGCTCAATATGCTCAGGGCTTATCTGGAGGCCCCCAGCCAGGGAACTCAATATTAAGCTGGCTTCCAGGATCTAGGAAAAGCAGCTACTCTTGCAGCAAACCACAGAGGAAAGTCCCCCTTTTTTCCATCCATTTAAGCAATGGTGGCTCTTTGGGAACAATATTGGTGCTGCCTAGAAGTGGCTGGCCTAAAGCAAACTGCAGCTGGGGAGGGGCAGATAGCTTCATACAAAGGTACAAAGTGTGCTAATCCCTTTACAGGGGCTGTTCCATTTTGTCCAGTCCTAGGATGTGGTGGCATTATTATTATTTCCATTTTACATAAAGGAGGTAAATAGTTTGCCCTACATCAAACAAAGCATAATCTGCAAAACCGATGGCTGATGGCAGATCTGTTTGGCCTAAGAACCTAGTCTAGGTATCACCTACAATCAAAACGAATCTCCACAAAGGGCTCTGGTGCAGTTTGCAAATACACTGCCAGGTTGATCAGATTCCTCCACTTAGGAGGTGGGCCCACAGTGGACCTGCTCCAGGAGAGGAGGGAGGAGCCCCCCTAAGCAGAGATCACAGGGGTCTGGGGGGGAGCGCTTAGCTAGGCCTCAGATGGAAACCAAGTGTGAATAGGAGGGAAACACTACTTAGGAAGGCAAGAACGTGTCTTCTCTCATGGTGTCAGCAACATCAGAGTAATTTGGAGTGGAAATAGTGACTTTATCTTTTAATCCCACCTTTGGTTCTGCTTTCCCACCCTTTCCCCTTCCACAAAACCAAAATGCACCCTTTTCTTCCTCTCTCTCCTGCTACCTAATTATCTTGTTTGGGCAATAGCAAGTACCTGGGCCACACTATGGGGCCCTGAACCCATGCCAAGCCTTACTAATTAATTATAACATTTGCTTCCAGAAAGCCCAGAGACTGCCTGAGATTTCTTCTTAAAGCAGAACTCTAGGAATTTACTTGTAATAGTTGTTAGCTCATACGCTGAAACCTAATGGAATACGTGGTTACTCATTCATTCACTTGTTCCTTCATTAAATATTTGTGAAGCACCTGTGTATATTCTAATGATGTGGACCAATCGCCTCAAGTTAAAGATGGTGAAAATGGTCAGAGAGCAAAGGGACTTGACTTTTGATTGCTGATGGGGCAAATGTTGCGGGACATAGGAAGGTGGGCAGTGCTGTGAGCGATGGAAGTCATGGGATTAGCCCTCTGGCATGTCATTCCTGACCATGAGACCCTCTGGGTTCATGGCTCTGGAAAGGTGAATCTGTCTGGTGACCAGAACCAGATATAAGGACATCTGAGCTGGGGAGTCTGGGTTCCACGGAGGACTCTGTCACTGATTTGGTGTGCCCCACGAGTTCTCTGGGCCTCAGCTCACTCTGGTTCATTGAACTGTCACTACACTTCCACTATGCGCCAAGCACGGGGCTGGTGAAACAGATACTTTTCAGTCTCCTGTTTCTCTTCTTTTAAAGACCAGTGGATCAGCTGGTCCCCAAGGCCACTCTTACCTCTGATATTTTCTAGCACTTGGGGAGGCCATCTTAGGAACAGGACTCCTGGTTCTGGCCAGGGAACCAAGTCATTCTGTATCCTGGCCTTTGATTGATGCTGGTTGATGGGAAGGCCTGTGGGTCACAGATTGCCGGCCCGAGGGTGAATCCCATCCCCATGTTCCGTGTTCCCTTATGCTCAGGCTCACAAGCACTGCAACATTTGCTCAGTTTTGGCTCAGGCCTTGAGTCATTATTTCTTCTTCGACCATCCAGAAGCCCCTGACTTCTAACTTCTTATTAGGTCAGAAAAAGCAGATGACTCCAGGTCATCTAAGAGTTAGCTGCGGGGCACACCATTCCTTCCAAAGGAATTCCAGAAAGAGCAACTCAAGTATAAGGAATTTTCAGTGGTGGTAGGCTGGCAAATAAGTGTATACACCCAGACTTTAAGCAATCCTTTAATGAAATGAAGGATGGTCGTGAAATGTCGTGCAATGAAATAATAAAAAAGCCATCGTGCTATGCCTATGGCCAAGCTGGAAGGAAAAAAATAAGAAAAACACTGTGCGTACACATATGTATTTGGAAAGTGTATTTAGGAAGTGTGTCCAAAGTACAATGCAGTAGGTAAGTACCATAAATGCATGAGTTTGGAACAGAATAGAAAAAAAGAACAAAATAGAGAGGCTATATATTAAGGTATCCTTAGATGGTGGAGAAAAGACATTGAATATTTTCTACTGAGTGAGTTCAATAGGTTGGATTTGCAAGATTCTCTCGAAACTAAGTTATATGACTATGCAACATACCTGCAACTTGGTGAGCAGTGTGCATATGCTAAGGTAGCAGGAGATCCCCGAATAAGAAAGGCTCCATCTAGACCCATGGGCTAATCCATTATTTTGTGCTAAAATATATCTCTATGTTAAAATGATAGCTGTCTAGAAATACTTGTGTGTGTGTGTGTACGTATATGTGTATGTGTGTAGGTACATATATCGTATTCACGCAGAATCCATATCTTTACCAGCCCTGCCCCCTTAACAGCCCAGCACACCTTGTGGCACTTAGTTGGGGCTCACTGCTCATTAAATATTTCTTGAATAAACTGATTGAAATGCAATTGGGTCCTTTTTCTGTCATGTAATGATTCCTCCTGTCCTCAGGGTGCCGCCTACTCAAAGGTCGTACAAATGATGCATTTAGAAGTTTCTGTTCTGGCTCCGTATGTTTTTAGTTCATCTATGATTCCCTTACCCAAATCCCTTTTAATGTGCACGGAATGCCAGGGTCCACTGCAGTTCTTGTGTGACCTAATAAAAACAAGAGCTGACAGCTGCAAAAATCGGAAATTGTTCCCACCTGTGGCTTCGGAGTGTGAAAATTGTTGTCTTTATAATAGGATTTATTGTACAACAGTAACAATAACAATGATGTTATTAGGAATCATATAATGCCTGCTATATCTTTAGAGGCTACTGTGAGGGAGGAACTATGCTGGACATTTTTCATATATGAAAATGAAAATGAAATTACTCATTGCTAAAAGTAATATTAATATTATGGCATGAAGCATGGTGCTCAATTCATTATGCATGTTATCTCATCGAATCTGTGAATCTCTGTGAAATAACTGTCATTATTTCCTCGTGCAGATGGTGAAATTGAGGCTCCAGGAGGGCTGAGTTACTCTCCTTGAGTTACCCAGACAGTGAGGGGCGGAGCCAGAATTCACACTGAAGGAAAACTGTCTCAGAGGCCCGTGCACTTTCTGGTACGGACACACAGTCAGGGCAGTGGTAGAAAACGTGGAGGGACACAAGTCGCAGACTCTGGCGGTGAAATCACCACAGTGGCCACCACCCGGGGGCGCAGCGTGGAGTGGAGGAGGTCAGGTGAGCCAGGCATCCAGACGGGTGCAGGGAACAGTAGGGACTCAGGCAACAATGGCTTCTGCCTCTCCCTGCGAGGCAGCGACTGTGACTAATGTAATAGTGTGAAATGTCTCGATTTTCTTTCTTTTTGAGTGACATGCAGATATTTCTAAACCAGTTTTGATGGGGATTCATTTCTAGTGGCTATAGAAACACTCATAGAAATACTCCCATTAGACTTATGTGCCTGTTAATCTCACATGTGGATCCTCACGGCAGAGGTTACTATGATAGACCAACACATAATAAAGCTGATAATAGTCAAGTGGCAAAAGCCCCAAACTTTTTAATACTGTAAGCTTTCTGTCTGAAAGATGTCATTTCTTTCAACGGCTTCAAGTTTCTTCAAGGCAGAAAACCATTGAAGCTGCAGCGTAGCTGAACATCTGTCTTATCATGTGGGCAGATATTGGGATTAAATTAACTAGAAATGAATAGAATGATGTATGACAGGGTGCAGATGTCCCAGGCACAGTGTGATAATTTCATTGCAAAACTATGTAATGAATTCCATACATTATGGAAGTACAAATGTACCACTTTAGGTAATTGTGATGAAAAGGTATAATGTGCAATGCATAAACAGAGCGTGAGCCCAGGGGCATTTCTCCTCTGCTATTTCTCTTTAGTCATTTCAGAATGACTTTATTTGGTTTAATGCAAGCCTATTATTATTATTATTAGAGCCTTATTTTTTTTGGTCAGCCCCTTCAGCATTTCTTGCCTGGTTGGTATAAGAAATATTTGGAGTACAGGAATAGAATTTGGGCGGGTCAGAGCTTTGGCCACCTGGAGAGTAATGGCCGGAGACAGGATTTACAAAAATATTTTGTTGTCAGAATTTCAGAGCAGAAGCTTACTCTCTTCTCTCTTCTGTCTCTCTCTGTTTCCCGCTCTCCCTTTTCTTTCTGGTAGGCTGGGGAGATTGTTTTGCCCTCTCCTGCTATTCCGTGCATAGGGATTCAGGGTAACATAATGGAAAGAAATCCGGTTTTAAAGCCAGAAGATTGAGTTTCTGCTTCTGACTATGCTCTTAACTGCTGTGTGAACTTGGGCAAGGCACTCCACCTCTCTGAGCTTCTATCTCTCTCCTCAATTTTAAAATGCTGCTAATAATACTATATCCCCGTTTTGCCAGGTACAAATGAGGGAACTAGAACATGAGCTCTGAGAAGAGGGAGACTGTGTCTATCTTGCTCACTGCTTTATCTCCAGTGCTTAACAAAGTGATCACACAGAACAGATAACCCAATATATATATATATATATATATATATATATATATATATATATATATATATTTAGTTTATTTGTTTTGAAAGAGAGATTGCAAGGGGCAGGGAGAGAGAATGAATCCCAAGCAGGTTCTGCACTGTCAGCACAGAGCCCAATGCAGGGTTCGGTCTCATGAACTGTGAGCCGAAATCCAGAGTTGGACACTGAACCGACTGAGCCCCCCAGGTGCCCTGATAAAATGTTTTTTAAGTAAGCATATCGATGATTTATATGAAAGTACCTAGCCCAATGCCTGGCATGTAGGAGACACTGAATTAATATTTCTTGAATTTCGGCTGGTTTGAAGAAGTTTATCTGCAGGGACCTTCAGACTGGGTTTTGGTAACACGTTCACTGAAGGGCCCATTACACGACCAAAGTCCCTGGCCAGGTACCTGTTACAAGCCAAGCCCCAGAGAAGGGCTGAGGGTGCCTCCCGGCACAGAGGGCAGTGGAGCAAGGCCAGAACCCCCTTCCTGATCAGCCTCATGCTTGCCTGCTATGCAACGCTGCCTGCCTGCCTGGGACAGTGGGAGCCAAAGTCAGGGCTGGCCTGAAGCAGAAATCCCTGTGCTCCTGAAAGGGGCATAACTTCACTAGCATGGTTTTGATCAAGAAACAAGAGGAAGGTTTCGTGCTGCAACAAATGCCTGGCCTGTGGTCCTGCTTCACAGTGAGGAGGCCACACCTCGGGTCACAGCAGGGGCCGGTCCGGGCCCTGCTTCTCTCTCCATCCCACTGCTCTGTTCACACAGCAGCCCCCTGCACCCCGCTTCCACTTAAGTCTGCTCTCTACCGATTATTTGCCTGGGGTGACATCAGTGGAAAATGTGAGGAGATGGGAGCAGAGCCGAAACCCTAGCCTTCCCTGGGAGGCCAGAAAAGCCTGTTTTCAATGCTCTGATTGGTCCCCTATTTCCCCGGCTTGTTTGTGCCATGTAATGCTTTCTGCACATTGAAGCAGGGTGCCCGGGGTGATTCGAGGCCACCAGATCCCAGGTCTCCCTGCCCACCAGACAGATGCTTTGCTGTCTGGGCTCTCTGCTTAGCCCAGACACCCTGAAACCAGCCCCAAGGAGGGCTGCTAGGGCAGACAATCCACGTGGTAGGGCTTCCTTCTCCCCTGGAGCCCTAAAAGCTGTGGATTGGGGGCTTGTCACTGCATCTCTTCCTTCCCCAGCTCAGATCTTCCCATCCCTCTCTTCTCCCCACGAGCTTCAGGCCTGTCTGCAGGCTCTGAATTTTCTGCCAAATTTGGATGCCTTGAAAGGAACATTGTTCCAAACAGAGACTTCGAGGAAGGTGCTAATCTTCCACTGCTTATCAAATTTGAGCAAAAAATGTCGACATCCCACTTTTCCAAGTGCTAGCTCAGCTCTTCTGTGTTCAACTGCGAGAGGGACCAGCTGTGTGTCTAGCGGGGGATAAAGACCCTACTGGACTCCACAGCCCTCCTCGCCGGCCCCACAGGACCCAGAGGCCAGCAGGGACTGTGGGCAGGTGGGTGGTCTCTCCATCCCCAGCAGCACAGACCCGCTCGATTCCAGGAGAGGCGTCCCATTTGTGGCTTCTGTCACTGCTACTGCTGAAACTCTCAAGGAAAAAAAAAAAAAAAAACGCAGCCGCGAAGTTCCTGCTCTAAATATGGAGAGAGCTCTTCATTTTTCTCACGATGAAAGACATATTTGGGATCATCTGGTTTTCCAAGCAGATGCCCAGTTTATCTCACTTTAAATCAACTCTTTCTGACTGGACCCTTTCCTGGATGAATTAATTGAGCGTGGCTAAAACCAAAATGCTCTCGCGATTAAGGAGCTAGGCATAGGGGCGCTGTGTCAAGGATGTCAGCTTGCGAGGAGGGTGTCGAGTTGTTTACTTCTATTCTCATAACAGAAGGAACAGGCAGGCTCAGCCCACTGGAAATAATTTTGAATAATCTCACTCTATTACTCGAAGCGAAATTGAGTCTGCTCAAGCTACCCTAGTGATCCGACATCTCGGTGAAACTGGGAAACTAATATCCAATTCACGCGGCATAAAATAAGTGACATAAGGAAAAGCAGGATGAAATCTGGAAGTTTTTAGTTTTTGATTTGTACGGCTTGTCTTCTATTAGTGGATCAGCTCACTAATGCGGCTCACACAGGGGAAGGGGTTTCATTAAGCTGCTGGTCATTAGTGGCGGTGGGCGTGTGTGTGTGTGTGTGTGTGTGTGTGTGTGTGGCAGCTGTTGATGCCTGACACTGATATCTGATATACATTGCCCTGCATAAATCAAATCTAAACAGAGAATTTGTCTAAGAAATGGAAGTGGAGCCCCGACTTACCAACGAAAGCTCTTCTGGCATAGGGGGCGGATGGCCTGGAATTTAGATTTGACCCTTTAGAAAATGCTCCCAGTGTGAGGGGATCGGCTCATTAGCTTCAGTCACCCACCAGCCCTGACACGGTCTGCGCTCCCTCGTGCGTGCTCTCTGCTAAGGGAGCTGTCATCCTCCGAGCCCAGAGGAAAACCTTAACATCTGTCTTAACTCTCTCCCTCTCGGCCCTCACACCTTACCAGTAGCTAAATAATTGGTTCTGGCTTCAAATTATCTATTGCTTCCACTCTCCCCTCTCCGTGCCTGGCTAAGACTCTGACCCCATTTCTTTAGTAATCCTAATTGTTCCTTACCCTGCCGATACCCCTCCTGCTTTAAACCCTACTCTTTATGACTGTGAAGTCATCCTAGGCACAGGCCTAACATATCACCCCCTGCTCAAAAGCATCCCATGGCTCCCTGTTGTCTAGCAACTCAATCCAAGCACGCAGGCCTGCCTTTCAAAACTCTCTGCAGTGTGGCTCCAGGCACTGCTGGTCACTCATCCTGAACTGAAGCCAAGTGAAAGTCATCTGGTTCTTTATTGCACATGCCACAGTGCTCTGCCCCTGTTTCTGCGCATACAGTTTCCTCTGCATGGAGTGCCCTGCCCTGCCCTGCCTGTCTGTCTCTGATTGTTCAGATCCTACCCATCCTTCCAGATCTAGCTCAGGTGCCACCTCCTCCAGGAAGACTTCCTTGATCCCCTGCTTGAAAGGCTACCCTCCTCCTTAGACCCCTCATTATTCTTTCTTCTTCCACCATGGCCCTTAGATGCCTCATTGTCTTCTTTCCCCGTGGCCCATTCTAGCCTGGGTGCACTATATTGGGTCATCATTAAGTGCTAGGGCAATCCCCGTCAAACGCCTGAATGAAAATCCTAGTTGTGGGGCCTTGTGCCTGCCACTTACATTCCCTGTGCCTCCGTTTCTTTTTTGTGAAACCAGCCTAGTGATAGTGTTTACCCCTCAGAGAATTCTAGGGAATGAAGGTGGGGGGTAAGTGCAGTGTGCTCAGCATGGTACTGCTTACATGGCAAAAGGTCAACAAACTTTTTTTCTTAGTCACTTTCTCCCCTGCAATAGTGCAAGCTTTGTAAGAATTGTTCAGACCCATCGTTTAACTCAGCATTTACTGAGAACCTACTGGAACCATATTTCTTGTTAGGATTTGAAAATGAATAGAGAACACTAAGATATGTTATGTGCCTTCAAGGAGCTCATGGTCAAGAGCAGAGGAGATGAACTAGTAACCAGAGCATGGCAGTGCATTTGGTGAAGGGCTCTGAGAGAAGTGAGCACAGGCTGGGCAGTGTGGTGAGGTGGCTTAGCTCTCAGTGCTGGAGTCAGGCTCCCCGGGCTCAAATCCCAGCTTGGTCACTTCCTACTGTGTGACCTTGGGCTGAGTAGTGTGCGTTAGGCTTTCTGTGCTTTGGTTTCCTCACCTATAAAATGGAGAGAGTAAAGGATACCTACCTCAGAGGGTGTAGTAAGAATACCACAGCTTAAGAGTCAAATCACACTTAGAACAGGGCCTGGCGTGTTTTAAGAGCTCAGTAATGGCTAGTTATCATCTTGGAGCTCTTTGAGACCTAATTGATGCTATGTCTTTGGGCGATTTCTTTCTCTGCCAGAATGGTGAGCTTTTATGAGGATAGAGACATCACCGTAGAAGCCACCATCAGAGGGAGCATAAGACTTTTGGGAGTGCACTTTGAAGTGGGTTTGGCCTTCCCCTCCCCATCCCCAAAGACCCTTCCCTCCTTTTGGAACACACACACTGCAGCCTGCCTGCGTCTTGGACAGAAAGACCCCCCTCTCTCGCTGAGTGTGGTTTAGCGCATGTCTTTGGCCAGTCTTTCGCTTAATCTCTTAAAGTTTTCGAGTGCTGAGGAGTCTGCTCCTACCATCCTGGGCTTCTGTCCAGAAAGTTTCCATTCAAGGAACCCGCCCCCACCCCTTCATTATGCATGGACATAGAGATCTTAGAAGATGGGAAAGGGGTGGGACTTCATCAGGCCGTTTTAACTGGGCTCAACTCTAGTACCCACTTTTGTGGCTTTGGTCATCGGTCCTTGTGAAAAATAGCAACTCCTCCACGTTTCCCAAATCCTCATCTCCTTATGCCCTAGGGGGAGTTCTACTTGGTTGAGGACGGCTGGGTTTTCAGCCCTGGAACCCTTAGTCTGGGGTTGCGTTGGGTCCTTCCTGGTCTGAGATGACAGCTGAGGACATTCCCAGATACCACTGTCCTGGGAGACCTACCTTTTGACCAGAGTAGGGCACATCCACCTGCGACATGAGTCTGTATTCTGCCAGTCACTGAGACAACACCAGAAACAGCAAGAGCCCATAAAGCCTGGAAGAAAACGTGAGGTAAGTGTTGGGGATGGAGTGGAGAACCCAGGTGAATAACATGGAGCATTATACAAATCAATCTTTTAAATAGCAACTCCAACAAGTGGAAGGAAGTGAAGGACTTAGACATGAAGGACCGTTTTTATTTCAGAAAAGGCAGCCGGCACAAGAGCAAGACTGGGTCCAGGGCCTCTGTGTGTATTTGTGTGTGTGCGGGTGTATGCGCGTACGTGTGACTTGTGGGCAGAGAAAGCAAAGTTACTCTGAAGTCCGTGCACAATTGCACATCCCTTGTTTCTCTGGCTCACCTGCCCTCAGGAAAATCCAAGTGTGCATGGGTATGGACACAGAAACCACCCCGACTTCCCCACTGGTCCCCTCACAGCTCTGAGTGAAGACCCACGTGACTTGCTTGCATCCCTTGGTGGGCCTTTAGTTTCTGTGGCTCCTGCCTTGGATGCTGACCCCTTCTCTGGGTCCCTCTTGCTCTCACAAAGTGGGGCCAGCCCATCATATAAGTTGGAGTTAGACTGTCATCCAGATGTCGCCCCAGCTGTGATGGGAAAGGATTTCCTTCCCCAACTCATTTTTTTAGGCTTTGGGATGGAAGACTTTGCCCTTCTCATGCATACTTTTCTGACTTGAGGGTCTTGGGGCTGAGTGATCAGAGAAGCCCCTTGAGGGTTATCAACCAGTGTCTCATTTGAAAGCCCACTGGCACCTGGATTCTGTCTATATCACAAAGCAATGCCTGTCTATCTGGGAAACTCTGGAGAGGCCAACATGGATTTCAACTTCCACTGGCTGCATGGGATCACTGCGGTGACCGACAGCAGCCCACCGGTCCCTGGCAGCCCCATCCAGCCATGTGGACAGAGCACTCACCTACCTCACCGAGAAGGACCCCCACCCCCTGTGAGGCAGCGCAAGAGCCTTGGATGCGTCAGGCAACCCAGCGTCAAACCCCACCTTTGACCTTCCCTAAGCAAGAGACTTTGGCCAAGTATTCGAATCTTTTCAAGTCCTATTTCTATTAAATACAAAATAGAAGGGGCGCTTGGGTGGCTCAGTCGGTTAAGCGACCGACTTCGGCATGGGTCATGATCTCACGGTTTGTGGGTTTGAGCCCCGCGTCGCGCTCTGTGCTGATAGCTCAGAGCCTGGAGCCTGCTTCGGATTCTGTGTCTCCCTCTCTCTGCACCAACCCTGCTCGTGCTCTGTCTCTCTCTGACTCTCAAAAAATAAATAAATGTTAATTAAAAAAATAATAAATAAATAAATAAATAAATAAATAAATAAATAAATACAAAATAGAAATAATATATCTCCCTTGCAGGATTGCTGTGGGAATTAGAGATGAGCCATGCAAAGTGAGTGGCCTGGGGTCTGGCAGGTGGTAATGGTGATGATTGTAGCTTCCATTTATTTAGTCGCTTACTAAGTGCCAGATGCTGTAATATGTTCTTTACATATTTTAGTAGAGATAATTTTTATAGGCCACACACTCATCAAATAAACATCATCCTCTGTATTTCTCTATAACTTTATTTTTATTATTTTCATTAATTACTTACTCATTTATAAAAGTTTTTTTTCAAGCCCCCATTCTGAGTGATGGCAGACACCCACTTCTACTCATCACTGGGGCTCAAGGTGACTTTAGTATTTTCCAAGTTGCATTGAGTTCAGTGAATTCAGAATGTTTCCCTTTTTCCTCCTTTCCCTCAGTGTGGCATCTACATCCTGGAGTTGAGTAGTGTCTCGGCATGAGTGTGGGTGGAGAAAAGGCTGAGGCTTCTGGCCCAAGGTCATTCTTTTTCCAAGGATGGTGGCTGCCCAGATGTATCTCCTGGTGTTTGGTCGCTGGTATCCTTGCCTCAGGCGTGCAGACACCACTCTGTCCCAGCTGGTCCCTGGCTGCCTGGTCTCTGCCATTCTCTGGCATCTTTCTCTCCTAATTCTGAAACCATTTTATGGGGTACAGGAAAGCCCAGCTGTTTTCCAGCACCATGCTGGGGCCACTGGAGACTCATGGGCACCCAGGGCCTCTGTCTCTGGAAGAGTATTCTGACCCCTCTTTCTTTCTGGAAGCTGCCCCCCAGGGCCAGGGAGGCTGGTGTAGAGTGTAAGAGCAGCTCCTCTGAGAGTCCCACTGCTTTCTCTCGGATGCTCTCTCCCTCCTCCCACCTTTGGAGATTTTATGGGGGTGGGTGGTGGAGAGACAGGAAAAACTGGTTCCAGTTGATCACATATTCTAAGTATTTCCTGTCTTGCTTCTAAACAGAGAGCATTGACCTCAATGGCCAAGAATGTGATGTCTCTCTTCTCAGGTCCTACCATGACACCTTTCCTAAAGTGGTAGGGGCTTCAGTCTAACTGACCTGGTGAGTGAGGGTGGACATGAAAGCAAGGAATGCAAGGTGGCCTGGTACAGGGACACTTACCCTCTCCTGACACAAATACAATCTTACCTAATTTTTCACACAGTCCTATCATGTAGTTTCTATTATCAGCCCCATTTTACAAATGATGAGCTGAGGCTTAAACGACTTGGGTGTTGAACCTAATTCAGTCACGAGATATTTATAGAATGTCCACTAAGTGTCAAGCAGTCCTCTGGGTTTGGGGGGAATACGGCAGTAATCAATACAGACAAAACCCCAGCTCTCATGGAGCTTACATCCAAGTGGGATAGTGGGGAGTAGGGAAGAAGCAGCAAGGGAAAAGATCAACAGATAAACCATATCGTTTATCTCACCATGATAAGCTCCAGGGAGAGACATAAATCATGGAAGGGGGTTATGAAATGCCAAGGATGATATGGCTTTGAACAGCTTGCCTTTTTGAGATGATAAGATGGGTGAAGATGATGGAGTAGACAGACAGGAGCTGGAGGCAGGGACCATGATAAATAGGTGACACATTAGAAGCCTGAGGGCACAACATCCAGACTTTGTGGCTTCCAAGACCCCTGTGGCTAACAAACCAAGAGCTGCAGGTGCAGAACCTGTGCTCTCCTCTTCCACCTCTGCCCCAGGGTAACAATTAGATTCATTATAATTCATTTGCATAGAGGTTAGCACCCCCCACTGTGGGGGAAAGCTGCCATGATGGCTCCCCCCACACACACACAAACCTTGTAAGGTCAAAAATTCCACGTCCCAACCTGTGGGAGGAGTCCCCCAAATGATTGGAAGGAGCCTCTATTAGAAGCCACCTCATCTATTACACAAGACCCCACTCACATAAAATGAAGACCCCTGTAGCCTCAGGGCTGTTGCCACCTCTGGGCCTGCTGGTTCTCCCACCTGGAGAGTGTATGTCCTTAATTAACTGCTTTGTGCTTGGTACTTTCCTTCTGGCTATTTTTATTCAAGCCAGTTTCCTCAGGTAAATCTTTCTTGGGGAATCAGAGAACCAAGACCTCCATTCACACAATGCAGACTCCCCCACCAGTAACAAAGAATCCCATGTTGGAGGGAAGCGAACCCCAGGAAGAAGGACCAGCAGGAACAAAGGCCTTTAAGTAAGAATCTGCTTGGCTGAATTCCTAAGAAAAGGAAGGGCCAAGCGTTCTAACCCAGTTTGGCTGAATGTACCTTATGGGGCCCAAATTATGACTGCCATCATTGCTATTACTATGTCTTTGCCATCAGCCTGACATCACCAACTCTCTCTTCCATGTTAAGGATCTTGGTGGGTAGTTGGAAATTCCAGATACTCACTCTTCGCTCTCCCTGTAACTAGGGATGGTTATAAGCCCCACGTGCAGAAACACCACCTGGGTTTCAAATCAGGAGTCAGCGATGCAAGGAGAGATGAAGAGGAAGAGTCTTTCGTGGCCGGTGGCCGAGGATGAGAGCATCATTCGTGGCTGAGTGGGAGCAGTGGTGGACACTGTCCAGGGCTGGTTGTGTCGTCAGCGTGAGATGCAAGGTCAGGGCGAGGTGAGCAGGACCGGTGTCTGCACTTGACCAGTTCTATGCCGTGACCTTGGGTGTTGCTTCTGGCTGCGTAGCCCTGAGCCAGGTTCCCGAGACTTCACAGCCATTCGTTGAATTAGCTATTATCCATCTGTTTTCTCCTTCAAAAGTAACATAGATTTTATTTTTAGTTCAATAAAAAAAAACAAGGACTGATGGCAGAAACATTTTCATCCTGCCACCCTATCTCTCCAAATTTGGGGTTTGCAAGTTTTATAAGGTTTGCATGATGATAAATAAGAAATAGAAATGTTATTAAAATTGAAGTGAATTTCCTTTCGGGATGTGGAAAATAATGAAAAAGCTATTTCATCTGTTTTCTTTCCTATTTCAAAATATAGAATGGAAGATGAGGCCGCTTGCTGTTTCGACATTGTCAGGCGTGTCTCAAATGCCCTCGTGTTCTCACGTTACCCCCACAAGGTCTCCGAGCAACCAAAAGAAATGGCTCCTGTTTCTCTCCTCTGCTTTTGTCTTCCCAGGGCAGTGAAAAGACCAACATGTCCTTGGAACATTTCACGTCACCTGAAAAACAGCCCTTTTTTTTCCTCCCTAAAAATATATTGACTAAAATAAATTAAGTACAAAAAAAAAAAATGAACACACTTTCTTGGTACACATTGCCCCCCAAGATTATGATACTTTAGATAGAGTCAAAACCCACATCTCAGGCCTTTATCTATACTATTTTTCCCCCTTAAAATTCTTTTTTTTTCTTTTTAATTTTTTAATGAAAGTTAATTATGGACAACATTTGGAGAATTAGCTTTATAAAGTCAATTATACCAAACTGAAGCACTCTGTCGTCATCTTCATTACCCCCTTCTCAGAGGCAACCAGTTGTCCCCAAGAAGCTGAGAATTTTGTTATTTACTCCCTTACTCGTAGTGCTACTTTCTGAGTGTTCGTTTTAGACACCATCTAAGGACTTTCCATCATGGAAGACGGAATTTATCTGTCTTTGCTCTCCCGAACCCACTTCACAGTCTTCCCATTCCCCACATCCTCATTATAATACAGCAATAGTATGGTTTTGAGAGATAAAAATCCAGTGTTTATATTATTATTCCATGTGATGATCTTCACAGGTGATTCATTTAGCCACCTGATCGTTTTTCCTTTCCTTCACAACATTTGGTTTTTCCTAGAACTAATATTTGTCATATTTTTCATGGCCTGGGATGGCATGTACGAATCAGTAATTAAATTCCGAACTCTTCGCCAAATGTCTACCTCTCCCCTCAAGACTTCCATTTACGTAAAGTTTGTCATCATTTTCTCCTCAGGAGCCTCCTGACCTCGTTCGGTCTGCCTTGTGCACAGCAGTCCTCCTGGCATCTGTCTCCCCAGCATCTGTGGGGCTGTCCTCACCTCTGGCCTGGTCTGGCCCTCTTGTGAACTGTGCCCTACATCATCATCTTATTCTGATTATTCCCTCATTTTGTTGGAGTGCCTCCTCTAGTGGCTTCCGGAGAGAGTAGAATGGAAGGCAATTTGTGTGTGTGTGTATGTGTGTGTGTGTGTGTGTGTGTTATCTAAAAATGTTTTTATTTTACCTTCACACTTTATTTATTGGATCTATTTATAGTTTGGGAATAAAATTCGAGATTGGAAATTAATTTCCTTCAGAGTTTTAAAAGCATGGCTCCATTGTCTTCCATCTTCCAGATTGACATTGGTCTGTAGCTTCTCTGATTCCTGAAACTGTGTGACCTGTTTTGTTTCTGCCCCCACCCCACCCCTGGAAACTTACGGAATTTTGTTGTGGTCCTTATTCTTTGGAAATTTCACAATGTTGTGCCTTGGTGTAGCTTGTTTTTTAATTTTTTTTTTAATCCATTGTTCTGATGAATACTTTTAATCAGAAACTCATGCTTTTAGTCCTGGGACATTTTCTTGAAATATATTTTTGATGGTTGTATTTACCTCATTGCCTCAGCTTTCCTAGAAATTTCCTGTTATTTGGTTATAAGATCTTTAGGAATTATATTTTTATTTTATATTTTACTTTTTGGTCTTTCCTCTCTTAGCTTTGTCCACTTTCTTGGAGATCTTTTAAATTTTTCTGTTGTGTTTTTCATCTTTGTTAACATGTTTTTCATTTCCAGGATCTCTTGGGGCACCTGGGTGGCTCAGTCGGTTAAGCGTCTGACTTTGGCTCAGGTCGTGATCTTGCAGGTCATGAGTTCAAGCCCCATGTCGGACTCTGTGCTGACAGCTCAGAGCCTGAAGCCTGCTTCAGAGTCTGTGTCTCCATCTCTCTCTGCCCCTCACCCGCTCACACTGTCTCTCTCTCTCTCTCTCTCTCTCTCTCTCTCTTTCTCAAAAATAAATAAATATTATTTTTTTTTAGTTTCCAAGATCTCCTTTTTGCTCCTTGAATATTTTGTTTCCATCTTCCTATGCATGGCCACAACAATAATTTTCAAAAGCTGTAAATGATAGGTATTCTTA
This sequence comes from Prionailurus viverrinus, assembly GCF_022837055.1. NCBI lineage: Eukaryota > Metazoa > Chordata > Mammalia > Carnivora > Felidae > Prionailurus > Prionailurus viverrinus. The sequence continues at coordinate 72,238,261 of NC_062570.1, read as the reverse complement.
AAAGTTTGCCTTTTCCTAGTCTCTATTTTCTCCATGTTTCCCCATTTTTTTCTTTTATCATCTATGATGTCGGAACATTTCATTAAATACCTGGATTTCTGATCGTCCTCAGTTGTCTGATTGTATTTCAGGATGGGAGACTTCAAAGCTGAGTAGAGACTTGTCAACAGTGAAATTCAAGGTAGATGATGTGGGTGGGCATTAGCTTACAGAACTCTTCATATCAGCATCTCACAGTCTGTGCTTTTTGTGTTTGTCAGATGCCCCAGAGATGACGCTGGTCTCTTTCCTGGAGTCTATATGTGCTTTATCTGCCAGCATTCAGGACTCAAGGAGGAAATAATGCTGAGGGTCAGCATTTATTAAGTGAATTTTTCTAACTCCCCTTATTTTTAGTGTACACATTCATCTCAATTATGCTTAATGCCCTGCAGTTCAAAAACCCTTTGTTTTAGAGCAGTGGTTCTCAGACCTTACCTGGAGGGATTGTTAGAAAAACAAAAACAACAAAAAAACAGATTTAAAGTTTGTGCTGTAGGAAGTCTGGGGCCCAATAATTTGCATGTGTAACAATATCTCGGGTGATGCTGAAGCTGCTGGTGCTGGGACTCTAGGGTGAGGACCACTGCTTTAGAGAACAGAACTCCAATCATCAGCTGGGTGGGCAGGAACAGTTGCCTGGCTGGGAAGGATGGTGGGATCTAGTTGATTGTTTACTAGACTTTCATCCAAGTCCACTGGTTTTAACCCCATCTTCCTCCAGTGTTCAGAAGTTCTTAGCGGCAGTGAGTCTCTGAGCCTTTGGAGAATTCTGGGATATGAATTGGGTTGTCTCTTGACTTTTCTCACCACTGTTTAGGATTCAGCTTTCTCAAGTTTATGGAGTCAGCTTTCGATTTGTAGCTTCCACAGTTGTGTTGTTATTGCCTTCTCTCTTGTTCTTTTTTTCTTTGTTAACTGTATGGCTTTTAAAAATCCCTTTACTTTCATTTTACTGAGGGATTTCGGTAGGGATAAAAGCTTAATGAATACATCTAGTCCTCTATTGTCAGCCAAAAGTCCTCATATCTGTCTTCAATCCTTTTAGTTTATCAAGGGCTACTTCTCTTTTATTTATTCTGTTATCAAAAACTCCAATTAGATGTGTGTTGGAGCCTCTCAATCCATCCTCTGGGTCTGTTAATAGTCCTTTTTATAAATTAAAAAAACAAAAGAAAACAATTTTTTTACCCTTCCTGCTGAGGTGTGATGGAATTCTTTGTTCTTCTACTTTGTTAATTTTCATTTCAGCTGTGTCTGAATCAGTTTATTTTATTTAGTATTTTATTTCAATGACTACATTGTTCACTTCTAAGAATGTGAGTTGGTTCCTTTTCATACATACTTCACATTCATTTCCTGATTTTTTTTTGCGGGGGGGGGTTCACTATTTCTTGCTCTTATTTCATGGAATTTATTTCTTAGTTGTTCTCTTTGAGAATTTTAAATACCCCTACTTTAATATCTTTGGCAGACTGATTTAATAAAATCAATTTTATGTGGAGAGAATACATGTTCTGATTTTTAATGTTGTTAGCTTCTTTATTAGCTTTGGATTTTTAAAATGTGTTTTATACTTCTGGTCAATAGGATCATTTTCAGGGGAGGTTTTATTTTAGGCTGTTTTTCCTTCTCTTTCTTAATGGTTCCTTCTCCCTGCAGACCGGTTCTCATGGTCACTTTTACTGGGCACCAAATCCCCAGCTAAGAATCAGGTGTGCTGTCATGTGGCAATACCTATCCCAGGGGGGACAGTGGGTTTATTGAGTGAATCACTAAGCCAGCAGCCTCCTTATTTGGGAAGCTCTGACTGTCCTCTAACGTGTCTGGCTTTGGTAGGAAGTGGGAAACGTTTCCAGTTTTCAAAGTTTCGCAGCCTCACCCCAGCAAAGGACTCATCTTGTATTGAGCACTTTCAGCCTGGAACTGGTCACAGCCCAACAGGCCCTTGGGGCCTATCCACTAGGGGTTCACCTTTCTGCTCTGTTTCTGGTACACAGCTGTGGTTACTTGTTTTATAGCCTGGCTCTGCTGCTTTGGATTCTTGAGTTTTATCTTTTGTGTAGTAAGACTCTTGGGTGAGAATTCAGTCTCTCCAGGCTTCGTGCTGCCCTGTGGCTGAAGATCCACTCGAGGAGAATGCCTGCCCTTTGGTGTGGGTTCGGCTTCTAGCTTTGCCCAGCAGAGCCGAGGATGGCAGAAAGGAATACTCAAGATTTCAGGTAGTACAAAAACTCCCCTTTATTTTTTCTGTTGTGCAAGATCTTAGAATAATCCCCACTGTGGGTAAGGAGCCATATACAGACATGATCTTGTTCCTTTAAAATTAATTCTGAGGCAGGGTGTAAGTTCAATCCTGCACTTCCTGTGGTGCCTTCTTGCAAATCTGTAACCCATCCTTGACCTGATGTAAGAAAACCTGAGGAATAGGGTTCTGTATGGTTTTGCTCCACTTGGGATTGGGGACGTGGGAGCTGACGCCCCTTTCCTCATTTCCCAAGAGGGGTTGTCCTTCCTTATCAAATTTAGATTGGCATTGATTTGCCCAATGTTTCCCTTTTCAACAATCCTTATTGGGTAACTTATTGGTTTGTCCTCTTGTTTGTTGGTGACAGTCCTTTTGCATGTGCCCTGGTTTTCCCAGTTAAAGCAGGCATGAGAGGCTGGAGACTACTTCATAATAGCCACAAGAACATGTGCGTTAATGTGTTTCAGTCCCCACATTTTGGCATGCCCTAATGAATTCAGCAATACCTCTGGCTTGAGTACACATGCCAGAGAAGGTCGCCTGACAGTCCGCGTTACCGTTTCGTAGGCCAGTTGCTGCAGTAAAACTTGAGCAGCTTCTTCATTATCTATTTACCTGGAGAAAACTCTGTTGCAACCTGTTCATGAAACCAACATAAGGCTCAGTGGCTCCCTGCCGTATAGTGGCTAAGGAACCTGGTTTTGTCTTTGTGTCCGGGACTCAGGATGAGGCAGCAGATGCAATAGGAGAACATTGTTGGAATAACCCACGATTGGCCTGGGCTTGGGCTTGAGCTGGGGTATAATGGCCAACCATAATGACTATAACACCCTGTAGCATTTCTATTCCTATCGGAATACCCAAATCTCAATTACGAATTGCCTGTGTGGTACAACCCTCTTGATATTCTAAAGTCCACACAGCATGCTGAGTGGGGGGAAGTATGGTTTTTGTTAATGCCTTCCAATCCCAGAGTGTCATTTCATATCCACTTCCTATTGCTTCAGTTATCCCCTTAGTAAAGCAGCTTTGGATACCGTTCTCAGGAATACTTCCTTTCAATTCCTTAAAGACAGTAAACAGGAGGGATTGATGCCTAGGTTGGTGTCCCACAGTGGTAATGACAGGGAATGCATGAAACTCCCCAGCAGCGTATCCCTCTTGTAAACATTGCTGCGTAAACGAAGGTTTATGTCACCCTGGTATAGGTATTGGCTTTAAGGGATTGGAAGGAATAGGTACAGGAGGAGGCGGTGGAAGGGAGTCATCCTCCATTGTAGGAGGTGCCATAGGAGAGGTGGGTGTTAGGCTTTCTTTCTTAATTTGTTCCTTCTCTGGAGATACATGTAATGGGCATAATGCCGTAGGAACTAAATTCCAGGTCACTAAGATGGGATCAGGAACCTTCTCTCCTTTTTCATGTTTTCTTTTAAAAAAGTTTCCCACTTGTTCCCATAGATTTAAATCAACTGCACCATGGTTGGGGAACCAGGGGCAGGCATCTCTATTGCTCATAACAACTTAAGTGATCTTTTGTGACAGTACAATGAGCCACCTTTAAAAGCTGCTGTTAAGTTTTTAAATATAATAGCTGTTCCTTTGTCATTTTTTGGCCCATGATAAAGAGAAAAGAAATACTCTCACTGAAAACTACATATGTTGGCAGCTATCCCAAGCGCACTGCTGTCCCTTACTGGGATCTGAAGTCTGGACAATTTCACTTTCTTCTCCTGAACGTGTGGATTCTGCCACCTGAAAATCTTCCTCTCAAGGCTATCACTGTCATGTCAGGGTCACCAAGTGTGGCTTTAGCTTTCCCAGGAAGCAGTGTTCTGCTTTACAATGCATTCCCTATAATCTGCTAACCCAGAAAGGATATAGCTATTTGATTTCTCACACTTTTGTCCCACCCCCTATTCCCAAGACTGGTGACTTTGGATCCTGAAGCTGAGCATGACTAGCTCAGTCCCATCCACCCTCTCTTTTGTATCTATCTCTTGCAGACAGTTCTCTCTGTCCTCATGTCATAACTTTTACAAGAGGTGACCCTGTCCCTTAGGGGTAAGGCTTGTGGCTGTCTAATACTATCTATCACTGGGTGGGCAAATCAATCTAACTTCTGGGATTCTGCACAAGCAAGGCTGTGTTGTCGCCCACCTAAGAATACAGTGGAGCTGTTATTGGTAATAAATGTGATACTTTGATTTCCATATATCTGATTGCTAATGCCTGGCTCTCAATTGGTCCTAAACTTGGATGGGAGAGGGGAGAGAAAATTATGTATTTGCCCTCTGAAAGCCCTAATATTGCCAACATGTTTAGAGAAGAAGGATCTTACCAAACTAACGTTATTAGAACCAGTTTAATTTCCCAGTAAACTTTTATCTTAAATCCAACCTAACACTCTCTATCTTTTAGGTTACAGATTTAGTATGCTTATATTTGGGGTATGTATGTGTGTGTGTGTGTGTGTGTGTGTGTATTTAAATAGAATTACACACATATATAATTCTATTTCTGTTCTATTTCTATTTTCTCATTTTACTCTTTTTATTTCCTCTGATTTTCTGCTTGTTTTCCAATCCCTGTCTTTTACTGGATTGACCATGTTTTCTTTATCCTCTTGCCCCATCACGGGTTTGGAAACTTTTCATTCCGTATCTTTTCTTGTAGTCATTACCCTTAAATTTTTTAACATGCTTGCCTTAGCACCAATTGTACTTTTCCCATTTCATATGCTTTTTGTCCTGTATTTTAGTTCTACTTTCTCCTTCTACCTTCAAGTTAGTCATATTATTAATTTGTAATAATTTGATGTTTATTTAGATTTATTCACATGGTTTCCAAGTTCATTGCTCATCATTCAGTTTTGCAACTTGGTCACCATCCACTCTTTCAATGTTCTTCAAATATAGCATTGAGTAATTTTTTGAATGAAAATCTGTTAGTGGTAATTCTCATAGTTTTCGTGTCTCCAGAAATGTCTTTGTCCTCAATATTATGATTGAAAAATGATATTTAGCTTCACATAGAATTCTAGCTTGACCATTATTTTCCCTCAGCACTTTGAAGATATTATTCCACTATAGTATGTTGTCTTTTGTTTCTGTTGAGAAGTCTTGTGTCAGTTAATCTATTCATTTCTGTCATTGCTTTTGAGATCTTTCCTTTGGAGTTCCAAAGTTTCATTGTAATGTATTTCTTTGTGGTTATCTATCTACTATCTATCTACCCACCTATCTACCATCTAAGTATCTAATCTCTTTCTTATGACTAATTGTGAATTTCAAATCTTACAATTTGTGAATCTCAAATCTTACAATTTATTAAGTATAGAACGTTCTCTGCCATTAGCTATTCAAATACTCCATCTCCCCCATTCTCTATATTGTCTCTTTTTGGGACTCCTAATAGACATGTGTTGGATAGTTTCATTTTTATCTTCACATCTTTCATCTTTCTTTCTTTCTTTCTTTCTTTCTTTCTTTCTTTCTTTCTCTTTGTTTCTTTCTGCTACATTCTGGATAATTTTCTCAGATGTACCTTTGAGGTCACCAATTCTCTCTTCCTTTCCAGGTAATGCATTCTTTAACTCATTCATTGCTGCGGGCGTGGGGGGTGGTTGTTTGTTTGTTTCAATGACTTCATTTTTTTAATTTCTATTACTGTGATTTGTTCTTTGAGACAATTAAGTTGTAATCATTTTTCAACATTTATATTATCTACTTTTTGTTTTGTTTTGTTTTTGTTTTTTCGGCATCAGCCCTGCTTTTTATTTTACCCACTAACCTAACTCTTGGTAGATTTCCCCCTCATTTCATTAGTTAGGATTTGCTTTTACTGTGAGTTACAGAAATAAATAAAATAGAAGTTTCTTTTCTTCTCATATAAATGTCCTGATGTGATGTAAGCAGTCTGTGTTGCTAGGGTGACTCCACAGTTTTCCTCATGGTTCCAGGTGGAACAATAGCTGGCACATCCATGACCCAAACAGCAGGGTGGGCAAAAAAAGAAGCAGCAAAGGGCACTCATCAGCTGCCCTTTGAGGAAATTTACTGGAAGCTCCCATACACCACTTCTGCTTATAAGATATTATCCCGAATTTAGTCATATGGCTACCCCTAGCTGCCAGGGAATTTGGTAACTTTTAAGAGCTAAGCAAGAGAGTGTGGAAATTCTTGATATAACTAACAAGGCAACGTTCTACACTCAAATACTCCATAATATCGAATTATGTGCACATCTTTAGTGGGGCTAGTATGACTGTATGACTCCTATACCACTTGGGTTGAAGGTTCAGTCCTCCCAAGTTTTCCAGCCTTGCTGATGCCAGGTTCCCCAAAGTATCCCTTGTTTGGAATTTCATTTTTTTTTTTTTTTGTTAACTTCTCATGTTGGGAGGGCAGGGTCACCAAACAATATGGATAATAGAAATTTGAACTCCAAACCTGTGTGAAGCATGTCCTTATGGTTGCATATTCTTAGAGAAGATTTTATTTTTTCTCCCAGAACTCAACCAAGATAGACAAGCAAACCTGTACACAGAGAATGGGTTGAATGGATTTTTAAGTCTGTTCTTTTACCCAGAGAGTCCTGGCTTTATGCTTTCACTCAAGCATCAACTTGTGCAGGCCTTAGGCTTGGCCTTTTGTTCTCATGTAGACATAAAAATCCAAGCCTTTAGGTCAATGAGACTGACACTCCCAAACCCCTTTTCATCTCCCCACCTACTTATCAAGTTGCAGGGTCAGCTCACAGGGGTGTAATTTCCTCTTTATTTTAACCCCCTTGGATTTCTCTTACTTAAAACTCTTCTAAGCTCATATGCATTTTATCATTTCTTTCTAACATTTCTAGGTATTTTTTAGCAGGAGGATTTCAAATCTGAAATCTACCAGTCTAGCCTTTTACACTTTTAATTTGATTATAATAGCCAGCATGTATTTCCATTGCTTTCCATCAAGACTAACTGACAGATATAATTTGTGTGTTAGAATCTGCCCCTTTGGGCCTGGGCCTGATTCTTGTTGTTCCCTGAGGTTTAATGTTTTGCTGGCGAGTTCCAGCTAGAGAATGACAGACGGGCACTCACAGGCTCCCTACATGATTCCCCACTAGAGCAGTTCAGAAAGAGAATCTTATTCCAAGCCGACTTAGGCAGACCCCATGAACTCAGCACTCCCGTGTACAAGCTTCGTGGAGCTCCAGCTCCAGCACTCTCCTGTCTGAGGTAGCAGCTTGGGGATTCAGAAAACCCTAGCAAGAAGCACATTTGTTACTTAGGAGGGACTGACATCCAGCCTATTGATGCCAATTGCACTGAGGAATCAGAATTTGACAGCAAGGCTTTGGAGTATAGGGATGAAAGCATATTCATTCCATCAGGGTGGAACAGGACCCTCAGTGCCTACAGCTGGGATAGAACTGGACCAGGTGCTTCCCTGGCAGACCCTGCGTAGCTGTGGGGTGGTAAGAGGCACTGGGGTGGGAGGAGTACCCAGGGTGCATGGACAGAGGAGTTTGGTTCATCTGCCCTTTGGTGTCTGGTCTGCTACTTACCTCTAAGTCACGTTGGGCTCACTCTGCCCTCTCTCGTAGCGCCAGGTGTTTTGTTTGCTTGTTTTTGTTTTTGTTTTTTTTGCTAAGGAAATGAAGATAAGCTGGTCAGCCATGCCTAGTTGGCCATGTTGCAAGGGCCAGATCCCTCACAGCTGTTATATATGTGTGGGAGAGAGGTCACGTTCCCATCTTCACATTACAAATGAAGAAACTGAGGCCCAGAGAGATGAAGTGAGTTCTCTAAGGTCAGAGAGTCCCCGAGTAGCAGAGCTGGGGCTCAGATCTGAGTCTTCCGACCCCAGAACTCACTCCTTTCCACAATGGCACCACTGTAGAAATATAAAGTAAAAGCAGGGAGAAGGGGATTCACAGTCTGTGAGCACCTCCTCTCTGCCAGCTGCCGAATGGGCAGATTCAGCGTCCACACAACAGTCTAAGGTGATAGGTTAGTTTTCTTAGGCCTGTTTTACGGATGAGAAAGCTAGGTATCAGAGACTTCCCATGATTTACCCAAGGTAACATAGTGATTTCAAGAGTTAGGATTTGAATCTGACATTGTCTGATTGCAAAGTCTGTGCTCTGTCTCTCTCTTGCAGTTTCTTTTTACAATACTCTCCAGATATTGGCATGCTCCCCTAAAATCCATATGCATTTAGACAAGGTTCAAATCAATTAGTTCACACTTTGCTGCTGAGGCTCCTTTGTGCCAAAGGTGATCAAGGTGCTTCCAGTTTTATGCATTCAAACCCAAAGAGGCCTCTTTCCCTACTTCTTGCATGACAGCCCAGAATTGAGAACCACGGTGCATATGGTGTTTGCAAAATGCCAGTTGTGTATGGGTGTTTAAACTTTAGTTTTGCTGCTTTTAATTTATTTATGCAAGCAAGCCGCCTTTCATGAATTTTAATCTGCGCTGCCTTAAAGAAGTGCTTTCCAAATGGGACAGCATTTGTGATCACCACTAAGCCATTCTAACTGCTTGCAGGCCTGGGGAGAGAGGCAGCGGAGAATATTAGCAAGCTCTGAGCAGTCCCTGTGTCATCCCGGGCATTGTGGCGTAAAATGCGCTTCGTGTCTAGAAGAAAAAAACCCGTGACTCGAGTCTTTGGTTATTTTTAATGCTGAGCGGCAGAACCACGGGGAATATTATGAGTTCCTAGATTTCTGACGGGAGGGATTCGCAGCGAAGTGCTTTCTTCAGGAGAGAGAGAGAGACACTGCTACAAGTCTTTATTCATTTATTTATCATGCTTCAGTTCCCTAAAAAAGAAAACACTTCTCCTGTGCAGGGGAAATTGCTTCAATGGATAGATTGCATTTAAATAATTTAAGTATAAAATTACTCGAACAGGCCGACTGATATTTCGAAAACGAAACAGTCACGATCACTTAAGAGCACTGGCGAAGTTCGTGATTCGGTGTATAGATGAGGTCTGAGAAGAGGCTTTTGTCTGACTTGGGGTAGAGGCTCTGTCCTGCCCCAGTGGTTGCCCTGGGGACAGGCAGTTTCTGGTCAGGTCCTGCATGGAGAGGACCAGCAAGGAGAGGCTGGGTCTTGTAGATGTCACACATGTGAAAGACAGGTGAACTGCTTGCAACTTTTGGCCCACCTGTTTGGGTTTTAGCTTCCATCTAAGCAGCGAGGAGGAATGGAGAAGGCACCGGGTTGATGTCCAAGAGACTCTTATCTTGCCTGCGTGAGCCCACAGCTCAAGCTCCTGGTCCTTGATTCCCCGTCTACATGACAAGAAGATAATGCCAACCTCACAGTGCTGTCCAGGATGAAATCAGCTTCCAGAGAGGACCTGGCATGGTGCCTGGAATGGAATGGTCCATTGCATCATGTCTACAGCACATTCTGGGACGCCGTTCCCACCAAGATGCCATCTGGGCCTAGAGAGAGCCTAGATTTCATCTAGGCCAGTGATAGGCTCTCTGTGTTCTGCCTATCTATGCCCACGCAAAATATTGTTAGACTGAGGAGTTCTCCCTTTGCGTTTGCACAGAACATTTCTTTAGGTGGGTTTTATGACCCACTAAGACCCTGCAGAGCCCAGCAAAGAAACAGCTCTGTGGTCGAATGCATTTGCAAAATGCTATGCACCACGTGCCCCTCTTGGAGATTCACCATGCACCCTGGCTCTGAGAAGTCCTGCTGACAAGAAGCCTTTTTACTTTTTGCTTTTTAACTCTGCATCTATTGGTCCTATTTGGCAATGAGAGCCTTCCCACCCCACCGTCCACACCAAATGCCCTATTCATATCTTTTGAAATAGGACTTAGTGAAATATACTTAAGGAAACTGCCCTTAGGTGGTTCTTCCTCCTCCCACCCAGCTCTACTACTTTCTGTCTTATTTTTCTTTGAACCAGATTTGGGGGTGTCCTCTTCTGTTTAGTACTAACTAATTAAGCAAATGCACTAAGTGCTGGTCTTAAGATCAAGAAAGTATCATCGGTATCGAATCATGCAGAAGCAAGATGGAACAGACACGTAATAGGGAAGAGTTAATCCCTGGGCAGACTGTTACTAGTATGTGTGAGGTAAGTGCCAGTCTTAGGGGCATTGGAGGTGGAGATAAAGAGAGACACTTCATGACTGGCTGGAAGCAGCAGGTGGACACCCGAAGGAGACATCACAGCCCATTGTCTGTTGTCTGTTGTGGGCAGTGCTTGGGGGGAATTTGCCTAGGAGGTATTCTAAATTCTATGGAAGCAACATGTATGGGTATGGGTGGCGGCTTCTCAGCAGCACCAATGTTTACTTTGAAGAGAAAATGTCTGCTTTGTAGGCAAATGTTTTCAGCATGGAAATGATCATTGCAATTGCTGTGGTTGTCACAAATGTTTCATCAGAGCCGATAAAGCAGCTGAGTGTTGGCAAAATCGATGAAAACATCTTGAGAAGTGTTCGCTGCCTACTTAGCCGTCTGTGGCTCATCTGGTGTGAGGGAGGAGGGGGGCAGGCGGTGAGCTGAGGCCACACATGAGACTGGAGAGGCAGTGTGGCATGCTGGACTGGCAAGCAGGCTTTGCAGTCAGACTGCCTTCTTTGCTCCTGTAAGCTCTGTGACCTTGGGCATATTACCTAACTTCTCTGTGCCTTTATTTTCTCACTTGGAAACTGTGGATAATAATATTACTAACTTCATTGTTATTACATTGTTATAAACGTTTAAATGAATCACCATATACTTATCATTTGGTAAATATTAGCTAATATAATAATTCTTTGAGGTTCAACATCCTCACACCCATTGTCTCATCTGATAGACTTTACACAGCACGATTTAATCAACAAGTATTTATTGAGCATCTTTGATATTCCAGACCCTGCCCTTGGGGCTGGGGACCCACTGGTGACTGAGACAGGACAGGTTACTGTTTTCTCAGAGCTCTCTTTGTACTAGGGTAGACGGAATAATCAAACACATAAATAAGATACCGTCAGAGAATGACAGGTGTTATAAAGAACATAAATCAGAGTAATGGAAAGGAGATGTAGTGGAGTCACAAATTGCCCACTGTACTCAGATGGATACAGAGAAAATATATTTTATTTAAGTTTCTAAACTTCCCTGACACTCATCATGTGCTTCCTGATGGTTAGAATGGAAAATAACTAGCTTTCTTAGCATAATGTGCAATTTTGATCTGATGCAAGAAGCTGAGGAGCCTCTAAGATTTGGCTTCTCCACCACTGACTGCACATCAAGAAGACATCTGGGTTTATGGAGAAGGGGATGTCTTATCTGGCACCTTGTGCTATTCTTGGATCAGGGGCCCCAGGTCTGTGAGGCATTCTTATACTGTCCTCCAGCTTCTCTGGTCTCTGGAGTAATGATTCTTCTGTCTGGTGGCACTCATCCCATTTGTGTCTGAGTCTGTGAAAAGTGTTTAGCCTTGTTTTCTGTTCCTCAGCTTAATCTGGACCTGGTAGCTTTCCCTCCCAAAAGATCCTCATCTCAGCTCTCTTTGGCACTGGAGACCCATCTGAGGCTCTGCATCTGCCAAAACACAACCAGCCCTGGCCTCCATTCTGCATCCTCTGCTGGGACTCACCACTGCCATTTTTACAATGGGCTCCATGACAGGTGCATTTACTCCCAAATCAACTGCCTTTTGGGTCCCCTTTCAGGAACTTCTGAGTCTTTTACACACCCCATGGGAACCAAGAGAAGCCTAGGAGAGCTGTAAACCAGAACCTCCTTCTACTAACTTTTCTGCAATGTCACAATGGTGGGGGTATGGGGACCAGCTGCCAGGATATGCTCTTTCCCCAGAGTCCTGTATCTGAAATGGCAGAAAATTCTCTGTCCCTCTCATGGGCTCCCCTCATGCCAATCTGGATATCTCTAAGCCACTCCCCTTTAAGATTCAGTTCGGAGATGTTGGAGGAGGAGAAATGAAAGCCTTGGGATCACACCTTGTCTTCCTCCCCCTCTGTGTCTATTCTTTCTCTCAAAATCCTCAGGCAGAGGGGCGCCTGGGTGGCGCAGTCGGTTAAGCGTCCGACTTCAGCCAGGTCACGATCTCGCGGTCCGTGAGTTCGAGCCCCACGTCGGGCTCTGGGCTGATGGCTCAGAGCCTGGAGCCTGTTTCTGATTCTGTGTCTCCCTCTCTCTCTGCCCCTCCCCCGTTCATGCTCTGTCTCTCTCTGTCCCAAAAATAAATAAAAGTTGAAAAAAAAAAATTAAAAAAAAAAAAAAAATCCTCAGGCAGAAAAGGATAGAATTATCCATCGTCCATGTCATAAACTTCTACTCTGAGGTTAAAAATGTCATGGCTGGACTCTGACATGGGAAAGAGCTATCTCTGACAGGGAAAGAGCTTACAGGCCATCACTTCCACATTTACAACAAGAAAAGCTGAGAAAAGGAAACATGAAGGACTTTTCTTAGGCCTATCAGGGAACTGAGGTAACAGAGTAAACAAACATCCCAATATCTGGAGAGACTGGTGAATCCAAAAAGATACAGGCGAGATCTACTTACCTGGAGCTGAAGTTGCTGGAACCACAAATTCATAGGAACACTGAAACAGTGAGTAATGTTGATGGATGGTCTGAGGCTGAGTATGGGTCAATATGAACATGGAAGACTTCTAGGGGCTACAGACTTAGGGGAACCACCACACATTCATGAGCTCTCTCTAGGAAAGGTTAAAGATTCAACAAGAATTCCCTGGTGGCCCTGGCAGGGAAAAGGGAAGAATAATCATTGTGAAATATGCCCAGAACGTTCTCCACAAACAAGGCTTACTTTCCAGGAGGGAAAAGATTACCAGAGCTTTATCCTACCTTGGAGAAGGGCAAGTTGCCAATTTCAGCTCCTTCTAATTTGCTTGTCCCACCTAAAGGGGCGGGGAGCTATGCCAATGTAGGAATACTTGTGAAGACCACAACCGAGAGAGACAAGCCTACTATAGGACTCAGATTTAATCATAAGATTAGACAATCCTACCCCTTACCCATCTTAGCACCACACCAACAGGCCTCCAGCAGAATAGTAGATTTTAGCTGAAAGATTTGTTAAGACTCTCTTGAGGAAGAGTACTTGGGGAAGCTCAAAGACAACAGAGGAGACTATTACAAGGACATGGTGCTTCATGAGGACATGAAGCCTCTCATACCTACAGCAAACATTAAACATAGCCCAAATTCTAGCTAGATTAACCAAATCCTCATACTAAAGACCTATTTATTTCAGTTCCTACTACCCAATACAACATGTCTGGCTTTCAACAAAAAAACTACAAGCCATGCTAAAAGTCAAGAAAATACATGGTTCAAAGAGATATAGCAAACATGAGAATCAGACTGAGATATCACCCACATGTTGGAATTATCCGACAGGACATTGAAAGTAACTATGATTAATATGTTAAAAGCCTAGTAGAAAAAGCAGACAGCATGCAAAAATAGATATGAAAATGCTAAGAAAGAATCAAAAGGAAATGCTAGAAATCATGACTGTAACAAAAATAAAGATTTCCCTGGATGAGTTTATTAGTAGACCAGACACACTGACAAAATAATAATTTTTCAAATAGGTCAATAGAAACTTCTGAAAATGAAATGAAAAGAGAAAAATGAGTGAATAATAATAATCCAAGAAGTGTGTGACAGTTTCGAAAGGTATAACATATGTATATTGGAATACCAGAAGAAGAAAGAAGAGAGTGGAACAGGAAAAATACTTCAAGTAATAATAGCGAGAATTTTCCAAAATCAACAACAAACTATCACAAATCCAGAAAGCTCAGAGAGTATCAATAAATATCAAAAACCTACACCTAGGCATATCATAGTCAAGCCACAACACACACACACACACACACATACACACACACACACACACACACACATCAAAAACCATTCTTGTTCCTATCAAGGAACAAGATAAGAATGCAGCAGATTTCTCATCAGAAATAATTTAGGTAAAAAGAGAATGGAATGAAAATTAAATTAAATTAAATTTTAAAAATCTACCTTATTTCCCTTAAAATCATAAGGGAAAGGAGGGAAGAATTGGGAATATTCTGTTCAAGTGTACAAATGAAATCATATAAAGTTATTTGAAGGTGCAATTAGGTTAGTTTAAAATGTATATTGGAAACCTCAGGGAAACTACTAAAATTATTTTTTAAAGAAGTATAATTGATATGCTAAGTGAAGAGATAAAGCCACATAAAATGCTATTCCAATTATATGATATTCTTAAAAACTTAAAACTACAGAGATAATAAAAAGGTCAGTGGTTTCCAGGGGTGGGGAGAGAGGGAGGATTGAATAGGTGAAGCATAGAGAATTTTTTAGGGCAGTGAATCTATTCTGTGTGATGCTATAATTGTGGGTTACAATTTGTCGAAACCCATAGAACTTTGTGGTAAAGGGGTACATTTTAATTGTGCAGATTAAAAAAAATCATTTAGGAGGTCATGGGATCCCAGGATGGAATGTAGAATGTGACAAAACAATCTAACTTTTTAATATATGTGTGAAACAACTTCCTTTAAGGGGCTGGAGCAGAAAGGTGCTAGCATCAATAACTATGGAAATGAGTGGAGTCTGGAAGAACCAGAGTTAAAGGAAACTGAACATAAGCGTTGTATTCTAGTTGATGGAGTTGTTTCCCATGCTGATATGAGTTAACAGTTTTGATATTACTATGTATGTATCTGGAATTAAACAGCTGAATGGATAATGGATGGTGGGAACCAGATTTCTCACTGTTGCAGTGTGAAGTTGGAGATAAAGGCAAGAGACAAGAATGATCCATGTGGTGATTGATTAAAGTTGGAAACATCAGTAATAATTTATGTTTATGCTTCATATAGATATAGATGGTTATGTATGGAAATATTTATATATATGTATATATACTTAGGTTATTAGACACACATGTAATACCTTGCTATGTCAGCTGAAGTTGCCTAGAAACAATGACACTCCAGCAGCAATGAGCACTCCTGGTATCCAGATCTTGGTTTCTAATACCATTCTCCAATAAAAGAAGAAATGGCTGATTCTAGAAGTTGGACAAGAAGTACAAGCATGGAACATCTTGTATTGTCATCAGTTAAGGAATTGCTAAGAAAAAACAAACTCATAAATATACACTTGTGCGCATACACAAACATACACACACACACACACACACACACACACACACACCACAGTGATAGGGATTATGTCAAAGGGACACAGGAGCCAACTGAAAGATCTCCCAATGGTCAAAACTAGAGTAACTTTACTTGTGCAACAAGTAAATAAAGTAGTATTGGATTATAACCGAAAGTATAAAAAAGTATTTGTGATTTCATACCAATATAAATAAATGATTCAATAAACTATGTGAGCTGAGAGAATGGGTAGCCAAACCTTTAGAAGGGTGAGAGTAGGGGCGCCTGGGTGGCGCAGTCGGTTAAGCGTCCGACTTCAGCCAGGTCACGATCTCGCGGTCCGTGAGTTTGAGCCCCACGTCGGGCTCTGGGCTGATGGCTCAGAGCCTGGAGCCTGTTTCCGGTTCTGTGTCTCCCTCTCTCTCTGCCCCTCCCCCGTTCATGCTCTGTCTCTCTCTGTCCCAAAAATAAATAAAAAACGTTGAAAAAAAATTTTTTTTAAAAAAAAGAAGGGTGAGAGTAAAAACAGGTATCAGTGGTTCCTCAGAAAGAGGGAGCATCATGAGAAAAAGTATAGGAAAACATGAAATATGTGGATGATTTTGTTTGAAGAGAGTAAAAAGGAGAGAGGAAGGAAGTAAAGGTATATGAGCAAGAGATGGCCTTGAATGTTATTTTAGGAAGACTGAGATAAATCCTCTGGTGATGATGCACTGAAGGTTTCAGAACAGGGAGATCACATAGTTGGATTTCTTCTTGTCAATCCTCATGTTGAGATTCTGAATACAAAATGGGGGCAAGGCTGTTGTGTCAAAGGAATCAACTTTCAGGGCCCACAAATAAAGCCTGTGTTAGCCACGGTTTTCTTTCTTTCTTTTTATTTATTTATTTTTTCCTTTCTTCCATACTTGCTTTTTGGCTGGAGTTCCTGACATTGTGGAATTCTTGGAAAGTCACCTTGCCTGACAACAATTTACCCATGATACCTGAAATGGTATTTGTTTTGCTTTATTTTATGTGTCAAAATTTACAGAGATTCATATTCAGTAACTAAGAGACAGTCATTGAGTGAGGTCTTATAAGACATTAAAAATAAGGTAAAAAAATAAAGAAAGAAAGAATTTAATGAGATTGTTGTCCTAATAGCAAGCAAGACTAATTCTTCAACTTGGCGGGAGGAAGGGGAAAGAAACATTTTTTTTTTTTTGTGAGAAGGAAGAGTAACTTTTAAGCATGAGGAATGAATGGCAAAATATTCTGAAAGTTTCCTCTTTGAAGAAGTTCCCTCATCTAAAAACAATAATACCAACTAACTGCCTAAGGTTAGTGTAAGGATTAAATAAAATAATCAATACAAAGAGCTTTATTATTGTCCTTGCTGTTCTAATTGTTATTATTACTGCGTCTTTCTGTGTAACTTAACCCCGTCTTCCTGTTATAATTGTATCTCTATTTTCCTTCTGATATCCCCCTTTCATTGTACTGCAGTAATTCTAAAAGTTGCTTAAAATCATAATTGGAGCAGTGTTCTTTATAAGTAGATGATATAAATGTAAACAAAACAAGAATACTATTTGCCAACCCTGTGTTAAACCCCACTGTGGAAGCCTGGAACAGATAAATCTTATATACAGGTACCATCTGGCTTAAGTGGTAACTGAGTGCAAGTGGTAATTCTGTTGAGTGTGGCTGGAGATACGCCTCTCTCACACTTTACTATAGCTCATCTCAGGGCAAGAACTCAGCTCAGGACTGGGAGCAGAAATGGCATCATATAGTGCAAGGCCCCTGCCTAATGCCCTCATTCAGGGCAGAGGAGAAAAGAATACCCAGCCAAGGGCCCTGCTTTCAAGCAGTGCCAGGCCAATGGCTGCTGCTGGAGAGAATTTGGGAAGAAATAAGAAGAAAAGAGAAGTCAAGTTGAAAGAGTGGAGTGTAAAAAATCATCATAACAACAATACCCATAAAAAGTGAATGCCATACTTCATAACTCCTTTGTGTAGGCAAGACACCTAACTCTTTGCGCACATGTTCAATCTGTGAAATGATGACTATGGTAAGGGAAGACCTGGATTACATCTTTCAGGGATTCTTTTATGTTTTTCTTTGTTGCCATGGACCCCTCTGGTAATCTGTTGACCCATCTGTTGAACCTATCTTTGTTTGCGTTCTTCAGAAGCAGATCCCAAACGCAAGTCATTTATTCGGTAGGTGTAGGAAATGCCCATGGGGAAATGGGAAAGGAAAGGCAGCCAATAAAATAGACAACTGGAGGGGTGCCTGGGTGGCTCAGTTGGTTGAGCGACCGACTTTGGTTCAGGTCATGATCTTGCGGTCTGTGAGTTCGAGCCCTGCGTCGGGCTCTGTGCTGACAGCTGGGAGCCTGGAGCCTGCATCGGATTCTGTGTCTCCCTCTCTCTCTCTGCCCCTCTCCTGCTCATGCTCTGTCTCTCTCTCTGTCAAGAATAAACATTAAAAAAAATTTTTTTAAAGTAGACAACTAGAACTTAACCCTACAGGCTATTCTGGGACAAAGAATGTAAGACCACTTTTCATCATTTTCCCACCTGAAGGGGGAGGAAGCTGAGGTAAACTATACACTTGCTCCCGGGGTCTTAATGCCCTGGTACTTGCAGCCTTCCACACGTGGGCACCAGGCAATACTGCTTTGCATGGTTGGTGGAATGGACAGATCTCAGGCCTCCAGAGGATGCGGATACTGGCAGTTGGAAGCCAGCTCGAGCACACAGAAAGAAAGGTCCAGGGGCTATGCAGAGGGGCACCTTCCAACATCTGCTACAGACCGCCTTCTCCGAATAATGTTTTGAAATGCATAAAATAAAATTCATAGGATTACAAAGAAAACCAATTATATTGAAATTCAGTTCTATCCACAGATCCCTTGGGGGACCCCAGGTTAAGAAACCCTGCTAAGGTTTCTTTTCAATGTGAAATTATATGGTTTTATGACCTAAGAGCATGGATTGTGTTACTCTGCCAGGAGGTGGTTGAGTAAAGCTCTGCACAGTCTATGTAGAAACTATTTCAGAAGAAAAATGCGCTCACCCAACCTGACAATCCCCCACAGCTCAGGGACTGTGAATGATGTTGCTGGCCTCTCTTACTCCCTTTTTATATTTTACAGTGTTTGTTTTGCATTGTTTATGCTTTTGCGTTTTTAATGTGTCCTTTGTTAGCCCTGAAAGCACTCTGGGGCAGCAATTTGCCCACATCACCCTGGCATCCAGTCTACCCACCTCGGCTGTCCCCAGGGAGCTCCATCTTTAAAGTCATGCCTCTGAAGGGTGCCCCAGAGCCCTTCTGCCATGTAGCCACAGTGGGCCAGGGTCCACCCTGTGGCACGATGGTGCCAACAGGTGGCTGTGTGCGGGGTGCCGGAGCAGCCACCCCCCTGGGAGCTGCACGCCACTGAGACACCATCCACCTCCTAATGTGCCTCCATGGCTCTGTTACTCACAGCTAAATTACAGTATTATGACTTCATTGTTGAGTCCCAATTCTCCTAATTATAGCCTAGAGATCTATTATTTGATTTGGTAACACCAAGTGCTTCTTTTCTAAATCATGTAATCTCTTGTAGCTTATTAATGTCAGGTTTGCGCACACGCAGGGACTTGGTTGTTTGCCAGGCAGAATCAAATTTTCAAATTTTCGCTGTGTTATGTTACAGGGCTTTGCTTGTTACAATCTAATTATATTGGCACTGAAATACCGAAAACCAATTTATATTAGAAAGCACTTTAACTCTTTCTTTGGAGTGAATTTACATGCGTAAGAGTCTGCCACACCATTGGTCTTTTTGTTTTTCCACTGTGAAATCCCTTCTGGAAAGGAGGTAAAAGTAACGGTCCCTTTCTATTAAAAAGTCTGCCGTTTGTGGACAAAAATCATGAATGTGGCCATTCCCTTGTTTGAAGCATGGAGAAGGAAGGAAGCATGCCTCTTCCATTTTCCTGTGTTCTATTCCAGGCCTCCCTGCTGGGAGTGCCACTTGTCCAGGCACCCAGAAACTCTTGCTGGTGGGTGTTACCTGGTGGCAGTACCATCCCCAGCTTTGGACCATTTCACCTTTCTGTCCTCTTCTTTCTTTCAGATGTATTTCCCCATGCTCTGTTTTCTACTAGGTTGCACGATGGGTCTTTTGTCCTGAAGACATTGCCCTTTGAAGACCAGGAAGGTCTTGCTGCCTAAGGAAGTTGCTTCAGCAGAGGGACCTCCTTTATTATCCCGCATTGCCTTCTCAGAGGATCTTGTGGCTGTTGCATCTGATTGTCAGGGTATTTGTCTTGCCACTCTATCCATTTCCCCAATAATGGCCATGGCTTTCTGATCCCAGGATCACTGCTCCTTGTCAGACTGTTATCACCAGGGAATACTATCTACATTTAAATCATCCAGTATCCCACCTTTGAAAAGGAGCCCTAACTTCCTCCTAGCTTTTTTTAAGGAACTTAATTTTAGAGTAGTTTTAGGTTCACAGAAAAGAGGAAGGCACAATCTCACCCCTACACATGCACAGCTTCCCCCATCTCAATGTCACCTTCTCCACAAAGTACTACATATGTGACCTAGCTCCAACTTCACTTCTGTGTCATTCAGATCTACACTCTTGCTCACTCATTAACTTCAACAATACTGTTTTGTTTTGTTTTGTTTCTTCCTCAAATTCTCCTTTCCACTCTATCGCATTTGTACACATCCTTTCCTCTGTCTGCAAATGTTCTTGGCATTTATGGCATCCACTCATTCTTCACATATCAGAAAAAATGTCACTTCCTTAGGGAATATTTTCTTTCCTTCTATTTAACCAGGTACCCCCCAACAAACACCTTATTTCATTTATTCTGCCTTGTATTTATTTGTTTTCTTCATTATTATCCCTCCCCACTCTTGAGAAAGACTAAGATCCATGAGGGCAGAGATTTTGTTTTGGTCACCATTGAATTTCCACTGCCAAGTCCAGTGCCTGGCACATAGATGAAGATAAATATAGACTAAGGAATATGCTGCAGAGTGAAGGAATATGGATCCCAAGAAATTTATATTGTCTTATAATGGAGAAGAAGCAATGTGTTTCAACTTTTTGGACTTAACTGGCTCTCTTTCTTCTTTCCTTGATCCAATCATGTGGACCCCCTTCATTCTCCTTAAGACCACAGGGTATGGCCAGTCCTCTGCTCCTGAACAAGAAACCAAGGAGCCATCACAGGTTGGCACAGCTGTGACTTGGTGTCTCCATCCCAACTTCTGCTCGAACCTGGTCTAATGATTCAGATCTTGTCTGAACCAAATACCTTGTCTTTTACGATGCCTTCCCTGGACTTCCCTGGAGGTGGTTCTTACATGGTGCCCACATGTTTCACTTGACCAGTGGCTAGTGGCAGCACAGGCCTCATCATGGCCATGTCAAGGGTCACTCTTATTTAAGAGAAGGATGAAGTGGTACAAGGTCAGGAACCCCCTTCCATGGCAATCAATCACTGAGTCACAGAAGGGTTCAGACAGATGGGAAACCAACAAGACCACCCCCTGAAGCAGGAAGAGAGGTTGGTCAGACGCACACTGCCCCATGGAAGAGACCCACAGGAAACACTGATGGACTGAATTATGTACCCATTATGGCTCTGAATGAGACAGCTGTGGAGCGAATCTGTGGATTAATGTGCCTACTTAATTGCAGTTGTAACAAATCATTGATCAAATTTGTGGAACTAGCTGATCCCTTTTTGCTCCTTCTTCTAGTATGCTTTCCACAAGAGTGACAAGGTAAGGGGCTCCTGATCCACATATGAATACAAGGGAAGCCCCACCCCCTGGAATGAAGAAAACTGAGGGCCTCTTTCTCCTATTCTGTGGGTCTTCTAGAATATCCAAGATGCATTAAGGATTGGAAAGGTGCCCTCTTTTCAGAAACTCCAGCCAAAGAGCACAGAGCAAAGCAGATGTCTATGCCCGCTTTCTTGGAAGGAAAGCCTTGAAACACACTTCACAAGACTCTTCAATCATCTCTCATTTAGAGAGCCTGTGTCCCCAAAGCTGTATCTTTGCCCCCTCTACCTGGAATGCTCTCCTGTTGCCACCACATTTCTGCTTGTAGACATTTAACCCATCCTTCACAGCCTGATAAAAAAGGCATCTGCTCAAAGGAGTAGTCTCAGATCTACATGGTCAGAATCACACTCTGTCCCCACTGGCCCCGTAATCAGGTGCTTGTACTGTTCATAGATGGGTTGTTCATACATCCCAGTTTCCTTGGGACCGTCCTGCTTTATGCCTGACATGCTAGGATTCATTAATAGCATCTTTTCACCTTCTCAATTGAACGATAGACGGTATGGTGTGGTGGACACACCCTCTGGTGACCCCCACTGGGTCATATCTTTTTCTGACCCCTTCCCTTGAATGCAGGAAGAACTGGTGACTTGCTTCTGGCCAATAGAATGTGGCCAAGGTGACAAGATAGCCATCCTTTGGTTGTGTCACTTTTTATAAGACTCTGTCTTCGTGACTAAAGAGAGTGGGTCCCCTGCAGGCCTTGAAGAAACGAGCTGCTATGATGTGAACTGCCTGAGGGAAGGGCCTTAGGAACTGTGGGCAGGAACCATGGGCAGCCTCTACCTGCTGAAGGCCTTGGTCTTCTGGATGTAAGGAACTGAATTCTGCCAGCAGTCACATGGCCAGAGGAGGACCCCAAGCTCCAGCGAGGAAAATTGTGACTTCTCAATGACGGTCTCTGAGCCCTGAGCAGAGGACCCACGTTAGCTCTGCCTGGACTCCTGACCCACAGACACTGTGAGGTAAGGAACAGGTGTTGGTCGAAGCCGTTAAGTTTGTGGTCATTTGTTAGCAACAGTCAAAATTGATCCATATGGCAGCCTTGTTGTATTACTAACCAAGGGCTCAAATGGTCTTCTCTCTCTGACAGACTGGTATTTTCTTAAAGTTGGGGTGTATACCGTATTCGTACCTCTGGTTTCCTATGGGCAGAGCAGTTACTTCCTACTCTGCAGGTACCACAGCACCTAGTGTAGCAGAGTACTTAAAAGCAAGGGTTCTGGCGTCCTAGTGCCTGATTTGAACCCGGGGCCTACCACTAACTAGCTATGTGATTTTAAACAAGATGTTTTAACCTTCCAGGGCCTCAATATTCCCATCAAAAAAATGGAATTATAATATAGGGCTTTTCTCTGCAAGGTAAGATTTTTTTTTTTTTTTAAGTGGGCTCCATTGTGGAACTTGAAATTATGACTCTGGGATCAAGACTTGATCTGAGATCAAGAGTCAGGTGCTTAACCGACGGAGCCACCCAGGGGCCCCTGTGAGGTAAGATTATAGTGAGGATAAGTTGATTTAATGTCAAAAAGTGTTTTACGACCCCATGGCTCATGGTGCTGTGTAAATTTACTATCACTTGCATTCTTTGTTCTATTTCATCCTCATGCCATATCTGTTATTATCATCCCCATTTATAGATGAAGAAACTGAGCCATTAAGTAATTTTCTCAAAATTACACAGCTCATAAGTGGCAAAGAGATTCAAACCAAATCCGTACATGTTTTCCCCACTCTCTCCACACCTGCATCTCTCTTGTGGGTGCACATTTTTGAAAAAGAAAAACAAATGAAAACAAAGAGAACTTTTTTCAGAATTCCAGTGTATTTCCCAAGAAGCAGTACACAAACACACAGATGTCAAGTTTGGCTAAGCCCCATGTTCTGGAGTCACCTCTTTAGGCGTGGGTGGGTTTCTGGAAGCACAGGCAGACAATTTAGACAGTTTAGTGGAAGATGGTGACCCGTAAAGGAGCTCTGGGCCCATTAAGCTGACACACTACCTGACAAATGATGGGGGCTTTTAGACAATTCCAGGCTACTAAAACCTGGATATTTACATAAGTGCAGATTATCGGGATCCATAGATAATTTGCTACCTGCTCATTTTTAATGTGTTTGTGAACACTCATGAGAAGCTCATTAATTGTAAGTGTCTGTAAGCTTATTGGGTTGTAAACCAAGGTTGACAGCACAATAGGCACCGATAAAGGGAAGTGGCCCCTCTACCAGCCAGAAGGAGCAGGCATGCAAATCAGCCCTGGGGATAATTGACAAGATTGCTGGGATGCACATAAGCCCCTTATCTGAGCGAGTTTTATGTTCCTGTCCTTAGGTAACCAGCAGAGATACAAGCCACAGTCATGAGAGTCTAACTGCATTTAACCATGGTAGGGCGACAGGGTCAGGCACCCAGGCCCAGTAATTGGGGAAATGCGTGAAGTCCATGGCCTGACAAGGCTGAAATCCATTTGTTATTCTCTGCTTGGAATGCCCTTGCTCCTTCTCTAGACTGGCTCCGACTCATCATCTTTCAAGACAGTTCCTTCTCAAAGCTTTCTTTGACTTCGCCAGGGAGAATATTTCCCTTCTGGAGCTCCGAGAGCCCCTTGTGCATCTTCTGAAATAGCTCTAACCCTACAGGTATCTGAAATGCCTGCCCTTTCCTCCATGCCCAAAAGAGTGCAGAACTCAGAAGTTCTTCATGGATGCCTTCCAGATATGCTACTTGAAACCACTGGTGAACTAAGCTAATTTTGTAAATACTATGGGGGCCATGGAGAAGGAATCACATCAGGACATACCTTGGCTTTCACCATTTAGCTTGCTTCTTCCCCCTTCAGGACCCATGGGAGGGAACTCACAGGACTCACAGGGAAGGGCTGTAGAACTGAAAGCCCTGGGAGGCCACCTCACCCTACCAGGCGTTTCAAACATATAGTTTTTTAACAAAAGTGAGTTTCTGGGGTATATTACCTTATTAGAGACTAAACTAATATACTTTTATTGATCTTATTGTTGTTTTTTAAAGTTTATTTGTTTATTTAGAGAGAGGGTGCATGCAAGTAGGGGAGGGGCAGAGAAAGAGAATGCCAAGCAGACTCTGACCTTCTTGGAGCCAGGTGCGGGCTCAAACTCAAACTGTGAGATCGTGACCTAAGCTGAAACCAAGAGTCGGATGCTTAACTAACTGAGTCACCCAGGTGCCCCTCTATTGACCTTGTTGTATATATTCATATGTATATTATAGCAGACTTGTGATTCCAGAGAAGTAGAACATCCCTTGCACTTACTAGATACATGGTTGAATCCCTTGGCAGGATTCAATAGATAGAATACGCCACAACAGATAGAAGCAGACAATGTATGATGGCTCAAATGCAATGTAATGCTACTTCTTGCTTACATGGTAATCCCATGTGGTCGACCAGGGAATAGTCAGCTCTCTTCCATGCAGCAGTTCAGGGATCCATCCTTCTTTCATATTGGGACTCATTATCTTGTAGGGCATTGTCTTTGTCTGCACCAAAATGGCAGGACCAGAAAGAGCATGGAGTGAGACATGTGGCAGATTTTATTCCTCAACCCTCAAAGTGGCCACTGTGTTACTTCCACTTAAATTCCACTGGCTAGAACTTACATAGTTATGCCCAACTACAAGGGCAGCTGGGAACCACCATTTTGCCATGTGTCCAGGAAGAAAAGGAAAAGGATTTTAGCAAAGAGAAAGCAATCTGTCTCACTTCCATCCAAGTTAGTTCTCTCCAGTTTCTCCCCCTTCGTACTCTGCATGGGGGACATAGATCATAACTGCACTGGGTTGCACACAGCCTCTACCACAGGCATCCCTCATATCTGAAGCATTCCTGAAGAATTCCATGTTTCTAGGTATTATTTCTATTCAACTAGGTCCCACTTATTTCTATAATAATTTTGGAGCTGGGTCACCGAACAGAATACAAGTCCCATTTATGGATTTTTATATTTACACCAATCAGGTACCCCAATTTTGCCAATAGTTGATTCCTTTCACCTAAACCCTGCCATATGGTAGCCAAATACACAATTGGTTTCTCTGACCTTGTGGAAAGATTTCAACAAATTGATGTGTTAAACATAATACACAGCAAATGGCCATTTGGCTAACTCTGTGGGGCTTGACTTACCCATCTGCCACAACTACTTGTCCTTTGTTCTAGCACATAGCAAGAATCTCTACCTGCAAGAGCCTCTTGAAGGTGTTATTCCAGAGGATGCCTCTGACAAGTGACAAGCTTACTCTTTCTAAATGGAGTTTCTGGGCAATGGGCCTTTTGATGGTATGACTGTTTGGCCAAAAATTTGCCAATTTCAGTGAGCAGAACTTCTGAAATGTAGGCAATGACTCATATGACCTACTCAAACTTGGAGTTCCTGGAACATGCTGGTGTCTGCTCTTAGTGACACCACAATTATGCCCAATGCAAGACTAACCCATTTAAGGCCCATTATCTGTCTTTCAACTATTGTCAACCCTGCTGGGAAATGTTAATAAACAACAGGGATGAGCTGAAGGGAAAAATTTGCTCTTTGTTTTATGTTTACTTAAGGATACTTTCGGCTGAATATTATAGACTGCCCATCTAAAAAATGGCTTTCAAACATCCACTCAGCTCACATAACAAGAAGTTAGGAGACAAGGCTTTGTGGTCAACATGTCTGCAATTTCTTGATAGTCTCCTCATGGTCACAAAGTGGCTGCTGCAATGCACTGTATCATATCTTCACACAAAATCTAAAACAGGAAGTAAAGAACAGGTCTTTCTCTTGGAGTGTTCTGTGTCTTTATATCAGAAAGATCCTCTGCACACTCACATCAGCACACTGTTCCTTAAGTCTTATTACTTGTAGACCAATTATTTCTATATCAGTCATTCCCTTGTGTAATACAAGGAGCATATTTGATTTAGGATTAGAATGATTCATGTTCTAGAAATTAATATATTGCCCCAAATTTTGTCTGTTACCTGGAAAAAAAATTGGGTGCTGCTAGAAAAAAGTAGGGATCATTTGTAGGTAAGCAATCAGTTTCTCTAGGAGTTTCTAGCTTTTTTGTTGTACTAAGCCTGATTAAGAGAGAACATTATTCCTGCTTTGACTGTTGTGTCTCACTGTGGACCAACTCACACTGTCCAAACACTGTGTCCACTCACAGAAAAGCTTTCATGAAACCATGCTTTAATGTAGTAATCTCACTTTCCACTAAAACATTTCTTTTTATTGCTAAAACAACAACTACAACTAGTGAGTGCTTACTATGTGCTGAGCACTATAGCTAGGGATTTACACACATAATCTGATTATGGTCACCAAATGAGCAAGATGAGGTTGATACTGTGAAATCTTCATTTTGCAGATAAGGAACCTGAATCTTAACATGGTTCAATGCTTTTCCTTTAGTTCACACAGATAGTAAGGGGTGGAAACTAAATTTGAACCTAAGACCTTTGGCTTCAGAATCTAATTTGTTTTAACCATTATACTCTATTGACTTTGTTTCCTATATTATGAAGTGCCCTTCATACATATACTCCTATGACAAATTCACAGATTTCAAGACTTGAAAAACTTGTCCCTGCAAGGCTTTCTACAAGAATACAAAAAAATTAAAGCAATCTACCTAATATGGTTTTTGGTTTCTAGGAAGCTTGGAGGTATTTTTTTTTTTATTCCCTTGCTATTGTTTTCTTCAGTCAGAGATTCTTTTTTTGTTTTTTTTTTTTTTAATTTTTTTTTCAACGTTTATTTATTTTTGGGACAGAGAGAGACAGAGCATGAACGGGGGAGGGACAGAGAGAGAGGGAGACACAGAATCGGAAACAGGCTCCAGGCTCTGAGCCATCAGCCCAGAGCCTGACGCGGGGCTCGAACTCACGGACCGCGAGATCGTGACCTGGCTGAAGTCGGACGCTTAACCGACTGCGCAACCTAGGCGCCCCTCTTTTTTTGTTTTTAATTTTTTTTAACATTTATTTATTTTTGAGAGAGAGACACACAAAGCGTGAGCAGAGGAGGGTCAGAGAAAGAGAGAGACAGAATCTGAAGCAGGCTCCAGGTTCTGAGATGTCAGCACAGAGCCCGACACGGGGCTCGAACCCACGAACTGTGAGATCGTGACCTGATCCCAAGTCAGACGCCTAACCAACTGAGCCACCCAGGTGCCCCAGTCAGAGATTCTTAAGTTTTCTCTCCTCTCATCCTGCTTTTATTTTTTAATACTTAATTTTGTCTTTTGCAAATCTTTTGGCTCTAATACATCCATTCTGTGATTGAAAGCCACATATTTTAGTTTAGTTTTAGGTTTTTATTTTTTAAGTGATTTATTTTAAGAGAAAGTGTGCTAGCAGGGGAGGGGAGGGGAGAGAGGGAGAGAGAGAATTCCAGGCTCCACACTTTCAGCATAGAGCCTGACATGGGGCTAGAACTCATGAGCCATGAGATTGTGACCTGAGCTGAAATCAAGTCAGATGCTTAAGTGACTGAGCCACCCAGGTGCCCCTTAGAAGCCGTTTTGAGGGGTAAGCAAATCTAATGGTTGTATGATTGTATGCCTGCTGAAAGTTAAGGAATGAAAAGTACAGATGTCCAGGACTTATTTTGAAATGCATCAAAAAATAGGTTAAATTTATGCATGGATGGAAGGACTGATAAGTGAATAGGAAAATATGTTATAAGCAAAGGTGAAATGCTAGTTGTAGAAGCTAAGTTGTGGACATATGGGTTTCACCATATAATTCTTTCCACTCTTCTGTGTTGAACATTCTCATCATAAAATGTTGGAAATACGTCAATAAGATTTTAGATACATTTTTATAAAAGAATCTCACAGAGGCGCCTGGGTGTCCCAGTCGGTTAAGTGTCCAACATCAGCTCAGGTCATGATCTCATGAGTTCGAGCCCTGCGTCGGGCTCTGTGCTGACAGCTCAGAGCCTGGAGCCTGCTTTGGATTCTGTGTCTCCCTCTCTCTCTGCCCCTCCCCTGCTCACGCTCTGTCTCTTTGTCTCTTTGTCTCTCTGTCTCTCTCTCTCTCAAAAATAAACAAACATTATAAAAAAATTAAAAGAATCTCACAAAAAAGCAATTCTTTCTAAGTAACAAGAGGTAAATAGAGGTCAAATAATGGCGAGTTTTATATGCCAACCTGAGAAACTGGGACTTAATCCTCAAGATAATCAAGGGATGCTGGAAGATTTAAACAGAGGACTAAAATGTAAGACAGAGCTTGTGACATGCAGGAGGAATGGGTGGGAGCAAGGTGGAGACAGACAGACCAGTCAGAGGTTGCTGTGATAGCCCAGACTGGAGTGAATGATGGTATCTGAGCAAAGGTGGCCACAGGGATAGAAGTGAATTCAAGGAAAAAACTCAAGAGAAAAATAAGGAAACTTAATACCTGAAGACTTGTGGGGATATAGGACTATCTAGTATGACTCAAGTTTCTGGCCTGGAGCGCGGGGAGTGGGGAGGCCATTCTTCACAGGGGAGAGCCGGAAGCACAGGGAAGCCCCCATACCCTTGGAACAGATCCATTTCTCTCTCTGGGGAGCCCACCAGCCCCACCACGGCCTGGGATCTGCTGAAACTCTGGATTTCTCCCCTGTGGATATTTTCCTTTTCTGCTTCCAAGTAGAGTGAATTCATGCTCCACTCTCCTCTACGGTCAGTGCCTGCTGAGAAAGAGCACTACAGATGGCTTCTGAAATGCTTTCCAAGCCATCTGGAGCTTGGAAGGTTGTGGGGAAGCTCCCCGCCACGGGCCCAGCTCTGCCTCCCCGGTCCTTGCCTTCACACCCCTGTCTGCTGTCTCTCAGAAGCAAACCCACACTTCATTACGAAATTAAGGACCTCAAAGGGGGAAAATGAAATTGTTTTCCGCTTTGAGTATAGTCACAATAAAATGACTATGGGTGGGGGGGGGGGACGGCAATGTGCTCTTCTTGGATAAATGAGGAGCAAAAATACTCTTTTACAATTTGTCATAAAGATCGCAATAGAATTTTTCACAAGACAAATACAGTCAATGATTGAGGGAAGATGAGGGCATCCATATTTGTTCTTCCTTGGACATCACACACAGTGAGTGTCATCTTTGGTCTCTCCCAAGCTGGGGAAGTGGCAAGACAGGCTTCTGGTTTGTTCTCCCAGTTACACCAGCTCCCTCCAGAGCTCGGAACCCTGGCAGCTGGCCTCTGAGGGCCCTGCAGGCTGGATGATGGGTCTTCCTCTCATGTAGTATGTTCCATGCCACTTGTGTGTACCTCTCTACCAGCCTCCTTGTTGAAATCAGTGTCTGGAGCCCGAGCCAGATTCAGCTTATTTAGATGGAGCACTGGCCACATACACTAAGCATGCACATTTTGCTCTATAAAGTAAGGAGTGACCTTCTTGTTTTCCAGATGGGAAGACCGAGACTCGAGAGGCAAAAGTGCTTGCCCCAGGCCTCCCAGCTGGTAAGTACAGATCCCCAAAGTTTTTCGCCCTATTCCAAACTGCCTCTTCTCCCCTTGGGATCCAGCCCTTTGCAAGACACCAGTGACTGGTAAAGTCTAGCGGAAATCATGCAGGATTCAGTGACCAAGCCCTTGAACCTTGGGAAAGTCACTCAGAGATTTTTTGCATCTTGGCATCCAAATTGGCAAAAAGGAAAGAAATCGATTTGACCTTAGAGGTTTGGATTTTGTAAGGCGTAACTGTGAGAACAGTTACTTAATTGTAATAGTTAACAGTGGTAATTGTTGAGGAGTATAGGCTCAAAACAAATTAGTTCCTTAATGAGGCATTTGTTAGCTTGTTCTGAGATGACATAATACCTTAACTCTAATGAAGATGCAGAAAAAAGGATTTTAAAAACGGTGCTTAATGTATAACTCGGTGTTCTACCTCTTCTTCCGTGTGACGTGTGGGTATACTCTCTCTGTCCCCATCCTGAGCTCCAGCCTGGGCCCGAAGGCAGAAACCAGAAGTGTGTCCTTGTCTTCCATCCTGAAAACAGGATAGTTTGGTACATTTGGAAGTGCGTTGTGTGCTAGGAGAGCACTTCCAAAAGCAAGTCTCTAATGCAGAGTGGAGTTTACCTCCCAAACGATTCAGGTGAGTAAGGCTTGTTGATGCTTGACTACTGGTTTTAAAGAAAGGTTGGGGTTTCAGCACCCTGAGTTCTCAAGATGTCATTTGTGACCAGGAGTCTCCAATTTGCTGCCTTCTAGGAGCTGTGTGAAGACCCACACCAGCCTCCCAACCCGGGGTCTAGGAGGAAAGGAGGCAGCAGCTTGTACACAGCTCTGTCCCCACTTGGTCACCCTTCAGATGTTGACAAACAGCTCGCGTTGCCCTCTGACACCCTTTCTCTCCTCTCCCTACCCAGTTGAATGACGCAGCTTTGCACCACGCTGGGGACTGCAGGAAACATGCTGCTTCCTAATGCCCAGCACTGCCCTTCCCAGGCCGGGTTTTGCACCTATAAGCTTGAGTTGATGCCAAATGACATGCCTCTTCCTTTAACGCTCTTTTAAGCCTACACATTTAAAGGCCTGGCTTGGACGCTTCATTGGCACAAAGTGTTTGGGATCTTTGACTTTCCAGTAATAAATAAATCAGAGATTAGAGTAAGAGCTGCTAAATCTCAGAAATCTGCCTCCAGTTTATCGCAAATCTCCTTATGTATTCAGATACTTTGGATATACATTAAAGTCTCTGGCCCATATTTATGATTCTGAATATTGCGTTAACTTTTTTACAAATACATCAATAATTGGCATAGGAATAGGGAGGGACCTACTTCAGCCGATGCCCCAACCATTACCCTCTCTTGGCAATAATTGCTGATACTTGTGAGGAATTAAAGGCGTCGTGGAAAATTCCACAGATTTTTCCCCTGTCTCCTGGGAACTCAGAAGCCCCTGGAGAAGTAAAATGATCCTTGGCATCATCATCAGGAGACAAGGGAGGTAATAAGAGTCCTCTCCTATGAGACGGGTTGAAGAGGTGTGAGGTGCTTTGCGGATGAAGGGCAAGTTGCTCATGTGGGGTTTTATCGGGGATGTCTGGGGCCCACTCTCCTATCAGTATCTTCTCTTGCATTTGGATTGAATTCAACAGTATGGCCTTTCCTACTTACTCAGGGCCATCAGTGAGGGGGTGAGGTAGGGGCGTATGAAGGCACAAAGAGTTTGGGGTTGTGGGAGAAGAGAAGACAGAGAGCTGTGAAGAGCTTCATCACCTCCCTAGCTGGACTTCTTGTTGGAACAGTGATGCCATACAAGCATCACTCATGAGGCAGGGTGCATGCAGATCAGGGAGACCAGAAGATAGAGGGAAAAAGAAACCATGCTGTAAGGAAGAGCTGAAGAGCCCAGGGCTTAAGCTCTGTTTTCATTGTCAGAGAAACCAGAACCAGAAGACACAAAGGAAGATATTCCCACGACATTTTAAAGGTGCCCCCAGTGAAGGAAGGGGCAATGGAATACTGCCATTTTCTGGGCACCTACAATGAACCAGGGTCTGTATGAGGCATTTTGTGTATTTTTGATCATGAAGTTCTCACCTTGTCTCTGAAACTTTCTGTGCTGAGAGGACTGGAAGTCAGAGAAGTCACAGAACTCACCTCCGATCCCAGAGCTAGTGAAGAGCAAGAGAAGAGCTTTGATTTGAATTTCCACTTCACGTTCACCCTATTCCGGTAAGTGATCAAGCAGAGGCTGTGTGACCTCATGGTGAGGGATTGAAGAGGGACCTACATGGACCTAGGCTCACACTAGCTGCTCTCCAAGGTCCCTTCCAGCTCTGAAGCTCTGTGCACAGCCCTGGTGGCCTGGTGAAGCATGACTGAGGGCTGAGGAGAAGGCAGAAGGGAAGCTTTGTGGGCAAGGCGTCTGTTTAGCAGAATGAAGTGAATGACAAATGGGCCTCCCCTGGGACTGATTCCCTCTCACTGTACCCAACAATAAAATGCTTCACAAAGAAACCTGACAATTTAGTTGTTAATTCAAAACATCCTTCTCCAAGCTGCCTGTAACTATAACCTAATTGTTGCAAGATGGTGGTTTACAAAAAAAAAAAAAAAAAAAAAAAAAAAAAAAAGAAAGAAAGAAAGAAAAGCAAAGAAAGTAAAATCACATTAAATACAAATGTGCATTTCTTCTGTAATAAACTCACTCTATTCTTGTGTTCATTTTACCCTGTTGTCTTTTATGTTACCATTAGATTTTTAATCTGCACACTAAACATTTATTTCTATAAAAACTCTAATGTAATTTCAAGAATTTAGAGATTTCCCACTTTCTCTGTCTGTTATGAGAGGCAACTCAGTGATGGATACAGCCTGGACCGTGGAGCACAGTACCTGAATTTAGTCTGGCTATTTAACTTCTCTGAACTTTGACTTTTTCATCTTGAAAATCAGATTATAATATCCACATTGTAACTTTGTTGAGAGGGTCAGTAGAAGTCTAGGAGAAAGTTTTTTAAGCTCTGATAAATAATACTGATGTTTTGTTACTCTTTTCTAGTCAAAGGGCTTGGCTCATGAGGCATTGTTATGCTCCTGAGATGGGTGACAGATTTATTAATTTGTTATTCATCTGTCACCCATCCAAGCATCCATCCATCCATCCACCCACCTATCCGCCCACCTGTCTATCTGCCTAACTAGCTTTCTGTCTCTTTAACAAATGTTGATTGAGTTTCTGCCATGTACCAGATACACAATCAGGATCTAGGAATATAGGCATGAATTAGATATAGTATGATTCCTGACTCCAAAGTCTTTCTTTCCAGAGAGAGGGGAAGGCACATTTATACATAATTACATAATAAAGTAGCCATGGAATAAGACTACCTCTTAAACCATGGGGGAAATGTAACCATCTCAGGTTATTTTGTTTTTCTAATTGTCTATTAGAAGCAATGGAGAATATTGTGAGAATTTCAATTTTTAGTCAGTCCTGGAGTGGGAAATTGAACAAGCCTTGGATACAAAAGAGAGAGAGACTTTCTCTGGACCTGCGGGCTGGCTGAGGAATGATTCTGGTGGTGAGTGCCTCTGACTCGTGGAGCAGGCCAGGTGAGCAGTACCCTTGACTTCCAGCTGTTTTCCTCTTCTTGGGCCATCAACGGGAGTGCCAGGGACAGCAACTATGGTGGGTGCTTTGTTTCCAAACTGCTCATCTTGACAAGCAATAGTTCAGAAAACTGAGAATAATCTGAGGACTCACGGTGAGCAGGTACCACTCCACAGTCATAGGGGAGGAGTAGTTCTTAGTACAGTGTTACCCTCGACCCCCACCAGCCTGACACGGTGGATGCATCTTTGGGAAAACACTTGCATGTGAAAGATGAGCATAGCTGGTTGCATGGGTAAGACAACCGGAAAGGGATGGTAGGACCCAGTTCCTCCTCTGCCCCTAGATGAAAACTTGAGCTATCCCCTGAACTTCCTGGACTCTCTCTGTAATTAAAAAAAAAAAGTTATCAGTTATTTAAGGTCTCAAAATATAGTCTCAACTTACAGATTAAATTGTCCAATCTCACATCACAGTGGAATTTTCTATCTAGATTTACAGTCATGACTTTTCTCCTCCTTCTACCTTGGGTTTGCTGCAGAGAGGAAGGCTGAAGTGAGAGAAGAGGGTCCAAGGGGCCACTCTTCCCTTTCCCATTCAGTGCTTTTACTCTTCTCTCCCCGCTCCTGCTTTGTATACCTCCGGGGCTGGAGCACAATGATTCAGAAGAAGGAAAAGGAGCACAAGAGTTCTGCCATGAGTGGTCCTGTTGAGTGAGGGCACACACCTGGGTTTTCCAGAATCCTCATTGCTGGAGGTCTTCCTCTTCAGCACTTGCGATGATGATGCCTCCTCCCAGCTAGTTGCTTATTCCTTTTGCAGCCTCCTTGCACGTGGTGGTGCCCCAACTTTGTTTCTGCCAAGTTCTTCTCATCTATTCAGGTCCTCTTAGGTAAGACCTCAGATAGCCCCATGCAGGCTCTCTCTCACACGACCCCAAGCGTGGCCAGCTTTCCTTTCCTCTCCAAATCTGAAGAGGTATCCCAAATGTAGCTCTCTGTCATTTGTTCCTCCATGCAAGCAGCTGCCTGGCCATGAAGTCTGCCCCTATAGACTTATTAGACATGGCTACACCACTAAAGTCTCCCGATCCTCCACCCAGAAGATTTATATTAAGCTTTGCTAGTCATGTCTTTGAAGTTCTTCTCTTTTAACTTGAGGTAAAGCTAGAAGTACCTTCCAGTTCTCTCCCTTCAAGACGCAAGGTTCAAAATGCATAGCTTTCTCTACAAAATCTCCTTCTAAACTCCAACTCAACTAATTTCCGCTTTTGTTGTGGGTGGAAGTTAAGAGTGATATAACCTGGCTTTTACATACCTTTTGAAAATCCTACTCCGTGGCTTCTCACCTCACTTTGAAGTGTTGTGTATATTGTCTTTAGCTAAATTAAGAAAGAAGAACCAGGGGCACCTGGCTGGCTCAGTCAATAGAGCATGAGACTCTTGATCTCTGGGTCATGAGTTCAAGCCCCACATTGAGGGTAGAGTTTACTTTAAAAAAAAGAAGAAGAAGAAAGAAAGGAAGAAGAGCCAATTTTGCCATTATTTAAGTTGCACATTCTAGAGGCTGATGACTCATATGGAACAAGTGTTCTCTTGAAGGCTTGGGTTCCTGATTTTTTGTTATCCCTCTTTAAGACAGTAAAGAAGATATGAAATGGCAACTTCTCTCCACTACAAATCCCAACCTGGAGAATCACATGATAATGTTCCTTCCCTCCCTCCCTGCCAAAGTGATGCTTCAAGATATAACAAGAAATAAGATGATGAAGTTGGCAAAATAGCCTGATAGAAATGAGTAAAGTAAATGTTAAACAGCACAGAAATGGTCATCAAAGAAAATATATTCCAGGAATAAGAGGATGTTCTTTACTCCATGACTGATTCATCTTTATACCTTCCTAAGCCCCCAACACAGGGTCTGGCACATAAGGGTTTATAAATGTAGCTGATTTTATTCCAAATACGATGTCAGGCATTGACTTCTGAGTGATGGACAAGGTCAGTTAGCTCCACAGTCTACTCATGTGCCTGGTGGCTATTTGTTGAATGAGGCCAAATTATCTAAAAGCATCCACTCTAAGGCTCATGTTCCCCACCTACAGTTGTCACATACTGTCTTCCAGGCCCTTCCCCTCTCCTACTGAAGATTTAGAGAGTTTATCACAATCTTTCCATTCCACAATATCAGGAGATTTTAATATCTACATAAGTCATCTATCAAACAGTATAGCTTCATACTTTCTGAGCCTCCTCGATTCCTTTTCAGGGCCACATCTTATCACATGGGACTGTTCCCTCAGAAAAGTCCCTCTCCTGCTTCCGAATTTGACCATA
This sequence comes from Prionailurus viverrinus, assembly GCF_022837055.1. Lineage (NCBI taxonomy): Eukaryota > Metazoa > Chordata > Mammalia > Carnivora > Felidae > Prionailurus > Prionailurus viverrinus. The sequence goes on along the minus strand of NC_062570.1, from coordinate 72,202,505 downwards.
ACTACCAATTCCTTCCAGCAATCTTATCCCCTGCTTCTCACTACACCTGCATAGACTGTTACTTGGTCCTGCCACTCTCTCCCCCACTTCCCAATCCATCAGGGATCCCATGGCTGATCATTGCAATTACTTTCTCAAAGGCATCCTCAGTTCCCTTGCCCTTTTGTTTTTCTGCCATATCTGCCTGAACAAACCTCAGCTCTAATTTCCTTCATATTCTACTTATTCATCTTCTATATGTGTATAGAGCTGATTGATGCTGGAGAAGAAGCAAATAACCATAAACTTTGGTACTCTACAAATTCATGGTCTTAACCTCACCTTTGGTTGATTTCATCTAGCATCTTCTTTAAAAGTCCCAATCTTGGGGCGCCTGGGTGGCACAGTCGGTTAAGCGTCCGACTTCAGCCAGGTCACGATCTCACGGTCCGTGAGTTCGAGCCCCGCGTCGGGCTCTGGGCTGATGGCTCAGAGCCTGGAGCCTGTTTCCGATTCTGTGTCTCCTTCTCTCTCTGACCCTCCCCCGTTCATGCTCTGTCTCTCTCTGTCCCCCAAAAAATAAATAAACGTTGAAAAAAATATTAAAAAAAAAAAGTCCCAATCTTCCTCAATCTGTAAGTCTCCAAGTCAGCTTCTCCCCTACCTCCACTCCCACTCTCAGCCAGTAGCATTTTCTTGTACTTTGTCAAGACTCATCATGTGCTTGGGGCATGGACATTGGTATGTTGTAAAAGCTCCCCTGGTGACTCTGACATGCAGCCACTGTTGAGAACAAGTGATCTAAGGAAACCTGGTGAATATCTGAAATGCTGCTTAGAGAATCTGTTTCAGGCCTCTGGCTCCACATCACCTCCACTTGTTATAATCACCACCCACTCAGTATCCCATGGTCCCAGCAGCTGGGCCCATCTTGGCTCCTTTTATCTCATTTTGTTCCATTAGTATTTCATGACCTAACTGTTGACCTGGATGCTGCAGTGATGGCCCCATACGATACTTGTGATAATCTCAGCTGTGCACACATAATGGCTGGCATGGGACACCATGCTTCTGTGTCCCTGTCTGTCTAGGAAGGGGTATCAGACTGGAGGGACTGAACTGTAAATGCCTTTTTTTTTTAAGTTTTATTTATTTTTGAGAGAGAGCGAGAGCGGGTGGGGCAGAGAGAAAGGGAGACACAGAATCCAAAGCAGGCTCCAGGCTACAAACTGTCAGCTCAGAGCCCGATCTAGGACTTGAACTCATGGACCATGAGATCATGACCTGAGCCGAAATCAGATGCTCAACCTACTGAGCCACCCAGGTGCCACTATAAATGCCTTTTAAATGCAGAACATGACTGTGTCAGATTGGCGGTTGTCTTCTTCATAGTGCTGCCACCACGCACTTCTGAGGATGAATCTGCTTCCCTGTAGAATTTTGGGTTAGTCTGCCCATGAGAAGATGCATGGGATTTGGAAGGTGAAAATGAAGCAGTTGTTCTTCACAAGAGGTTGTGGTGGTCAGACATGGCAGGCGTCCAGACCTCCTCCTAACTCTCCATGTTTGCAGTGGTTGGAGAACTCGTCTGTTTCAGTTCATCAGGCTTCATTCTGGTAAGTGTTTATCTGATCCTTGGATGGTAGCCTTCTCACTTCTCCAAACTCTTCTTACATTTGTGTGGGTCCCATGTTAATCTTAATCTTTTTATTCTCATAATGTCATAGAAGCTCAATCTTTTTTTTTTTTTTTTTAACTGAACGTTGGCTGATACCAGGGCTTAATATCCTGGACAAAGGATAGTTTCTGGCAGTTCTAGGGTAGAAGGTCACACCATAAAAGGAATACTTAAGGCAAATTGTATATTTGGAAGCCAGAAACCTATCCAACAGTGGTGTTGGTAACTACCTCATTTTTTATGTGATCCTGCTTTGAGTGCCACCTGGGGTAGGTTTGACAAGTCTGTTGTCATGCCCTTCTCCCCTTGCTCTGGTTGAGGGCATGTCAACATGTGCCTTTGCGTGGACTGGGGGTGCCTGAGGAGAAGGTGGTATAGCTCTCTTTGTTTATACTGGTTCTGTTCTGTCATGAGCCCAGGGAAGACAGCTGACGTGAGATCCAGAACACCTGGCTCCGCTCTTGTCCACCGCGTGTGCCTGAGCCTACCCCTTCCTCTGCCCATTCTGCAGTTTCCTCATCTGTTAGTTGGTCAAGAAAATCAGTTATCACAGAGGTGCCTCTCAGCCCTAACATTCTCCAAGTCCACGAATCCATTGGACGACAGTTGGAGTTCCTCGGCTCAGAATGTCTCACCAAGCTGGGCTCGCGACAAGACCAGCCAGGGCAAGGCCAGACCTAGAAGCTGTGAGCTTTCTCCTGGGCCTGCGGGGGCTGATTTATGGATATGACTTTGTTCTGGGACAGGATCTGACGGCAGTCAGGGAGGTGACAATGCACAGGCACTAGGCAAGCAAACAACTCTGCCTGCAGGGTTAGGGCCCAGGGCGGGCTTGGCCACAGCAGCTGCTGACAGACAGACAAATGGACAGACATGCCTCACTCTAACCTCTTGTCCCTAGCCTCGCAGGGGCTCCTGCTGCCTCTCACTGTGTGATGAGTAGGTTAAGAATAAGGCTCAGCGTGCAGTTATGTTGTCTTTAGGCCTCCTGGGTTTCCTTAGGGCAGATTCTCTCACCAAGCCTCCCTTTCCCTTGTCCTGAGGCCCCAAGCCTCAATCAGACACAAATCTTGTTTGCATAAGTTCCCTGTTCCTTCAGCGGCTCTGGTTTTCCCTCTTAAGACACACACCCTTTTCTACATTTTATTGTTCCCCCCGCTGCCTCATTTTCTCACGGGTTCCTTTCTGGGGAGCTGGGACTCAGCCAGCCTCCTCTTGTGGCAAATAGACCAAGCACCCACAAGAAAGCCCCCTTTCCTCTTCAGTGTGTCTCTTCTTGTCATTAAAAAGAGAAAAAAAGACAATAAAATTCTCTTCCTCCTGCTTCTCTTTATAGGTTTTCTGCTTAAGAGAATTAAGAGCAATCCAAGCCAACTCCATAGCTACTTCTCTTCACACAAATCATCTTGAAAGTCTTTGTTCCTCAAGTCAAAAATGAGGATTGCTGGCTGCTAATACTGAGCTCCCAGGGTCAGCTTCTCCTTGTCACCTTCTCCACAGTGCAACCAGGGGAGAGAGAAGTTAGTGGCATTTGAGGCTGCACGTTTCTACCCAACAACCATTTTCTCCCAGGGTGAAAGGGAGCTCCGTGCTTGGTTTCTGACTAGGCTTCTGTAATGGGTCTATAGGATTGCTCTTTCTGGAAACCATCCAGACCCATAATGGGTTGAGGTAGTAAGCTACCCATTTCTGGAAATGTTTGCATGGAAGACATATGATCCTCTGTTGGAGAGGAAGGACACTGGATGGCTGCTGAAGTCTCCTTTTACTTGGTAGTCTCCTAAATCCCAAGCCCATGTGCCACCAGTCGTATCGCAATAGCAGGTCCAACAAGGAAGGATCTGATGGGATGTAGGGCCTAGCTGCAGCCTCAGGAAGAGGTCCCCATGGCAGGCAAAGGGAAACTCCAGGTCAGGATATCTATAAAATTCTCTGCAGCCAAACCAGAACTTGTCAGGGCAATGGTGGGCATTGTATCATAAGACCCACACTGTGTAATGGGTACCTTGTAGGTTCCAGTACACAAGGAAAAGTAGGATATGGTGACATTAGCTTAATGACTGCAAGACATTAAATTACATTGGAGCGTGCAATGATCTGAGAGTCAGAAGAACTTGCTTACTGTTCTCTTTCTCTGTGTGCTTTTGGGAAATTATTGTCCCTTTCTAGGTCTTGGTTTCTTCATTTGTAAAAATCCAGGATTGGTGTCTATCTCCGTTTCCCAAAGAAGTTTCCAGGGAAACTTAATCCTACTAAATAATTCACATAAAATGATTTCATGGCAAAATATGCTTGGAAACCCCATATGAGGTCCCCCTTAGAGAATGACAATGCTGATGTGCCCATGAATGGCTCCAAAAATCCTGCAACAAAAATACCTGTGTCTCTTTGTGTAAACAGTGTTTCCAGAATGTCTTCGAACATAAAAGTCTTTTTTCCCCAGTATAGGTCTTTATCACCCAAGGTGCTAATACTGCTCAGCACACACTCAGGGAAATAGTGATCTAGATCATCTCTGTGGCTCCTTAGTCTGAGGATATTCTGTGCTTTTCTAATCAGCAAGAGGATCAACAACAAAAAGCTATTTCCTTATGTGCATGAGCAAGACCCATGCTGCCTGCCTCTCTAGGTTAGCACCTCTGATTAGTGTCTGTTACAGGCTTCTGCAGACACTCTTTCTTCTGCCTGAAACACTGTCCGTAATTTGTGATTGGCTAACAGCCTTCTCGTCTCCGCCTCACTTGTACTTCCACTGGGCTGCCTTCTCTGTGCCTTGGGTCTGCCTTAGGTACCCAATTTATATGTCTTTCATTTTCCAGATCATGTCTACACTGTAATAAAAGTTCCATGAAGCCCAGAGCCTTGCATGTTGTGTTCTCTTATATCTCCAGTGTCTGTTAAAGGGTTTGACATATTGGAGCCCTGATAAATATTTACGGAACAATTAGATACAAATTAATTGGCTTCTGGGATTGCTCCTTTAATTGGGACAAGGAACGAGTGATTACCACCTATGGAAGGGGGAGGAGTCTTATTTTCTTATTACACTGGGAAGGTTACAGAAAGAAAGACATCAGAGTTGTTCTACTTGGGACTGGCTGCCTCTCTTAAGAGAGAGCTTCCCATGACTGAACTTGTTTATATGAACATAAAGGAGACCGTGATCACCAGTTAGAATTTTGAATGAAATGACTCTGACATTCCCTTTGAATGCTACGAGTCTGGGACCGAATTCTTCCTTAATCAGTATTCTGTGTAATTTACACATTCCTACAAATTGTGGGCTTTTATTTATTTATTTATTTATTTATTTTTTGGTCATATATCTTTGGTTTTTAAGAACAATGACTAAATTTAAACAATAATTAGTTTACTAGCAATCTATTATATTAATAATAGCAATCTAAAGCATTAATAAAAATGCAGTTTAAATGCTGAAGTCAAGGAACAATTAAGTTATATTATGCAGCTGTCAGTGATAATAGAGACTAATTTTTTTAAGTTTATGATCTAATGTTAATTGGAAATATGTAGACTTAAACAAGCATTATATGAACACTGATTGCAACCTGGTTGCAATACAGAAGAGAGAAAAGAAAAAAATGGAAAAGAAACATATAGAAATGCCAGGCATGTAGGTAAAGAAGAGGGAAAGGGTGACTAGAGATGAAGTTTGTTCGTTTTATAATTTGCTTCTGCAAAATTTTTCTCCAATTCTTTTCAACGTGCTTGTCTTCTTTGTAAAATTTTTTGAAGGTAAAAATAAGATTGGAAAGAACAGAAAATATGTTTGCTGGCTCTACAAACGTGATTTTGATTTTTTTTTTTTCAGCTGAGGTGTTGGGGCCTTGTTCAAAGATGACTGGACTGTAAGGGTAATCCTGGCCTCACTCTCCTTTCCCAGCCATCTTGAAATGCCCTCCAGAGCAAGACGGAATGACAGCAGTCACCCCTGACTCAGACACTTCCTCGAGTCACCGACAACTGCCAAAGACGAGAGGCTGGAAGCTAGGCTAAGATGGAAAGATGAGAGGTTTGGACTTCACCTCCCCTCATTGCCATTTGCGACTTGTGAGTTATGTTGCTTTTTTTGGAGGGGGCGGTGGGCAGTTGTCCCAGGTCAGTAACCTTTTTCCTTTGTCCCAAGATAAATCCCCAAAGCAATTACCAAGAAAAAGAAAAAAACAAAGTTTCTGTTTGGCTTTTTACTGCTCTGGCCCATAAACAGCAGTCTGGGATCAAGGGCGTTGTGGGTGCGCAGGATTTAATCTCCGCCAGGTTTTTGTCCCATAAACATCCTTTCAGCTGTCCTGGCCCCAGACATCATTCCCTTTGTGCTGCTGATGCATGGTCTGCGATGGAGTGGCCTGCTACATTGCTCTCTGTGGACCCAACTACCACCAATTCTGACCCTTCAAGCCTGGAAAATCCCAGCTCATTCATGCTTGAGATATTTGGACCCAAGACAGTCCCTGACTTGACAGTTAAATATAATTCAATGGAACAGAGAGGCCTGGCATAGTGGAAAGAGCACGGCTTTGGGGAGTCAGGACAATTTAAGTCTGAATCCCAGTGTCATGCCTACAAACAATGTGACTTTGGTCAGACCAGTTACTTAACTTCTGGAAGCCCTCGTCTTTCCTCTGATTCCTACTATCAGGGCTGTTTTGTGGACTGAATAAAGTATCAGATGTAAAGTGATTGGTAAAGTAAAACCAAGTTCTTATCCCCTTTGGTCGCTGGTGTCACAGACTGGAGTGCTGAAACCACATTTTCAGAAGGTTTCTGGTGAAACTAAACCCAGTCCTGAAGAAACTAACGAAGATGATGAGGGGTCCAGATCCCAGGCCCTATAAGGAGCAGGTGAAGGAACTGAGCATTTGGTGTGGAGAAGATGAGGATCTTCACTAACTGCCTTCACATCTGGGAGTCACCCAAATCTGAAAGCAAGAGCAGATTTGGTCTCCCCGCCCCCCCGCCCCACCTCTGTTACCAAAGTTACTGGATGTCTTCCATGTGCCACACTCTGTGCTTATCACTGAGGATAGACTGGGGAACAAGAGGCCTCCAGACCTCTTGGAGCTTTTAATCTACTTGGAAAGACAAACATTGGATGAGTAATTTTAGGTGTGATTGGTCATCAAAAGGGGAGAGTAGTCAGTGGCACCTTGGGGTTTTATGAGTGGTCAGAATTAGGACCAGTGCACGGGAACTACAGCGTGATTGGGTTCAGCCTAGAGGTCAGAAGAGAGGCCTGTGACCGCGGTAGTGGGCCGGTTTGTGTACTGCACAAGGTTCTAACCGAGGTGATGAGTGAGGATTGAGACCTGCGCCTTACTTTATTGTCTCTGCCTCGAAGCAGTGCTTTTTCTGATTTGCACAGAGCCATCACATAGTCTGGTTGTGGCCCTGAACTGAGGTCACCAAAAGGTGGCCCATGACAGTATCTGGGCTACAGATACTCTTTATAGGCCAGCAAATTCTTTTTGTTTATTTGTTTGTGTGTGTGTGTTTAGTTTGAAGGAGCTGTCAGATTTTAAAGTTTGGGAGATTTTACATTAGCATCTAGATTTCTGGGATCTGTGGGAAAATTGGGAAATCTGCTAACACTGGCCCCTATGTTCCAACAAGGAGGAAATTACCTGGTGGTGAGTGATGGCTGCTCCCTTTAGAGAATTAAACTGTTCCCCACCCCAATCCTATCACTCAAATACTTTCCCACCCTGAATCCTGGGCAAAGGAGTTTGCTACCTCTGCTCTTTACACATCCAGAACTGAAAGGAATGGGCTGTCCGCTGATGGAGTGACGAACTCTATCCTTGCTGGTGTCCAAGCAACAACTGTAGACTCTGGGTCAGAGATGATGCAGGAGCCTTTCCTGCCTGGTAAGTTTGGGCCAAGCTTTAGGCTCTGCAGGTGCCTGAACCCCTATGGATGAAAACCAGTCCTTGGTCCCATGACACAGTCGTTATGTACGTGGTACCAAAGTGTATGGACCATAATGAGAGCTTCCCTTTCTGTGGTTTTTACATGATGAAGCCAAACACCTCAATGTATTTATATGGTGAGTTCCTGGCATGGACCCAACATTACACTATGTGATATGGGAAGGATTACACGTGAGTTTATTTTAGCTCTATTCAGTCTACTACATGGCAGAAGGACCAGCTAACTAGCTAACTAACGAACGAAACGAAACTAACTAGCTAAGTAACTACCTAACTAACATGGGCTGAATTGTGTCCTCCCCTGCTGAAAAACAATTCAGGTGTGACAGATTCCATCCCTGGTCCTGGACACAGAATATGGATTATTACCCCCCTACCTGGACCTCAGAGTGTGATTATATTTGAAGGTAAGGCCTTTAAAGAGGTAATTAAGTTACAATGGAGTCGTTAGGATAGGCCCTAATCCAGTATGACTGGTACCCTTAGAAAAGAGAGCTGAGCAAACAGTGAGAGGGTGACCATCCACAAGCCAACGGGAGAAACCTGAGAAGAAATGAAACCTACTGACACCTTGATCTTGAACTTCTAGTCTCCAGTGTTGTGAGAAAATAAATTTCTGTTGTTGAAGCCCCCACACTGTGGGATTTTATTATGGCAGCTGCTATAAACTGAATGTTTATGCTCACCAAAATTCATACGTTGAAACCTAATCCTCACTATGATGGTATTAGGAATCGGGGCCTTTGGGAAACAGGTAGGTTGTAAGGATGGAGCCATCATGAGTGCAATTCGCACCATTGCAAAAGAGACCCCAGAGAGTTCCCTCCCCACTTCCACCATGTGAGGACACAGCAAGAAGACAGCCCTATCTATGCACCAGGAAGCAGGCTTTCACCAGACAGTGAATCAGCTGGAGCCTCGATCATGGACCTCTGGCCTCCAGAACTGTGAGAAATAGATTTCCATTTTTTATAAGCCACCCAGTGGGTTATTTTGGTATAGGAGTCCAAAAGGAGTAAGACAGCAGCCTTAGCAAACTAATACACTAGCTAACTAACTAACTAATCACACACCCAATTTCCTTCACCCAAAGGGCTGATATTACAGGAAGAAAGGTTGAATTGTAAACATTTCCACCAATAGCCAGAGTGATGTTCTTTTTTTTTTTTTTTTTTTTTTTTTTAATTTTTTTTTCAACGTTTATTTATTTTTGGGACAGAGAGAGACAGAGCGTGAACGGGGGAGGGGCAGAGAGAGAGGGAGACACAGAATCGGAAACAGGCTCCAGGCTCTGAGCCATCAGCCTAGAGCCTGACGCGGGGCTCAAACTCACGGACCGCGAGATCGTGACCTGGCTGAAGTCGGACGCTTAACCGACTGCGCCACCCAGGCGCCCCAGCCAGAGTGATGTTCTTATAGTGAGAACTGGATCACATCATTCCTCTGTTCTAAACCCCCCCGATGGCTTCTCCCTGTACTTGGATCAAAACCAAGCACTGGCCTAAAGGTCTTAGTGTGATCTAGTCCTTGAATGTTTATACTGGTCAGTATATACCCTCCAGTCAGTTTATACTGGTCAGTTTGTGCCACTCTCCTTCTTGCTTATGACACACTGCATCCTGCCACAAGCTGCCACCAATCTCTTTCCTATCTAAGGTCTTGGTATGCTTTGCTGTTTCTACCTGTAACCCTCTTCCTCCTTTCTCATTTGACGTCACTCCTGTCACCTCTCCCAGCCAGGGCTGGTGGAGGGGAATTCAAGGAAGAAAAATGGACATTTTTCTGAGCAACAATTGAGCACTGCAGCAAAGCAGTGGGCTCAGTGCTCTGCATTCATTATCTGAGTATATACAAAGCTTTATGACATAAGTAAGATTATCCTTATGAGCAAGTGAGACAACTGAGGTGCAGAGAAGTCCCAAATCCTGACTAAAAAGAGGCAGTGTCTGTTAAGGGCTTGGTGACATGAAAGGCAACCCAATGCATAATCCGTACATATAGAAATTGAGCTGGGGTCAGTGTCCAAGGAGATCCCAGCTGGTGAACAGACCTGTACTTTCTAAGCAGTAAATTATGGCCAAACTCCAACAGGTATCAGCATTCAGGTCTGAAGTGATCATCCCCCTGAGAGCATGACACCAGCCAAGGAGGTTGGACACAACTGATTCTCTCCTATTTCCCAAGGAGAGGGGTCAGGATGAACTGGGCAGTTGTTGGGCCATAGCCAAGTAAGCTAAGGTTGAAGGTGGGTTTGGGCAGATAATACACTGGAGGGAAAAGTGAAGCTGAAGACCATTTGGGTAGAGAGTATGCTGTGTGGATGCTGTAACATGCCTCCTAAGTCACCCTTCAGAGAAGAACTTGTTGCCTCAGCCCAGAGGCCCCTGTGCCCACAGTAACACCCTTCACCAAGGCCACATTCAGTGACTGATCAGTGCAGGGGTGTAAAGGCCTGGTCATCTCGGCCCACCCAAGAAAACTCTGAAGGGCCATTCTATATCCACATCTTCCAAGGGGATGGCCAAGCCTGTGGTTGGGCCTGCATCACAGCTAGACCTCTCCCTCCATCCTCTCCTACTTTTTCTCCTTTTTTCCCTAAGTGTTGAACCCAAGGGCACTCCTTAGTAAACATCCTGTGTGCTTGACTCTGTCTCAGAGTCGACTCCCATGGGAACTCATTCTACAACATATGCCCCGTAAGATTTAAATAAATGGATAGCGTTGTGGGAAAGTAGATTCCAGGGTTCCTCTTAGGAAGATAGAATACCAGGTCTCTGATGGCATGACTCATTACAAGTACTGTAAGCTGGTCCCTTCTGTCATCGTTAGGGTTGGCTCAGGGATTGGGCAATGCGAGGCATATGGATAGAATTGTCAATAAGTGCATATGAGCAGAGATCAGAAGATTGGCAGAGGGGCAGATGCACACGGGTTCATCATCTCACACGGCTCAGAGTTTCATGCATAGAAGCCCCACACGCAGACTCAGTGTGTTAGTTAGCAGGCTTTGATGCTGTTAGTTATCAAAGGCTGGGTCTTCCGGGCCCAGACTGTGTGTTGCAAATGTTCCTCCTGGACCGCTAGGATGCAGGTGGACAGGGCCTTGAGTTGATAGAACCAAGATACTTCCAGATGCCATTCTGGCTTCTTCTTTCTTATCAAAACTAACAGCAACAGACCTTATAATGAACCAGACACTGTGCTAAGCACATGCCATAGATGATCTCATTTAATCCTTGCAACAAGTCTATGGGGTAGATATCTCTTGTCTCCATTGTACAGTTAAAACACGTGAAGTTTAGGGAAGGAAAAGAACAGATTTGCACTCCCAGTATTCTTTTGTTTGTGTAGGTTTTGTCCCAAGAGACCCTTCAAATTCAATTTCAATTTCACAAGCTGGTAAATTCGTGGGAGGTTTCCCCCTAACCTGTGCCTTGAAAGGAGATAATGGAATTAGTTATCTGCAGGCATCAGGCCACCCTGGGCTTCCTTGGCTTTTGGACCCAAGAGCTGTCATCTTGCTTGTCCACAAAGAAGCTGCATTTGTTCCTTCCAAGTCATAGCAGCATAAATCAAAGCTCTGATCAGAAGCAATGATGTACAAAAAGAAAACAGAGACAGAATAAGATCAGTCATCAGATTAGAGGGCTTGTCTATGATGGGAAGGAAGTAAACATTTGTTGAATAAACACAAGTATTGAATGAATAGAAGAATTTACTCAAGTCTATATGAGTCTGAAGGGTTTACTATATATGTGTAGGCATGTGAATTATTGGTCAAATGCTGGTTTTTGACAAGCTGCAAGAGAAATCAAGAGAAAAGGCTGACATCAAAGCAGCATTTGGTTTGAACTGTCCCTTTGATTGCACTTATTTATTTATTCATCAATTTGATTGGCTTTTTAAGTACTGTCTAAGTCTGCTCAGGCTGCTGTAACAAGCATTATTTCTCCTAGTTCTAGGGGCAGGAAAGTCCAAGATAAAAGTGCTGGATAATTCAGCTCATGATGAGGACTCTCTTTTTGGTTCTCAGATGGCTACCTTTTTTGCTGTGTCCACACATGGAAGAAAGGGGGAGAGAGAGAGAGAGCACATGAGCCCTCTCTGGTCTTTACTTATAAGGGCACTAATTCTATCATGGGGACTCTACCCTCATGACCTCATCTACACCTAATTGCCTCTCAAAAGCCCCATCTCCACATACCATCTCATTGGGAGTTAAGGCTTAACATGAATTTGAGGAGGACACAATTCAGTCCATCACAAGTACCCATTCTGTGCCCAACACAGTTCTAGATAATGAAATAGGTCAGTGAATAAAACAGATAGAAATCTCTGCACTCAGGAACTCGTGTGTGTGTGTGTGTGTGTGTGTGCGCGCGTGCATGCGTGCATGGGGAAGAGGGGCGATGATACAATTGGCATAATAAATAAGGTATTTTAGGAAGTGAAACTGTCAAGAGAAAACAGAAATAGAGCCATGAGGGGCACCTGGGTAGCTCAGTTGGTTGAGCGTCAGACTTCGGCTCAGGTCATGAACTTGTGGCTCTGTATCAGGCTCTGTGCTGACAGCTCAGACCTGGGACCTGCTTCAGATTCTGTGTCTCCCTCTCTTCTCTCTCTGCCCCTCCCCTGCTCTCTCTCTCTCTCTCTCTCTCTCTCTCAAAATTAAATAAATGTAAAGAAGGAAATAAAGGAAGGAAGGAAGGAAGAAAAAGAAAAAGAAAGGAAGAAAGCAAGAAAGAAAGAAATGGAAGAAAAGAAAGAGAGAGAGAGAAAGAAAGAAATAGAGCCATGAGTAAGGGAGATAGTGTGGGCTGTTCTGTATTTAAAAGCCTCATTGGGGAGGGCTCATTGAGAAGGTGACATTAGAGCAGAGAGTTTAGGGAGTAGAGAATGTGTACCACACAGATATCTGGAGGAAATGTGTCCCAGGCAGAGGGGCCAGTTGTCATAAAGCAGTACGTATGGTGAGGGTATGCCTGGTGTGTTTCAGTAAGTATGCCAGCATGGCCGTGGGGTGAGCGGCCAGGATTAAGAGAACACTCCAAAAGGTAACAAGAGGCAGGATCACATATGCTTCATTGGTGTTTCCACTGAGTGAACCGGAGCTCATGGAGGGTTTTGTAAGAGGAGTGACGTGATCTGATGTTTTAGAAGGATCCCTCTGGCTGATGCACTGAGACAGATGGTAGGGAGTGTACACGACGTGGGCACCACTGTTCACCCTGCAGCTGCTCCCCAGTCAGAGAGGAAGGCCCACTCATTGATGCTGCAAATGTTTGGACTCTCGTGGGATTCTGGGCTTTCCTCCAGGCTTGGGGGCTCCAGGCCCATACTGCATCTGTGGGGATGGTGTGTCCTGCTCCCCGCCTTCTGGAGGAGATCAGATCCCACCCTGTGGAGGCAAGATTGCATGGTTTGCTCTCATCCTCTGTAGACTCAGATGCTGGCCTTGCTTCAGAAGCAAACAGATCCTTCTGCTGGGTCCTCACTGCCTTTATCACAGTTGTCTTTATACTAAAGTATACTTTGTGCTGAAATGACTGGCTTTTTTTGTCTGCTTTTCAAACTGACTCTGCAGAAATGGAAACTTCCTCATTTTTATTTTAATCTCAAGCACCAGCGGAATGTCTAATACAAGTAGGGATTTGTCATATGTTTAAGAACTAAAAGAATGAATGAACAGAGACTGTCTTAGTCTTCTCAAGTTGCTATAAGAAAATACCATAGACTGGGCAGCTTAAACAACAGAAATTTATACCTTGAAGTTCTGGAGGCTCAGAAGTCCAAGATCAAGGTGCCAGGAAGGTGAGTTTCATTCTGATGCCTCTGCTCCTGCCTTGTAGGTGGTGCCATCTGGCTGTGTGCTCGCATGACCTCTCCTTTGTGTGCTGAGGAAAGAGCAAGCTCTCTGGTGTCTTCTTATAAGGGCTCTAATCCCATCACTAAGGCCTCACCCTCATGACCTCATCTAATCCTAATGATCTCCCCAAAGTCCCATCTCAAATATCATCACATTGGAGGTTAAGGCTTCAACATATGAATTTAGGGAGGACACAACTCAGTCCACAGCAGAGCCAATGGTTGGACATTATAGAAAATTTCAGCCAATTAAAAAAAGAAGATTTAACAGAGCTGTCCAACAATGTCCCCATCACTGGGAAGTCAAGCAAGGCTAGATTAACAGCTTGGCAGGGCTACTAAAGACAATCCAGTGAGAGTTGAATAAGATCTGGAACACCATTCATTAATGATGATATTGTGTAAGTTCCATTTGAAGGATGCAGTAAAAACTATAACATTTCATCTGTGTATTCAGAGGAGAGCCTCAGGGATTTGGAATATCCCATTTGATAGTAGACTTTGGGGGTAATACTAATCCCACCTCTCTTCATCCTGTAGGTCAGACCATTTAAGAGAGTAGCTAGAGTCAGAAAGATGGACCTTATTGGAGAAAATTGCTTGGATCTTTATCCAAACTGGCTCCCTAATTCCTCTGGCTCTGGACTGAACCTTTCCCTCTAGTTCTGGGTAGAGGTGGATGGACTATCACAGACCTTCCAAGTAGAATTCCACAACAGAACTCAAAAAAGGGAGAGCTACACATGCCGGTATCCTTATTCCCCATCTCATCTACTCCTTGAGGAGCACCTAGGGGCTGGACAAGGGCCCTGCTTTTCCCTCTTTGGAATAAAGTGGGAATTTGTTCCCCTCAATGAAAAGCTGGGGATGGGGAAGGAGAAATCAGTGTACTGCCCCCAAGCTGTGTGAATGCAACTAGATAGCAAATCAGGCCCTATAAAGGGGGACCTTTGCTGGCATTCCTTGCCCTGAGGTGTCTGGATCCTGTGAAGGGTTAAAAGCAAGAGCTGTGGTTCTGTCTGATGGGGAGGCAGAACTCTCCTCCAATTGAAGCTTTTACTTGAAGACACAATAAAAGACACTGACATGCTGCGTAAGCATTGTTCCTGGCTGTAGTTATTCCAATTATTTTTTATGTTTTCTCCGCAAATGAGGAACATATCAGGCACTAACTCAAACACGGAGATACCTATTTATGCTTCAGAACAAACAGTTTAAGGGCATTATATACAGATGTCTAAATATTTAGAAAGTGTCTGTTTATGGGAGCAAAATGAAAAGTACCTGTTTTCATTTGAAGGATTTTATGTGACATTTGCATGTAAAAAAAAAAGGCAGGCCCAGTGGCAAAGGGGTGTTAGTGAGAAGTGTGTGCACAGGCATGGAGTTGGCAGGGAGGGGGAGGAGGAGGAGATGTGGGCTGGGGCTGCCCTTAGCTGCCACAGACCCTGCACTGACCCACAGTCGGAGAGAACCGGCACCAATGCGGGGGCCATGCTTCTCTTTGGGGGTGTTGTAAATAAATGCCTTGAAGACACCGGCGTGTTTCAATGACCTAACTCACAACATCCTCTGTTTATTACACACTCATTTTAGCCCCAAAGGGACATTTAAAGAAAAATAGGATTCTGATTGCTTTGGAAGAGTGTAGTCAACTGGGGGATTGTTCGATTACTTGGCGGTGCTCTGGGTGCTCCCAAACCTGAGGTATCGTGACAGCTGAGATGCAAAAGCTGCAAGTTTGACACTTTATCTCACTTGAAGGCAGGTTGCAGACAAATTTAAAAGGACAATATGATATGTGAAGATACGTATGGTTTTGTTAGGTAGTGAGGTCACTGTTTGCTGAGGTAGTCTAAAACAAGATGACCTCTTGTCAGAGGTATTTTAGGGGGTTAGGCAGATGGCCATGTATCTCCAGCCCTTTTCAGTCCTCGGGACTCTGAGACTGTGATTCAGAGGAGTTCAGGAGGAGCTGTCCCTGATTCTATCTCTGTCCCGGGGGCGTCCTCAGCACCTGACTGGATCTGGGTGTGGTGGAGAGAGCCTCAGCTGTCTCTTGAGTAAATGAGAAGTGCTCTCTGTGCTGGGTGTGCCTCAGTGCCCCCCCAGAGCCCTTGAGGGTCCCAGGCGTAGAGGTTTACACTCCCTGCAAAGGGATCTTTCTCTTGCTCGACTAAGGGAATGGTCTCAGACTTCTCTCCCCTTCTCCAAATGGGGTGGGATCTTGTATCACGTGTTCTTAGCAGAACCAGAATTTGCTGCAGGGTCCTGTGAGGACGGAGACCAGAAGCGCAGGGGCAGGGCAGGATTTCTGGGCATTCTGTTTGACCCCTCAGTGAGGCAGAGCTGCTCCCAGGGTGTTAGAGAACAATGTCCAAGTGCTGAGTTCCATCAAAGCCTCATTCAGCCCCCTCCCCTCAACCATCACAGCACAGAGGTTTAGGGAAAGGCAAAGGGCATAGCTGAACCAGATGAGGGGCTAAAAAGGCAGAGGTAAAATGCCCAGTGCTACTAGAACCCTTTGTAGTCATGACTGAGAGTTGCTCCCTAAAGACACAATATGAATAACTGGGGTACATTCTTGGGGGTGCTGCCAGTGAGGGCAGGACCAAGGATGAGAGAACCTACACTCACCAGGTGGGGACATCCCTCACCATCTGCCCAAGCCTTGTGCCAGAAGGGACAGGCCAAAACAGGGGAAGCAAGAAAAGAGTTGGAGGTTGGGCATTGGGGGTGGTGTGGTGGAGAAAGAGAGCTTAGGCAGAGATGGAGATTGCAAGGATCAGCAAGAGGAACTAGTCAGAGAGAGTGGAGAGAAAGAAAGAGACAAAAATGAGATTTCCGTCTCAAATCTCAAGTGCTGTGTTCCCTCTACTTCCCTTGTCCTAATGGAGGTGAGCTCTGAGGCTGAGCATTCATCTTTTGATGTATGTGTTTGACATTTTTTCAGTTGCATGTACAAGACAGGCACTGTCTGTATTCTAGAACGAAGTCCCTGTCCTCAAAGAGCCGGGTGTTTAGTGGTGCCTGAACCTGCCAGACCATAGTGGGGATTTTATACTCAACTTGTCAAAGCCAGAGGTGGCTGGCATCTGGGAGCAGGCCCCTGAGACCAGCTGGGGATCAGGAGCAGGACTGCAGTAACTGGAGAGGACGCTGGCAAACTCCTTAGAGGAGCTGGTCTCCTCCTTAGAGGAAACTAGGGAGTGGAGAGGCCACCAGAACCTGGGAGCAAACAGGCCAGACTGGTACTGATAACATCTAGCAAAAAGGCCTAGCTCAAAACCTGAGTTTTGTGGAGGGGGTGTTGGCTGTGGGAGGCGTGAGGGGGGAGCCCAGAATCTGGGTGGTAACACAGAGCACCTCCCAGGTCAGCCAGTGGAGAGGCAAGTCGGGAAAAACAGTGGAGTCCCGAACTCAGTGCCGGGGAAGTGACTCACAGACGAGGCCGATAAACAGGGTGAGTCAACACTAAGCCCCATTGGACTAGGTTCTGAAGATGCTTAAGGACTTCCTGTATTCCTGGTCAGATTTGGCTTGGGGCTGGGGCTGGGGCAGGGCCAGGCCAGCAGGTGGGAGCAGGCTGAGCCCTAACTGTGAGTCACTTCGGCCTTTTCCTCTCTTAGCCAGGAAACTGGACACATACGTTGTCGGCTGCTGTTCGTAGGGAGATTGACATTTCCTTGTGCTTGTCCTCACACCCAGACAGGGATAAAAGGGACAGCCTCTGCCTTGGAAGAGACACGAGCTCATGGCTTGCACAGGACTCTTAAACAGCCAATTGCTATCCACTGTGGCAAGGGCCCTAGATGGATCTGGCTGGATTTGTTCACACAGAGGGAGAGGCACGTAAATCTGCAGTGGAGTAGATACCTGACCAATGCTCACTGAACAAATTAACAATTTATTATTAGCATCACTACTATCATCTTTATTTAGTTATTTGTATTTTGATTTTTTTGGTGGAGGGAAGAATGGATTAAGAAGAGCATCATAAAATAGGAGAAATTTGATCCTTGCCTTAAATGATGAGTCGGTGAAGAAGCTGGGTCCAAGCAGAG
The DNA here is from genome assembly GCF_022837055.1 of Prionailurus viverrinus. Lineage (NCBI taxonomy): Eukaryota > Metazoa > Chordata > Mammalia > Carnivora > Felidae > Prionailurus > Prionailurus viverrinus. The sequence goes on along the minus strand of NC_062570.1, from coordinate 72,184,971 downwards.
GTCCTAACACAGGGGGCTTGGGAAGCGGGGAGTCATTCAGTGTGGTTGGAGGGAGATGAGGCTTAAAGAAGGAGAGTGACGGCAGATGGAGCAAAATCCTGAAGATGGTATTAGTCAGCTTTGACCAGGTAACAAACAAGCACATAAAAAATGAGCATTGGTTTCATGCACATGTATTTTCAGGTCGCTGGGTTGGCCCTGCTTCAGGCTTGGGGGGAAGTTCAGGTGTGCTTCCACATATCTCCCTGTGGGTCCATGCCAGAGGGTAGCAGCTCTTGAGAGCGCATTCACGGGGAAGGTCAGAAGTTTTCAGAGGAGCAAGTAGAAACACAGGATGCTTCTCAAAACCTAGGCTCGGGAACTGGAAACTGTCACTTTTACCAAGGCAGGTCATGTGGCCATGCCCCAAGAGAATGAGGAAAATAGGTGGGGTGAGGATAATGAGTTAATAGTTGGTGAACAATCCTCTAACCTGCCATATAATATAATGTAATTTTGTTTTGATTTGGGAGAAGATGGGGGGGCTGTTGCTAGTCCTTTTTTCAGATAGAATAATTTTAATAGGAGTGTCCAGGAACATTTGCCATAATGCACAGGGACACTTTGTGCGTGGATGTAGTTAACACACTCTACTTTGTTTACATATCAGAGTTTCTGCAGGGCAGGGGCTGCGATTCACTTATCTCTCTAACCTCAGCACCCAGTGCGGCACCCAGCACAGAGTAAGTGCTCATAGTATTTGCTGAATAGACAAATGGTCTCTCCCTGTCATCAATGTGTGGTTAAAATTTAATAGGAAATGCACATTTCTCTGCCCCCACTGACAGTTCAAGGTAAGGGTGGGATGGTGAGTGAAGAGCAGGTATGACCCGCTCAGAGGTGGGAAGAAAATTGCTAAGCAGGGAAATCAACAATGGCAGGAGGTGGGTGGCCCAAACCCCAGCTGCTATAGTCAAAGGACTGTTGGATAATGACAGCCAAGAAGGTCTTCTAAATAATGGACTTCTTCCAAGTAACTGTCAACTTGAAAGATACAGATTTCTAATGATAATGGCTAACATATATTGAATGCCTCTTATGTGCCTGACACAATCTTAATACATTTTCTATTTCATTTGATTCGGTCCTCCCATGGACCACAGTTATTAATAGGGGGCATCACTGAAGGTAACAATAGTTTGTTCATAGCGTGCTGGAGTTGCATTTTCACATGCTGAGTCCATGGCAAATGAGGACAAAAATGCCATGTGAATACAACTGAGTGGTGTAAGCACAGCTGATAAAGTCAGCAAATAATGAAGGCAAAGTAAGGTTGAGCAAGTGCAGATGAAAGACTGAGAACGCACTGCAAATACTTCAGCTCTCAAACAAAAACACGACCAGGTCAGTGGACAGCAGACAGCAAAGATTCTGTCTCAGTCACTTTTTGTTCAGAAGTCCTTCCATGTTCCAGCAAGGAGACACGTGGGTCCCACGACCCGCCCCCCCACCCCCCCTCCGCAGCTGCACTATGTCTGATCTTCAGACCCTGGAGGGCAGTGATGTGGTTGTCTAATTCTGATGCCCCACAGCATAGTACTGTAATGGATACATAGTGCATGTCTAGGATCTGAACTCTGGACCTTCATGGGACCCAGAGGCTTAAGAGAATCCATAAACCTCTGAACTAAGTTTCTGCAGACAATGTAGACAGCCTCTTCCTGGCCCCTGTGGTAGACATCTCAGTGATAGAAGCACCTACCACCATAAGGAGGCTTAGGTTAACTACTCTTCTGTTCTCTCTTTCTATATCAGAACACAGTGTTTCCTCCAGCCCTGTCCCTGCTCCTCACTTCCGGCCCCAGGAAGCAGCCAGATGACAAGAGGCCACTGGGTAAACGTCTCTTGTTCTCTGAAGAGTGTTAGACTGTGAGGATGTACCTCTGAGGTTTTGGGAGGACGAAATGAAGAAGTACAATGGCTGGACAGCATAAGCACTCAGTCCATCGCTGGAAAGGGTATGTGTTTCTCCTAATTATCAGGAATACAAAAAATGATACAAAGTATTTTTAAACTGTTCTCCTTAGGTTTTCTTCCAATTCATCTACCAAGTTCACCTTGAGTGGACCCTTCCCCCTCCCCCTTTATCTCTCTTCCTCCTTCTTTATCATCCTGTCTCAGAAGGGTCTGGGCTTTATCTACTGTGCTCCAATCTGCAAGTTCTGCTGTTCCCTCTTCAGTCTAAGTTGGAAAAGCCTACTTATTTTTAAATGAGAACACCGAGGGGATCTATTAGACTATACCAGGTAGCTCATACTTTGAATGAGGAAAATGAAGGGCAAGCAGGCTCAAGCAGGAAGCAAGAGAGGACTGGTACAGCCAAAGAACGGTTGGCTTAGAACCATGCTGGAGTCATTGTCTCAAAACAATGAAGTTGACTCTTCCCAACACTTCCGCCAGGTTGCAGCCTGGGGATGCTCCCTGCTGCCGCTGGAGATGATCTCTGAAGGCAAGCCCTTTTTCCTTTTTCATTTCCTACTTTTCGGAGAAGTTTATATGAGGCTAAAAAACTTTTAAAATAGGGATCATCTGGTTAGCAATATCTTGATGTATTAAAATACGAAAAATATAGACACACCACAGAATCCAACTCTCTCCTAGATGGAGATGTGGGAGGTGGTAGGAAGCAGGAAAAAAAGGATGAAAAGAGTAGAGTACTTGGTTCTCCTCCTTGCATAAAGCACCTGTCACATAGCAGGGGGCCGATACCTAAATCTTTCTGTCTTTGCAGCCTCTGCTGAATGACTTCCCTGAGGGATATTTGCCCTGTGGGTTTTAAGCTTTGACCACACTGATCCCTCCTTGGCAGATGAGGCTGGTTGCATTAAGCAAGTTGAGGACAGCCTTGCATTTACGATGTCTTTGCTCCTTGGAGCTGAATATTAAGAAATACCACGGGGGGAGGAAATCAGGCTACACCAAAGAGAGCAAGATGGAAATTGCTCCCTGACTGTTGTGATGTTGAAGTTGTGGCTGCAAAAGCCCAGTACCCCAGTCCCAGCATTGCCCCTGATTCCTTTATCCATTCACTCACTACATGGATTTCAATATCTATGTGCAAGATACCCTGAAAAGTCCAGGAAAGGGAAATAAGATACATGGTCCTCTAGTGGGAGAGCCAAGGGGGTAAGTCATCCATGACTGTGGGAGTTATTACAGCAGAGGCAGCCCCAGAGCACGGTGCACGCACAAAGAAAAGGGTGTGTGATTTGGGACCGTCTTCAGAGAAGAGGTGCCATTGAGCCCAGTGTAAAAACAAATGTCCACATTCAATAGTGTGACAAAAGTATGAACTGTTTTCTGGGTAGAAAGAAGGGCATTTAGAGGGGCATGGAGGAATGAAAATGTCATATTTGGGGAACTCTAAGAATTTCTATTTGGCTTAGGTGCATGGTTTCCACATGGAGGCGTGACAGGGGATGAGACTTGAGAGAAAAACAGGCAGAGTCGCTCTCCAATGTGGGGCAAATCATGCACCACTTAGGACTTTGAGTAAGTTCATTTATATCATGAGACTAGAGTTTCTGTTCTCCCTAATTCATAGGGCTTAGCTTTAGAATTACAGAGGAGAACAGGAGGGGGAGTTCAAGGTCATCTAGTGTAGAGATTTTTGAGGTGTCTTCGCAGCACTTCCACTGGGACGGGGGTCAGCTGCCTCAGGAAGGGGTCCTCAAGTTTGGCCACACAGGGAGAGACCCTATGTCCAGCTTTGGTCAGGGCAGCTGTGCTTTGCTTTGAGTATTGGGCTTCCAGCTATGAATCGAAGGGGAAAAGGTGAGGTTCTGCTGCTAGCAGGTGAAGTTCGAAAATCACTGGGCTAGTGCAAGCCTCCTACAAGGAAATTGACTTGTGGGATCCAGTGAGACAATCAGACTGGGTTTCACAGCACCAAAGCCACATTCCCACAAGGATTTTCTTAGGCAGGCTCCAGCCAACAAAGTCTTCCACAACACTTAAAAGACAAAAGATCAAAGTGGAAAAACAAATGCTAATGCCCCCAGCCTGCTGCCCCCCTGCTGGGCCCAAGAGGTTCAAAGCTTACAGACCAGGGAGGGAAAGCCCAGCCCCTCCTATCACCTGGGCTCCCTGCTGCTTTTCTGACCAGCACCCCTGCCCCTCCTTCCACGTGGCTTTCCAGACCCACTTGGGTCTCCTGACACCCTTGGACAAGAGAGGGTCCCGGAGGACCCTGTCTCCTGAATGTCCCCCTACCACAGAGAGGTGTGTGCCTGGGGTTAACAGCGGTGGACAGATAACGCTTCCGTCTGTTCAAAACATGTTTACAAGGTGTAGGCAGAGAGAAAGCCTGACAGTACACACACTTGAAACTGCTGAAGAATTTTGTTAAGTGCTCTGTGTGTTTTTGGGCAACCCACTCCAGTTTTCTGGGTCTCGGCTTTCCGCTTTTGGAAATGAGCAGCTGGCGGAGTTATTTCCAAGGTCCTTATCGGCTGACGCATGCAGCTCAGCCTTGTTCTTTTCTCTTCTCTTAAGGCATTCTTTGCAGAGAGTTTTCCCACAAGGAAAGTGCTTCAGAGGGGAAAATATGTCAGGTATGTGTTCCCTGTGGTTATTTTAGGACAGTTTGGAGAAACAGGGATTGTGAAAGATGGAAAGAGGAAGAGGAAGAAGAAATCCCATGCCAAGTCTGGCGGGAATCCCCCGCTCCATTTCAAGAGTGGAAAGGACCCCTGTGTGGGCTCCGAGCCCCTTACAGAAACCATGGAAGCCCAGAGATGGCTTGATCTGTTCAGGGTCTTGATTTACCCAGGCTGGCCCTGGTAATGCCACTAGACCACCGTGAAATTCGAGTTGGGATGCATCTCAAGATTAAGTGGCAATGAGTACAGAGTGAAAATTAGTGAGAGGCCACCATCTGTGTGCCTTGTGCTTTTGTAATTCCTGCTTTGACCATTCTTTTAATGCTCATAAAAATTCAGGTCAGTCACTTTTACGCTGTTATTTTAAAAAGCCTCCTCCAGGCAGGGCTGATGTATACTGGTCCGCACAGATAATGCCAAATGGGTTGTTTACACCTGATTTTTGATCTGATGATCAGTGCAATTCTGTGCAATACCAGATGATTACATATTTTTAATCCCTCCCAAACCTCCTTGAGCAGGAGAGTAGCAGACAGAAACCCTCAGGAAGACTTCTCTTACTACTCTAAAACTTACTTACCGCCTACTACGTGTCGGATCTTTCCAGATGACTGTAGTTCCTAGACATCAGGTCCTCTACAGCATGGTGCTGTCAGGAAAGAACTATGATTCCCCTGTATTATCAAATCCTAGAAAGGGCTCAGTTAGAAAAAAAGGCTATAGAACTAGCCCTGACCAAATCCCAAAGTTCCTTCTGCTGGACTAATTCCCTCTCCCCGCTGACTTCTGGGCGGAGCCCACGTGGGCTGTATTCCACAAATTGTTTGCAAGTCCCTGAAAGGGAAGGGACTGGCAACAGCAGGGAACCAAGTCCTCCTAACCTTGGTTTATCCCTTTTTAAAAAAAAATTTCTTAAATGTTTTATTTATTTTTGAGAGACAGAGACAGAGTGCAAGCAGGTGAGAGGCAGAGAACAGGGGAGACAGAATCCAAGGAGGCTCCAGGCTCTGAGCTGTCGGCACAGAGCCTGACACGGGGCTCGAACCCATGAACTGTCAGATCATGACCTGAGCTGAAGTCAGATGCTCAACTAACTGAGCCACGAGGGCTCCCCTATCTTTTCTTTACTCGTCTTTGGGGGAAGAGGTTACCTTCCCTTTGAAGTTTTGTTTTCAGATCTTTTTTTTTTTTTTAGAATTTCCTCCAATCTCTTTTGTTGCCTCTACCACTATTTGTACGTCAGCCGTTACAGTCCCCATAACCCTTCTCTATATTACTCTCTTTAAAATGTCTGCTCCAGGGGCGCCTGGGTGGCTTGGTCGGTTAAGCGTCCGACTTCGGCTCAGGTCATGATCTCGCGGTCTGTGAGTTCGAGCCCCGCGTCGGGCTCTGTGCTGACAGCTCAGAGCCTGGAGCCCGTTTCTGATTCTGTGTCTCCCTCTCTCTGCCCCTCCCCTGTTCACGCTCTGTCTCTCTCTGTCTCAAAAATAAATAAACGTTAAAAAAAATTTTTTTAAAAAAATGCTCCAACCAGACTGGATCTCCTCTAAGAAGGGACCAAGTCTTATTTGTCTCTGCCTTCCCAGTGCCTAAGAGTGCCTAGCACATAACAGGCTTTGTAAATACTTGTAAAATAAAAAACAGAATAACTGAATAATAATTAAAAAAAGAATAAATAAACAAGCCCATCCCCAGTCCCCGCTCCATGAAGGTATTACCAAGTTATGTTGCCTGCCTGGCTTCTGGTAGCATTTGTCTTCCAGATCCCTGTGGTAGGTGATAATTCATTAGAATTAGGATTAGCTGGAGTGTCAGAAAACTCTGAAATATTGCTGGCTTAATCATAATGAAAGTTTATTCCTTTCTCATGTGACAGTTTGGAAGAAAAAGACAGGGTTTGCATAAGTGATCTATGGTGTGTTTCTATCTTACTGTGCACTACCTTCATTGCCAAGGTCACTTTATGACCCAGGATGGTTACACTAGCTCCAGCCATCACATCTGTATTCCATCCTGCAGAAAGTAAGGAAGTATAATGAAGAGCCTAACACTTCCCTGTAAGGACACTGCTAAAAGTCATACATTCCATTTCTAGGTGAATCTCATTAGTTGAACGTGAGTCACGTGACCATGCCTTGCTGCCAAAGAGGTTGGGAAATGTGGCGTTTATTCAGCAGCCTCCTAGAACGTGGAGGGTTGTGTTAATAGAGAAGAACAGAGACTGAAAAACAACACACTATTTCTCTTGTAGAAACCACTTAAAGCTTCTTGGTTTTGTTTTTTAGGGTTTTGTTTTGTTTTGTTTTTTGCTTTTTTTTTTTTTTTGGTAAAGGAGTGACTGGGTCAAATCAGTAACTTAGACTGAAATGGCTCCTGGAAAGGAGAAGGGATTAGAGAAAGACTGGAGGCAGAGACACTAGGAGGAGGTAGTTGTACAAATCCAAGCAGAGATGAGGGGGACATGAACTTAGTAGCAAGGGGATGGAAAGAAGGAGATGGATTTTGAAGCCATTTGGTGGTAAAGCAGGCGACGCCTGGTGAGTGAGGGGACTGGAGTTGAGAATTAGCTTCGGCTTCTGCCCTGGGGCCCTGGAAGTAGGGCAGTCATATGCTGATTTGGAGAATGGCAGGCAAACCTCCGGTGAGGGCTGTTCTGCACACTGATTTTGACTTGAGACTCTTAAAGAGCTGGGCACCTCCCCAAAAGGAAACTTTAGGGGTCCCCAGAGCAATCGGCAGGGGATGGGCAGTTAATCCAGTTGGAATGAGTACAAGGGAGCAGAAAGCCCAGTCGGGGCGGGGTTCACCTCCCTGTCGTCTCCCTGGTACTGGAGTCACCGCCCTGTCAGTGGGCCCCCACTATCTTAGACGCTGCCAACCAATTCTCCCGAGTTCCAAGACAGAAGCGATTTCAAATTCCCTCTAATTAAAAGGAGCGTATCAGTGTGTGCCTGGAGTCCCGCTGCTGCTGGAGAGGGGAAGGGGCTTCCCAAATCCACCGCCAAGCCTCCGGGCTGACTCCAGAGGGAGGGAGGAGCTGGGACGGCTGGGGAGGGGCAGCCACGTGCCAGCTGGCTGTGCCAAGTGTAGGAGCAGCACGCCTGGGGTTCTGCCATGTGTTTGTTTATTTGGTTTGGCTGCTGTAAAACATACACACACAGACTCACAGCCTCGGGGCCTGTGTACAGAGCCCACGTTCAGTTCTTAACTAAAATCAGGAACAGCGTGGGGGAAAAGGAAGCTCAAATAGGAAGATAACAGATAGCAGAGTTCATTCACTCACTCACTCACTCATTCATTCATTCAGCAAAAGGATGCCAGGTACTATGCAAGGCACTGGGGCAATGATAAAATTCAGTTCCCAAGAAACTCAGACAGTGAAGGGGAACAGAAACCAGGAAAGAGGCCATTTCAGCCCAAAGTGAGAGGCACTTGATTCAGATTACAGCCCGCGTCTGGTCTGGTCATTTCCTGGATTAAGATCTGACCCGTGCTCCCTTGTGTCTAACCAGACTTTCATAGGCCCAGCAATCCCCCCCCTCCAGCCCCTCACCCCTGGTTCAAGCTCATGGAAGTCGAAGCAGCTTCCCTCCCTCAGGTCTCCCCTCTGCAAGCTCATTCTCCCTGTTTGCAAGGTTCTTCTTGTTCTCTGCCACTTCTTACTTAGACTTAAAGGTCCAGTCGAATCCTCTGGGGCGGCCATCACAGACCATGCTCTGGGTCCTCACCGCATTTCTTTATGGCTGACTCTTCTCAACTCCTACTGCCATGGTTCACCTGCCCATTTCCCCCATGGCCTGTGAGCCACTCAAGCAGAGAAGAATCTTGTCCACATCTCTATTCTGGCAGTTAATCGATGCCTGGCACAGAAACACTCTTAATAAATGCCTGACCGAATGAATGGACATAATTTAGTGCCACTGTGGATTGCCTCAAATGTGCCACAATTAAAATGCACTTGGATGCTGGAGTCAAACCCCAACTCCATCACCTCTGACTAGCCATGTCCCTTCTCCCAGCCTCAGTTCGCTATTCTTAAGCTGAAGCCAATACTGTTCCATGAGTGTGACTTACGTGAGAAAGCTTTCTTTCATGTGTGGTCACCTTTATTTCTCTAACATTTGTGGAGATTTTATTTATTACATTTATGATAATCAGTCATCCGAGGGATGCCTGGGTAGCTCAGTCGGTTAAGCGTCTGACTTTGGCTCAGGTCATAATCTTGCGGTTGGTGGATTCCAGCCCCATGTCAGGCATTGTGCTGACAGCTCAGTGCCTAGATCCTGCTTCGGATTCTGTGTCTCCCTCTCACTGTCTTTCCCCTACTCATGCTCTGTCTCTCTCTCTCTCTTTCTCTCTCTCTCTCTGTCTAAAATAAACAAAAATAAAAAATAAAAAAATAATAATCATTAGAAAACAGAGCTCTAATCAGTGAGGGCTTTTAAGATGGGCACTGTGGGACGCCCCTGAGAGGCATGTCTCAAGAATTTTCTCCTGAGTTCGAATTCTTGAGATGTGCCCCTCAGGGGTGTCCTAGAGTGCCCATCTCTAGGGAACACCTCTGTTCGTCCATGCATTTTCTACGGGCGAGGCTGTCCTGACCGCTCCCACTCTGGACGTCTCCTCTGACCACTGCTCTTGGCAAGCAACAGTGCACAGTAGTTAAGAACATGGACTCTGGAACCAGACAGCATGGGTTCAAATCCGTCTTCCCCTTGACTGGCTCCTTCTTTCTCTCCTGATCGGAGCACTCTCCCATTTCTGGACTTGGATGGAATGCCACACCACAGGCATGGAACCTGGTTTTCTCAAAGTACTGTTTTCAGACCAGGGCGTCAGAGAATCCAACCCTGAGCCACACTTTAGAGGGTTCTACTGTGGCCCACGCAGGCCAGTCCCCTTAAAGAGAAGGATTTGAGGAACTAAGGGGATGTGTCAGCCTAGAGTCCTCACCCTCTTCTGGTAGATTATGGTATGGGCATCTGGGACTCCATAATTCTAGCTTAAATGCCCCTGAGTCTGCTTTAAGGCCTACAGTGGCCTATACTCCCTGGGGGAACCCCACCTTCAGTGTGAACACCTCTAGGTCTGAAGGGTGGCCAAGAGGTGGCTGTTTGTAGAGGTTGTAAGCAGAGAGGAGTTCCCACACATAATGTAGGAGTGGGGAGAATTGGGGGAGGTCATAGTCTAGGGCGTCAGAGGTGAGCTCTACTATACCTAAGCAGGAGTGACATAGACTTCTGAGAATTCTAAATTCTAATGTGGCCTCTCAGGTCTTTACAAAGGTGTATGTGACAAGATAGAAACACTTTACTCACCCAGTTTGTTTTCTTCATGTCGAATATTCAGATATTTAAGTGTATGGTATATGAGCTTCTCTATTAGTCAACTTGTGCTGCCTTGGCAAAATACCATGACTGGGTGGCTTAAGCAACAGAAATTTATTTTCTTGGAACACCTGGGTGGCTCAGTCGGTTGAGCATCTGACTTGGGCTCTGGTCATGTTCTCATGGTTCGTGAGTTCAAGTCCCATATCAGACTCACTGCTGTCAACGTAGAGCCCGCTTCAGATCATCTGTCCTCTCTGTGCCCTTCCCCTGCTTGTACTCTCTCAAAAATAAATAAATATTTTTTAAAAAAGAAGTTTATTTTCTCACAGTTCTGGAGACTTAAACCCAAGAGTAAGATGTTGGCAGGACTGGTTTCTTCTGAGCAAGCCTCTCTGCTTGGCTTGTAGATGGCTGCCTTTTCACATGTGTATGCACGTGTCACTAGTGTCTTTTTGTGTCCAAATTTTCCCTTCTTATAAGGACACCAGTCGGATTAGATTAGGACCCACCCTGAGGGCCTCATTTTAACTTGATCATCTCTTTAAAGGACTATCTCCAAGTATAATCACTTTCTGAGATACTGGTAGTTAGGGTTTCAACATATGAATTTTGGAGGGACATCATTTAGCCCACATCAGCCATTCTAGAGTGCTACCTGTTTGTAGAGTGACCAATCTATCCAGGTTTTCTGGGACTTTCCTTGTTTTGACACTGATATTCCCACATCCCGGGATATCCCTCAGGACCAGGCAAACTGGGAAGACTCGGGACACTTGCTTGTCCAGAACCCTTACCTGAGTCTTTGGCAAAATGTAAGGACTATAAAGACCAGACAAACCCAACAGGTATCCAGAAGTGAACTTTGACATCCATTTACTTCCTCAATCCTCACTTCAGCCTTGTGAGGTAGGTGGGACAGGAAATAATATTACAGTTACACAGAGGGGGAAATAGGATCAGAAAGGTTCATTTTTTCCCTTGGTCCTATTTATCTTTCTCCTGGTTCTTTCATTACTGGGTACTTCCTAGGCCAAAAGCCAGGCAATCACAGTATATGTTTCATGTCACCTGTGCCCAAGGGTCTGAATGAGAGGTAAGTACCAGGATGTATCAGTGAGTGAGTACTGATGTATACCTACACTCATTTGAATTAAAGAAATCAAACAATCACACTTGCACTATGTGGGGAGAGGGGGGTGATAGGTGGGCCACACTCTGGGCCTTGTAGAGCAAATTCCTCTGACTGGAAAGAAGGGTGGGTGGGAGGGAAGCAGGGAGAGATGCAGGCTGTGTTTGATGATCTGCTCTGAAAGGCAAGGAGGAAGCCATTGATTAGTGAGCTTTGTTTGATGTGCTCAAGGATCAAAGGGACAAACACCATGTGCAAAGATGAAAGTTGACCCGGAAACCCTGCGTCCCAGCCACTGGGATGCCAGGCTGCTCTGGGCCCATGGGTCACAAAGGACTCTTGAAGAAATCATGGGCAAGATTGCAAGCCCACCTGTTCCTCAACTTGAACCCTGACCCTCTTCCCACCACTGTCTTTCAGAAGGGCTTCCTCTTGCCCCTTGAGCCCTCTCTGGAGTAACAGAAGCCCAGGGCTATAAGGGGGCCCAAGGTTACCGCTGCAGGGATGGAGGTTTACTTGTGAGCAAGTAAGTAATAGTGTGCAATGGACGCTATGGTGAGCCTGAACTTGGGGAAATGAGGGTCTACCACCAAGAAATCATTAAACCTATCTGAGGGGGGGTAGGGGATGAGGCACAGAAGATGACCCAGCTGAGGTCTCAAGGAATAAAGTGGTAGTTGGGATAGGTTTTGTTTTTCTTTTGGGAGGTGGAGAGGAGAAGCAATGTAAAAAGCCAAGGAGGTGATAGACCCCAGAGTACACTGGGGACCAGCCAGTATTAACTGAACAACTAACCTGTGCCAGGACCTAGATCATCTCAGGAATCCTAAAGGCATCCGAGCAGGTAGGCCCTAGGATTATTCCATTTCATAAGGGTGGAAAATGAGGCTCACAAAGGTTGAGTAACACGCCTAAGGACAGTTGGCATCTAGCAGAGTCAAGATTTGAACCCAGGCCTGCCTACTTGAAAACGTGGCTTCTTTCCAGTAGAGGCACGGTCATATCCATGTTTAAGTGTCCCTCTGGTCCTCGTGTAGAGGGAAGAGCGGGAAGTAGGGACAGACAGATCAGATAGGATATTACTGAGTAGTGTTAGGCAGCCAGTAAAATCTCCCAGGCCACAATACGAGATGTGCAAAAAACCGAACTTTATTTTCTATGAACTTGAACCCAAATCCACTCTTGGCAGAAGCTTAATCTTAGTTCAGATATTTTTCCCTCTCTTTCTGCTGTACAAGGCTGTATTAAGTTCTGTGTGGAGAAGAGTCTCTATAGCCTGAAGCTGTGGGGTGAGGACAGGATGGGGATGGGGGGACAGTGGCGGTGGCTCTCATCTGTTCATGCTGGAATCTGCTGGGACACCCAGGCTCTTACCCAGCACAAGCCTTATTCACACAGGTCATTGTGCAGACTTTGCATCTAGACAGCAGGTACTTTTGGTCCATAGCATTCAGACTATTCTGGAGGTTCGTTGGGTCTGGAATAGGCCTTATGTCTAATTTCCTAAGCAATTTCACCAGCCATTCTGTTCCCATCAGGTGCGTCACCGAACTCTGGATGCTGCCATCTTGTCAGGCTAGAGATGGGAAGTGAGGCACAGGCCCTGCTTGCTCTCAGATCCAGCACTGAAGGGGAGAGCAATCACTTCCTCCACACCCTGGGCTCAGCTGGGCAGGTAGGACATGGGGACCCCTCTCAGAGACCCACACAGACAGACACTTGGTTCATTTGCTCTCTGACTCTCTGCCTGTTCTCCCAACTCAGTTAAACCTTATCCTTGCAAAAAGCATTCTAATTTCTTATTTAGGCTTGAGTTTGGCTGCTATCCCAATAATTAACTTTACTTACTTCTCTGTGCGTTTCTACTATAACTCCCTTACTTTGAGGCAATGGATGTTCAGGCTTGATATTTTTGTTTTGTTTGTAATTTTTTAAATGTTTACTTACTTTTGAGAGAGTGCATGCATGTTTGTAATTTTTTAAATGTTTACTTACTTTTGAGAGAGTGCATGCATGTGCACAGGAGTGGGGAAAGGGCAAAGAGAGAGGAGAACAGAGGATCCCAAGCAGGCTCTGTGCTGACAGCAGAGAGCCTGATGTGGGGGTCAAACTCACAAACCTAACGGTAAGATCATGACCTGAGCAGAAGTCGGATGCCCAACTGACTGAGCCACCCAGGTGCCCCATTGGTGTTCTAGTTTTAATGAGGGGAAGACTGAGGGATGTGTAGGAATGCAAATGGGATCAAAAAATGCTGAGGTTAAAATTTCCCATTATTATTCTGTTAATACATACAATATATTTGAGGTTCTGAGTTATGACAGTGACATTGGGGAAAGCAGTGAGGGGTTGGCTTAGAGAGAATTTCAAGAGTCAGAAGCCAGATGTTTTGGTGACTGTTAGATGTGGAGGATGAGGGAGAGGGACGACTTCTGTGTCTCATTCAGTTGTTAATTCATCCCTCATGAGTCTTCTCAGAATGTTTGGAATCAGTCACCAGGAGCCAGGCCAGGCTCTGCTGGGCTACAGCATACACAGCCAAATCAAGGGTACTGGGTTACTGAGGTCTTGCCCCGTATTTGGTTACCTTTTGTTATTTACTTAGCCTCCTCACTTTTTCAGAGATGAATAGACACTAAAGCCTGCTGCAAACCAAAGTGGCTCAGCCTAGGGTTCATTCCAAGCCCAGGACCCAGAGAACCCCAGTAATAGGGGCAGGGCACAGATTGGCTCCCACCTAAGCCATTGCATGTTCAATTCTATAGTCAGGAATGGGCCTGATGAAGGCCCAGAAGAAGAAATGATGGCTCTAAGCGTGGCGAGAAAGCTTTTATGGAAAAGATCCATTGTTAAAGGGTTGAGGTGGTAGAGATACTGACTTTGCTCAGAGGAATCTAGGTCCCCACATCTAGATCTCCACCGGAGTCCCAGAAGAACAAGTTCTAGGAGTAGGGGGAGGAGGGAGGGGGAGTGGCTTGCCATGGAGGCCAAGGGGGCAAATATGAGGGCACATCACAGATTATAAATACATAAATAATATGTTAAGTGGTTATAAGTGTGATGAAGAAATGTCAGTAAGAGAAGGGTGCAAAATATGGCAGGTGTGGGACAGTGACATTTAAAATGAGAGTTAGAAAAGGCACAGATAGCATTTTGGAGAGAATCAAATGAAGAGAAGGAAAAAGTCCCAGGAGTCCTTATTGAAGAGGGATCATCAAGTGCAAAGATCCTGTGGCAGCCCCAGGTTTGATGTGCTCAAGGTGCAGCAGGAAAGGCAGCAGGACTGGAAAGGAATGGACAAAAGAGGAGGAGGCAAAAGGTGAACTTGTAGAGCGGGAGGTCCAGGCCGTGGAAATCCTGAATGCATGGTAAGGACTTTGTATTTTTTATCTTTATTATTTTTTAGTAAGATGGGAAGCCGCTGGAGATTTTTGAGTAAAGAGACTATATGATTAAACTACATTTTGACAGATTACCCTCATTACTGTGTGGAGGTCAGAAGTATGGTGACCAGTCTGGAAACGGATCCAAATTGCAAATGGGAAAGGAGAGAGAGAAGGTGGCTTTTACCAGAGTGGTAGCCATGGAGGCAATGAGAGATGAAAAGTTTTGGGCTACATTTTTAATCAATTTGCTGATATCTGGGTATGTGAGGGAAAGAGGAATACACAGGAACATCAGAGTACTGAAGAAAGATGCTGCTATAGATCAAGTTCACTGGAAGATTCTGTGTCTCTGAGATTAGGGCACATGATGACATTTATTGGGGAGGGCTTTCAGGAGCAATGCCTGTGAGTGAGGGAAGGATGTTGGAGAGGGGAAGATGTTGCACCGTGATGCAGTTGCAACAGAGGCCTCAGGGGATCCCATGGAAAGTTCTGGAACTGAGATAACCCTTTATTGTCTCATTTGGGGCAAAGGAGCTAGACATGTATACCCTATGCCAATCCATTAAGAGCAGGGAGTCCCTTCCAAGATGTAATTGGATGCAGGCTGTCCCCAGGGAGGTGGCTTCCTTCTGCTGAAGACAATTCCTGGAGACAGATTCTGCTGTGAGCCATCAGCAGCCAATATTCCAGGCAGCTGGGGAGGGGTGCCTGAGGGGAGACATGGGGAGGAACCGCACTGTCCCTATAGGTGCCCACTCCAGGTCTGGTGTGGGGAGGCTCAGGGGGATTTCTGGGAGGAGCTGATACATGGGCTGGTGCTAAAGGACCCCATGCTACTTTTCTTAGTCATGTGATTGTGACCATGAAAGAGGGTATTTGAACAGATCCCAGGCTTGGGCACCAAAACTGTTCTATTTACTCATTTATGAAATCTTTAACTAAATTCAAATCTGCTATCAGTTGCCTTTTAAACTAAAGTGTTTTTAGCTTCCAAAATTATAATAAATCTCTCTGATTCACATCTAGGCATATATATGTATATAATTTATTAATTCAGAACACATATCTATTTGTTGAGGCAAAATTGATATTTCAACTGGTTCAAATTTCTGGCAACCAAGTATTCCTCATTGAACAGAAGTCTAACGTGCTGATATTTTTAATAGCTCTTAGGGGCAGGGAGTGCTTTCCAACAGCTGACATAAATCCTGTTTGCTACAATTTTGGACATTTCCTCTAGATTTTTCTACAGAGGAGTTGGAGAATGGCTGGCATCAGGATCTGTGTAATAAGCTATTTCTGCACTTAAAGCCTACTTATGAGGATGATTCTCACCTTTCTGGGACTAAGATATTGGATTCAGGCCCTGGAAGCTGGCAGAATATATTATAAAGAGCGTGTGCTCCTGTATGAGTGAGCGTGTATATATGTGTGCTTATGTGCTTGCATTGTTAGGTATGTGTATGGCTCTGTGTGTGTGTGTGTGTGCACATGTGAGTGTGTTTGCAGGCAAGTATGATGAGTGGAAGGGAGCATGTTGTATGAGTATTTTTGCTTGTTTAGGTGTGTGTGTGAATCTGCATGTGTGGAGGTGTGTTTATAACACATGCACGTCCAGGTGGGTGATTCAGGTGTGTGTATATATTTAGGTGTGTGTATGTGTGTTTGCATGTATGTATATATGAATGAGAGTGGACACGTGTGGGCATGTCAACAGTTCTCTTGGCTGCATGAGGTAATCCGATTCACGGTTCCACGGCAGGAATAGAAATGCCAAGGTCAGATTTCTCGCCTGCAGCAACTTTCCTCTAGTGATCCTGCTCCAAACATTTTCTTAGGGGCCTCTCCAGTTCTTCCCTCTCTTCCCACCAGGGGTCGATGCCCAAAGGGGCCTCAGGCAGCTTCCTGGCCTTTGGAGCTGCCTCTCTGATGTCTGCCCCAGGAGCCTTGGCTGTGGCAGTCCTGTCATGTTGGACCCTCTGCTGTCACTGCCAAAGTGACAATTGATGATCAGGACTGGAGCTGTCCAGAAACCCAACTTCTGCAGGGCCCTTTGATCTGCCCAGCCTTGGAGTGGAGCAGGGCCTGGCACAGGCGCCTTTGATGGGGCCTGGCCAATGATGGGGCTGCAGGCTGGCCCAGCCTGTCCCCACAGCCTTTGATGCCCGCCCCACCCTGGAAGGGTCAGGCTGCAGAAGCAGGCAGGTTGGGGTCGGAGCCAGCCAAGCTACTCCCTATACTCTGGCCTCTGTGGAAAGTCACCGTCTGGGCACTTGGCCTGGTGATGCTCGAACCTCAGGATGCAGAAGCCAATTCTTAGAAACATTGCTCTTTCAACCACCCATTTATGGATTCAGCTAGTATTTATGGAGCACTTACAGAGTCGGCAGGGCAAAGTCATTACATGTACAGTTCTTCAAGCCAGAAAGCTTCAATTAAACTTGGCTAATTATTAGTTGTCCCGACTTGGGCGAGTTAAGTGAGTTGCATGTTCCCCTGTGTATCTCCACTTTCTCCTTTCTTATGGGGTTGTTGTAAGGACCACAGTAGGTAGTGCACGTAAGGTGCCTGACACCTATTAAGCCCTGACGTGTTGGCTGTTATCACTGCAAGGAGGCTGCATGGTTGAGTGGTGAAGATGCATCAGCTCTGGAGCTGTGTGATCTGGGTTCAAATCCCATGGCCCCATTCCATTCTAGTTAACTTACCTCGTAGGATTATTATGGAGATTAAATTGGTACAAGGGCCCGCCTGCACAGGGCCATGAAAGTCTTTGCTACCTGTGCAATAAATCTTCCATCTTCAATATTCTTGCCCCATCCCCACCCCTGAGAGATCATGTCCAGTCCTGTAGTTTTAACTGCACTCCCTGACTTCTAGGTCCCAAATTCTATCATCCACTCCTCTGTTTAAATTCTTTTGGTGGATTCCATTATCCCCAGAATAGTCTAAACCACTTGACATGGCATTCCAGGCTCCCTCCCACCTGTCCTCTGCTTATCTCCTCAGTATCCTAACTCCTCTTCCCACCTCCCATGTGCCCACCCTCCAGACATACTGGGCTAATTACAGGCCATGGAAATGTAGGTTCTTCTGCACCTTTATGTGTTTGACACTGTTGTCCTTTTGCCTGGAATACCATCTTCTGCACTGATGGCCTGTGAAAACCTTCTATTTCTTCAAGACTTAAATCTCAGACCCTTCCTATAAAAAGCTTTTAATCACTCACCACATAGTTCAGTTAGCCATTACTTCTTTCACGCTCCTCTCTAGACCTAGGACACGTGTTGGTTCCTATGACATGGTAGGGTACCTCCTGGTCCACTCCCCTTATATACTGTGCAGTCTTTGAGTGAGATTCTGAGCTGTTCGCTCTGGATAACCATCTCTGAACAGAGCACATGAACACATGAGCACATGAACCCTTGCCCAATGGCTTAATTCAATCCCTCTGTCCTACGTGTCAGGTCCACTGGCCTCCTGGGCATCTTCCCCTTAGAGTTGCATGGTCCTCAAGCCATGATACTCTATGCCACGCTCCCTCAAGTTGCTGTTCCTTTCTTTTAATCTTTATTTATTTATTATTTTAAGAGAGACAGAATGAGTTGGGGGGGGGCAGAGAAAGAGAGAGTGGTGGGGGAGAGAGAGAATCCCAAGCAGGCTCTGCACTATCAGCACAGAGCCCAACGTGGGGCTCAAACTTATGAACCACAAGATCATGACCTGAGCCAAAATCAAGAGTCAGACACTTAGCCAGCTGAGACACCCAAGCACCCCAAGTTGCTCTTCGTTAATTAAGTAAATGCCACCATCCATCTGCCCAATCATCCAATATGGAATCTGGAGGGTCATCCTTGAAGCCCTTGCTCATAGTCACTTTATATACATCCCAAACCATCATGAGGACTTACTGAGTTGACCCCTTAAATGTTTCTCCTGTTTGTCCCCTCCACTCTCTTTGTATCTCCACTTCCATTCTGTGGATGATGCATAGGTAAATCTTACCACATCCCTCCAGAACTTAAAATTTTTTGCATAATTTCCAAGATCGCATCCAGACTCCTTGGAATCACTCAGAGGGACCTGCGTGATCTGATTCTGACCTCACTCCTCTCTCACCTGTCCTCATTTGTACCCAATCCTCTTGCCATGGCTGACCACTCATCCTTCCAGAATGTGCCAGCCTATACCTACCACTCTCTCACTGGACAGTTGTTCCCTGGACTGCTTGGAACACCTTTCCCCCACTTCCTCCCTAAAACATGCCTCCTATCCTCTGAACTCAGCACAAATGCCACTTTGTGATACCTTTCTAGACCATTCTGCTACCCCTCCCCGCCCGCCACCATCTCTTGCTGCCACCATGTAGAGTCAGTTGTTCCTTCCTGGGGGCTCTTATAGCACGTAAGAATGACCTGGCCATGATGGATTGTACCTAGTCATTTCTTTAAATGTATTTATACCCCTGTTTAGACTATGAGCCCTTTGAGGACAATTGTGTAAACTTAAGTTAATAATTCTCTCTGAGATTCAGGTTCTTCATCTATAAAATGAGGATAGCCATAGCCTTAACTTCTTCACAGAGTATTGTAAGGGTGAAATGACACAATGTGTAAAAAGGGTCTGGCTCATAAGAGGCATTTGGTAAAGAAGACTATCTTTATGAATCTTGCTGGTAATAGTGATACCTGATGGGATAGGCTTCCAGAGATGTGAGCCCAGAGATCTCGCGATCACCCCAGTGGAGTTCTGACCAGCTTTAAGTTGCTTTCAAGGAGACTTAATAAAATGGCTCCATCAGTTTCTCCACCTCTCTGCAACTGAGTAACTTTACTTTGTTATCTTGCCTCTTTATAGCTTCATTTCCTCATTTGAAATATGAAGATAAAATAGGAATGTACTTATTTCATAAGGTTGTGAGAATTTAATGATACGACGTGTGTAGATATTTGTATTAGCTATTGTTGTTATTGATGAGTAAACACCATGGAGTAGCTGGATCTATGTTTGGGAGACACTTCTTAAATGAGTAATTACGACCTTAATGGGGCTACTTCAAGATAAAGTTCTTTGAGGGGATAGAACTTGAAGATTCAAATCCAGTGACATCAATGACTGCAAATAGCTACAAGGTTAGTTACAGAATCCCAGCCCAGAATGGTGATTCCTACCCTACTTGCAGGCTTGGAAACACAAGGATCAGCTCAAACCTACAGAAGACTAAGGAGACTTTTGTAGTAATGCCAAAAATGGTGCTATGATCCCCCCATGATGAGCAGAAGACTCTGACGGAATTAGTGCTTTGCTCAGAAGCTCTTGCTGACTGCCAGTCTTGCCTCACCCTCACCCCACCCTGCCAGCACAGTGGTTAAGTGCTGGGCACAGGAGCCAGTCTGCCTCAGGCACATTAACAGCTTTGCCACTTACTAGCTGTACTTGGGGCAAGTTACTGAGCTTGTTTCTACCTGTCTTCTTGCCTGTAAAGTAGAGATAGTATCGGTACCAATCTCATTAGATTGTTGTGAGGATTACTTTGGATAATGCGAATAAAGATCAGGATTTGGCATATCGTAAGTGTTCAATAAATGTTAATTAGCTCTTTTGATTAGTTGCCTGCAGGCTACCCCACCTGCTTTCTCCTGGAACCAATAAAAATCCAGTTGGTTTGTATATCAAGATACCTCTCCCCTTCTTGCTAAGTGGCAAGAGCGTGTCCTGAATGGTCTGTCAATGCCAGCACATGCCAGGTCACTTCTCACAGAAGAACAAAGCCCAGACTCCCCTTTCTGACACCCAAGTGTCCCCAACACAATCTCTAGTGGCTTTCATCCCACATGCCTAACACCCCATCACATTTGGGCTCTTCCAAGTGACCCACCCAGCCCTGCCTTTCCCTCTTCCTGGGCCTTCGCTCACCCTGTTCCGCCAACCTGGCAGATCTTCCTCACCCCACTCTGCCCTTCTCAAATGCCACCTCTTCTATGAAGCCCCTTTTGATTTATCCAATGAGATGGAACTGCTCTCTCCTTTGTCTCTTCCCACTTTACTTTTAAATGTTTATCTCAACCCTACTTGCTACTCTAGTCACCCAACACTTACTGAGCTGCAAGCTGCCTCGGGGATAAGGTTTTATCTTATTCATTGCTATATCCCTGGCAGAGATCCTAGCACGTAGGTTTTAACACATGGCATTTCCCCCTTTATCATATAGCCATTAAGGAGAATTTATGAGCTCCCAAATTTCCACGCTTTGAGAAAGATCAAGTTGTAGGAGATGGAAACAACCACCTAGCTGATGGTGGGACTTAGATATTTGGTTTCTTCCCAAGCAGAGCAAAGATGGGGACTTAGTTTCAAGAGTTGTAAGGAGATGGTTCTGGTAAACAAGGATTGGGGAAAAAGTCAATAGAATATGTTATTGAGGTTGCCTCTTTGGGCATTAGGGGCCATATTCCACCGGAAGCTCTTTTTTTTTTTAATGTTTATTTCTTTTTGAAAGGTGGGGGGAGGGAAGAGAGAGATAGAGGGAGACACAGAATCTGAAGCAGGCTTCAAGCTCCAAGCTCTCAGCACAGAGACTGACACGGAGCTCGAACTCATGGACCGTGAGATCATGACCTGAACCGAAGTCAGACACTTAACTGACTGAGCCACCCAGGTGACCCTCCACTGGAAGCTTCTGAATAGCATCCAGAACACCTCTCAGGATGATTCATCTGAAGGACAGGTGGCTGGGGAATTTACCTTCTGGCTCACATGTACCCTCAGTTAGGGTCTGCTCCCGTGAGGTCATGAGCTCCTCTGCACTTCCAGGCTCTGCATATGTAAAGGCCAAGAGGCTTCTCGTGTAGCTGGCAAGGGCCCTGGGGCAGAAAGTGAAAAGATGCACAGCACATGGTTGAGGAGGGACCTGGGTGGTTTGAGGAGAGTCTGAGTTTGCGCTAAGTGTCCACTGAAGCTGTGACTCAAGTCTGAGGTGGTCTCAGAGAGTGTGATGTGGGGCACGGTCTTGGGTGGAGATTCCTGGAAACAGAGTGGAGGCGGAAATGGGAAGTATTCGGGACAACAATAACTCTAGAAGAGTAAGGGAGGTGGGATTAGGCAGAAGCAGAAGTGAATGCTAATCACTAAAGCACCAGGGGTCTTCTGCCAGTGCCAGAAGGGTCTCTGAAGCTAGGATGGCCCTTCAGAAATGTTTTGAATCAAGTCAGGGCACCTTGTCCTTGGTAGTGTCACATCAATCAGTTATTGAATGTGTGCTGCTCCAGAGAGAAGGCATAAACTGGGTTTCCCTCCAGTAGATGGCAACTCCAAGGGAGGGTCCCTGCAGAAGCCAATGGCAGGCAATGCTCTTAGCAGCTTGGGAAGGAGAACTTTGACCTTGGAGCAGGCATCCAGGTGGTGCCCCCCGCATCCACTATAAGCACCAAATGCATCTCCAGAGTCTACCCCTGGCACAGCTCAGATCAACTTCTGGCTCCCATTACCTCCTCTGTCAACTGAGCCTTTAAAGTGTTTTTTAGCTTCACACTCTGAAAACGCTTAATATAGGAGGCTTGCCTAAATAAACTCCAGTCACCACCGGCATTTTTAATTGACTTTTGCCATCTCCCTCCTCTCCCACCTGTTCTAGATTCCCGTCTCCTGTGATAAGCATTGCAGCTACTCAGGGCTACATGTCCTTTGCAGTGACGTAGACTTTCCTCTTGAGGGCTGTGGAGCTTCAGTAGCCTTGCTCACTGGATGTGCACTTGTTCATTTGCCATTTCCCCTGGGTACAGAGAACTGAAAGACGCTCTTTGAATCCTCTGGTTTCTAGCCACATTCCTCCACATTCTTCATTGCTCCCATTTTGTAGCAGCAATATTTGTCCCTCCAAAGAACTCCTTTCTTTTTTTTTAACACTTTTTTTTAAGTCTACTTATTTATTTTGAGAGAGTGAGAGAGAGGGAGAGAGAGAGACAGAGAGAGGGAGAGAGAGAGACAGAGAGAGAGAAAGAGAGAGCACAAGCAGGGGAGGGGAAGAGAGAAGGAAAGACAGAAGCCCAAGCAGGTTTTGCATCATCAGCACAGAGCCTGATGCGAGTCTTGAACTCATGAACTGTGAGATCGTGCCCTGAACTGAGATCAAGAGTCACACTTAACTGACTGAGCCACCCAGGTGCCCCAAGAACTCCTTTCTTTACTGGCTGATCCACAAGCATGAGGAGCCCAAAGTGACAAGGTACAGGCGTATCTTCAGTGGCACCCTTATTGTGCTCCCTGTTGGAAATGCTCTTTCCCTTGGAACCAGATCCTCTGACCCAGAAGAACCTAAAGTGAGACAGGAAGCACAAATTCTGCAGGTTGGTCACTGGAAGTAAGAGGATTCAATTCTACTTTTGCCTCCTGGACCCTTACTTTGTGGCCCTTGGAGACCACAGCAGGCTCAATAATGGTCTGCAATGATATCAAGTCCCAATTTCTGGAACCTATAAATGCTACCTGATAAGGAAAAAGAATATTTACAGATGTAATTAAGTTAAGGGTCTTAGCCAGCTGGGCCCTAAGTGCCATCACATGTGCTCTTATAAGAGAAAGGTAGAGGGGAAGAGATACAGACAGAAGAGAGAGGCAGAGACTGGAAGATGGGGACACAAGCCAAGGACTGCTGGAGGCCACAAGAAGTTTGGAGAGGCAAGAAATAATGTACCCTAGAGTTTCTGTAGGAAGCACAACTCTGCCAACATGTTGATTTGGGCCCATTGATATTGATATCCGACTTCTGGCCTCTAGATCTGTGAGAGAATTAAAATATGTTATTTTAAGTCATCAACTTTATTGGCAATTTGTTACAGCAGCCACAGGAAATAAATACAGGGACATGGTGCTATACGATGTTCTGGTTTATTCTTTTTTTAATGTTTATTTATTTATTTTGAGGGAAAGAGAGAGAAAGAGAGCACGTGCATGAGCAGGGGAGGGGTGGAAAGAGGAGAGTGAGAATCCTGAGCAAGTTCCACCCTTAGCATGGAGCCAGAGGTGAGGCTCAATCCCACGATCATGAGATCATGACCTGAGCCAAAATCAAGAGTTGGAAGCTTAACCAACTGAACCACCCAGGCGCCCCTGGTTTATTCTTATACCACATACTGGAAACAAATAGCTTAACCTCTCAGGGTTTCTCCCCAAAGTGGTACCTAGCTCGGTTTTGATGTACCATTCTATTGTTCCAATAGACATGCATTCTCTGATTCATCAACAATACTTGTCAGGAAATAGATCTTTATAGTAGTTTTGACGATAGCACTTCTGAGCTCAGCAGATCGCAAGTTATGAGAGTCGGTGTGAGTTTACATGAGAGCCTCTTCCCCTAGGTGCAGAAGGCCCTCACTAGGCTACCGGTAGACAAAGGGCAAATGAGACATTAAGTCAGAATCGATCTCCTACTTCCTTCCCTTTCTCTGCAGAATGCTCAGATCAAGCAGATTTCTGATTTTTAGTTATAAAAACATGCCTGATGGTAGCAGCTTTAGTTATAGAAGTTTATACTTTGCATATGTTCTATTTTCTACCCAGGTGTCATGCTGAATTTAGGAAGTATAAACATCTGAACCTCAGCAGGACCTTTTGTTTTCCCCTCTTCTTTCCTTCTTTTTCCCCCTTCAATGTGGAAGGATCATTATAGCTTAAATCTTCCTCTGCAAAACAAAATAAGTCCATTTATTCTCCTAGCCGACAAGAGCCTGGGTCTGCCTTCCTTTCTGTAGCTCTGAGTGCATGTTCTCCTTGGCAAGGAGAGAAAGAAAGGCTATTGAGTACTTTTTTCCCCGTCTGTTTGATAAAAAAGCATGTTTGTTTTTGTTCATAGATTTAAAGCCCAAAATGGGCCAGTACTGTAAATAAAACATGCGCTCTCATTTGAAAAATTTATTACAAGGAATTTTGTTTATGATTTCATCTTCTCCAGTAATAATTAATTGGAGGTCTTCTGTGGTCCCCACAGACCAACAATCATTCAGACTGTATGAAAGGATCATCCAACACAGCCTCTCTCCTGTCTCTCATCCATAGCCGGAGGAGCAGTGTCTGGGTGTGCTACAACGTTAGCCTGCTTTGGAGAAGTTCAGTGTATGATGTGACTGGCCTGTTCCAGTGTTTGGGGCCTATTTACAAGTCTGTCTGTGACACTGAAGTCAGAGCACCTTTTCAAGGATGCCTCAGATAAGGAAACTCTTCCTTTACACTATCCCCGTAGTTTAGAACCACACCCCATTTTACTTCTCGAGTGCTCAGAATGAAATTACTCAACTGTTTGGTTTAACAAAGGAAACACACATGTATACCCCTATCCACACAATCATATAAATGATAATACCTGAAAATTGGTGAGTATATTCTATGTACTGGACACTCTGCTAAGAGCTTTTTTCATGAATGATCTCAGTTTCATAAAACAACTGTTTCAGTCAGGACAGGCTAGGTTATGACACGGTAACAAACAACCCCAAGATTTCCGTGGTTTACGATGACAAAGCTTATTTCTCTCTCTTGCTACATGTCCATTTATGTTTGTGGGAACCCTGTTCCACGTCACCCTCACTCTGGGTCCCAGCAGCTAAGCAGCCCATGTCTGGAACATTGGCAGAGGACAGAAAAGTTCCAGAAGATCTTACATCAGCAATTAAGTGACACTTATCACTTCTGCTCACGACTTGTTGGCTAGGACTAATCTCATGACCCTTCCCACTAGGGAGTGAGGAGGTACAATCTGACTCTATGTCCCACAAGTCGCGATGTGGCAACTGGAAATGTTTACTGAAAATGGTAACCACACAACAACTTTGTAAGGTAGGTACTCAAAGTTTTTTTTTTTTTCCATTTTATAGATTTGCTGATTACAGATTAGGAAACTGAGGAATAGGGAGGATTTGTAACTTATTCTAGCTCTTGCATCTAATAACTGGGGGAGCCAAGATTCAGACTCAGGCAATTTGAAAGCATACTTCCCCCACCCCAACACATGCACTCATACGTGAGCATGCACTTGCTTAAATACACACACACACACACACACACACACACACACACACGCACACACACATCCCTAGGTGCTAGTAGTTAAGTGATCCAGGAGCTGTTAGGTCACTGTGTCCTGAAAATGCATCCAGGAATGGAAATACAGTGGTGAGTGTGAGCCAAAGTCCTTAGAAAGAATCGAAGGTCAAAGCAGGGAAACTATGCTTAGTCACTATGTCCAAGAGGCAGGATCAAGGCCAAGAAGGAAAAATAAAGAAACTAAAAGCCAAGGGTCAAGAACAGGACACACTGAAATGGGAATATGGTTGGCAGCAGACAGGGGATGGTCTAGTGCTAGATGTTAACCACACAGAGGCCTTTGTATTTCTGTAGCGTGGGTGGGCTTGGCTGGGTTCAGGTCTAGGGAGGAAGCAGAGCATGACGAATACTGCCTCAAGGCTGATCCTCTCATCTAATTCCTACTCTCACTGGGGGAGTGTGTCCTCTCCAAATTGGGTGGGAAAGAACTCAAATATGGTGGATAGAATCTTCTTTGGAAGCCAGACTTGGCCATGTTACTGCTTTAGGAGTTTGTCTTAGGGATTAGCCTTTTACCTGGGACTGGTCTGATCCCTTGTCATAGGGATTTATGGCAGAGACTCGGCTCTTCCATGATTCCCTTTCTCTCTGACTTTACATCCTTGCCTGCTTGCGTCTCATTCTTGTTGCCAGCCAAGGGTTTTTTGATATGTGTTTGGCAAGGTCCTTCCTGAAAAGGATGATTGAGAGTTTAATGGAGGGACTATTGACAAAGGACCAGACAAGGTTAAGGCAACTAACAAGGATGACGAGGTGCCCTGAGTCTAGCAACTGTGGGAGGTGTTAACCTAGTAGAGGGAGCAGTTTATCAGACCCAGGGAGAGCTATGGCTGTAAGAGAGACCTCCTGATAGGGGTCATATCTTAAGTAGAAAAACGGTAAGAAGGGAGCTGGGGAAGTAAGTGCCCCAATTTCTCCCTTCTTCTACATTCTGATCTACTGATGAACCTGAATTCAACCAGAAACCAAAGGGCAAGGGAATCTAGGTAATGAGTCTGTCAACCTCATATTCCCAGGGTACAGAGGGTAAGAAGGACAGAGAGAGCAAAAAATATCCAGCACATATGCTGGATATGGTTTCTGGTCTTGATGCTTCTGATGAGTCTCATCCCCTCAGCTCCACCACCACCATCACCCACTGTGGTCACTCCAAGTAACAGCAGCTGTGTATGGTCCTTTGGCTGCTACTCTTGGGTCTGCTGTTTGTTCATCCATTAAGTCAGCCATTTGAAAAACATGTTTTGAACAAGCTGTTATGAGCCACGTCCTGTTTAAGATTCTCAGAATCCAGTAGTGAGCAGAACCGAGTGCCTGCCCTCATGGAACTTACATTCTAGCAAGGAAAGCTGATGATAAAGAAACTTACACAAGGCTATGTTACAGATACACTAGCTGTGAAAATGAGGCAGGGCAAGAGAGAAAGAGTGATGTGAACCACTCTTTTAGGTAGGGTTATCAGGAAAGTACCCTCAGAAGAAACTGTCATCACACACCATATGCATAGAAATGCAATGGAGTGTGGTTTGTACACCATCTTTATCGTTTAGGAAATTTCAGTGCCTTTAGGAACAATGCATTACATTAAAAAATTGAAAGGACGAAGCTAACTAACAATTCAAATGGGCTATTTCACAAAGTAAGAGAACGAGGCACTCTTTGAGAGCTTAGAGCTCATAGGAAGAAGTCCCTGCCCCAGAGAAATCAAGGGAGGCTTTGTGAAGGAGGCAATGCATTCAAATTCCATTACGGATAGAGACATTGACTAGGCAGAAAGGAGCAGGGAGGACATTGTGGGTGGGGGAAGGGAAGCCAGTGTGAGCAAAGTTGCAGAGGTGACAATGAGTTATTGACAATGGGGGAGGATGGATGCAAGCTAATGAGTTTTGCAGGCTGCAGGCAAGGTTTCTACATATGCTTTGAATTACCCTGCAGCCAACTGGCATCAAAATGTGTTAGGGTAGTAGCTGGCATAGTGGCAGAGTCAGGGCTAGGTTGAAATTTTCTCTCTGCCCATAATGAGCTGTGTAACTCTATGCAAGTTTCTGAGCTTCCTTGAACGTCAGTTTGCTCATCACTAAAGTGGAGAGGAAGTCCTAATTGGGATGTCCATTGCTATGCTTGGATGTGAAATATTTGGCACAGTGGCACATAGTAGGCACTAAAGGACTATTCTTCTTCTTGGCCTAAGAAATGAACAATAAAATGTTCTACTTGTCTGGACAAAAAAGAGCAATTAAGGTTGAGATAGGAAGCCAGCTTTTATGGTCGTGGAAAGCACAGGCTCTGGAGTCAGATTGACTGGATTCTAAACCGGGCTTCTCCATTTTCCAACGAGTGAACTGGGGTAAAATGGTAAGTAACCTCTTTGGACCTCATTTTTTAATCTGTAAAATAGGATGCTTACAGTGACTATCATGCCTTGTTGTGAGGAGTCCATAGAATGCTAAAGAGCTTAGTGTGGTCCCTGGCACAGGGCAAGTACAGCTATCGTGTGTTTATTGTGATAACTGTCATTATTGACTCAGAACAATCCCTGCAGTGCTGTAATTCCCATCTGCACTGGATGAGAGCTTCCACCCGAGGCTGGGAGATGGTGGCTCTGGTGGGGATGGCAGATGTACCGCTCTCATTGGTGAGATGTGGAAGGATCCATTTCAATGCAGGAGAGAAGAGAGTGTGTGTGCAAGAGTGGGGAAAGCCTGTGTCCCAGCCAGTGCACCAGCAGCCCCACTCCTGCCTTAGCTCTTACCAAGCCCATGAATTACAGAGTCGGAGACACTCTGGGAAACCACTTATTCACACGATTTTACCACCCTATTTAGAGAGGGACAGCTAAAGTCCAAAGATGGGTAAAGACAGGTGATCTCTGATTCCACCCACTGCTTTCTCTTTGCTGGCACTGCAAGTGCATGACAAAGTCAGGATCAAAACCAGACCCACTGAGACTCGGGGCTGTTATTTTTTCCATCAGCATCTTCCCTTTGCTCCTTCAAAAACACCATGCCCTTTCAGGAGCATCCTTCCTGAAAGCAGCCACCTTAAATGTTATACTGCCTTCTCTCGCTCTCCATTCCAGTGGAGGGGACTTGACATACCAGGAGGGGTGGGGAGGAAATGGATCAAGGAGAAAGGAGGGACTGGAGTGTCCCCCAGTGGGAACCCCATTCCAAGGTCAGGCTCCAGAAAGGGCCTTGTATACTGTCACTTTGCCAACTCATTCGTTCATTCTAGAGTACTAGGAGATCTTTTCTGGTGTATTCTCATGGATTTTTAACATAGATGATAATGTCAGCTGTGAATAAAGACAGTTTTATCTTTTTCTTTTCCAAAGTCAATGCCTCTTATTTACTTTTATTGCCTTATTTCACTGGCTAGGACTTCCAACGTGTTGGACAAGGGTTATGAGAGCAGACATCCTTCCTTTGTTCCTGATCTTAGGGGGAAAATATTCAGTCTTTCACCATTAAGCATGATGGTAACTGCAGGGTTTTTTTGTTTTTGTTTTGTTTTGTTTTGTTTCTGTAAATTCCTTTTATTAGGTTGAGAGAGTTTCCATCTATTTTCAGTTTGCTGAGAGATTGTTTCTTTTTTTTTTCCTCTGGAGTTATTTTTTTAATCATGATTGAAAAATTTTGTCAGATTGATAAAACCATATAATCTTTCTTCTTTAGAATATTAATAAGGTGCTTATGTTGATTGATTTTTGAATATCAAACTGGTCCTACACTACCAGGATGAGCTCCATTGATCATGGCTTTACTATTTAATTGAGATTTGATTTGCTAATTATATGTTGAAGATCTGTGTGTCTATGTTCATGAGGGCTATTGGTTTCAAATTTCTCTTCTTGTAATGTCTTTGTCTGGTTTTGGTGCCAGGGTAATGTGGGCCTCATAAATGAATTGAAAGTCTTCCCTTCTGTTCTACTTTCTGGAAGACAGCATGTAGAATTGGTGCTATTTCTTCTTTAAATATTTGCTGGATTTGCCAATAAAATCATGTGTAACTGAAGATTTCTTTTTCCAACTCAAGCTTTCTAATAGTTATAATAAAACTATTTATATGATGGATTTCATTTGTGGTGAATTTATGGTTTTCAAAGAATTGGTCCATTTCACCTAATGTGTCAAATTTATATGTGTAGGGTTGTTTTATAAATACTTACTAGCCTTGCCATGTCTGTGGGGTTTGTCATGATATCCTCCCATTCACTGCTGATATCAGAAATTTGTAGGGTTTTTTTAATCTTCCTGCCTTTGTTAGTATTGCTAGAGTGTATTAACTTTATTGATACTTTCAAAGAGGAAGGTTTTTGTTTCACTGAAATTCTCTCTTTTTTTCTGGTTTCAATTTTATTTATTTCTGTTCTTTATTTTTTGTTCTTCTGCTTGTTTGGGGTTTATTTTGCTCTTTTTCTAGCTGCTTCATGTGGAAGTTTAGCTTATTGATTTGAGATATTTCTTCCTTGCTTCTATAAGCATCTAGAGCTATAAATATTCCTCTAAGCAATGCCTTAGCTGCATCTCACAAATTTTCATTTGTTGTATTTTTTATTTTTCAGTCAGCTCAAAATATTTTCTCATTTTTCTTGAGAATTCCAATTTGATCCATAGGTGATTTAGAAGTATGTGGTTTAATTTCCAAGTATTTAGAGACTTTCTTGTTATCTTTCCAGTACTGATTTCAAGTTTAATTCCATTTTAATAGAAAGGCACACTTTATACGATTCAATGCTTTAAAACTTGTGAAGGTTTGCTGTTATGACCCAAGATATGGTCTATCTTGGTAATTGATCATTGTAGATTTTGAAAATGTGGCCTCTGCTGTTGGGTGGAGCATTCTCTAAATGCCCGTTAGATCCGGGCACCCAGTGGTGCTATTTATTTAGTTCTTATACACCCCTGCTGGTTTTCTCTCTACATGTCCTGTCAATTACTGAAAGAGAAGTTTTGAAATTTCTAGCTATAATTGTGGCTTTGCCTATATTTTCAGTTTGGACCATTTTTGTTTCATATGTCTTGAGGCTCTGTTGGTAGATGTATCCACATTTAAAATCATTAAATCTTCCTGGTAAATTGACTCTTATCATAATATCCTTCTGTATTGCCTATCATTTTCTTTGCACTGAAATCAACTTTATCTGATATTTTACAGCTACTGCAGCTTTTCTTTTTGATGAGTATTTGCATGGTATATCTTTTCCCATCATTTCACTTCTAACCTTCCCATACGGCTGTATATAAAGTGAGTTCTTTGTAGACAGTTTTAGTGAGTCTTTTATAAAAACAAAAAATCCATTCTGAGAATCTCTGACTTTTAATTGGTGTGTTAAGACCATTGGCGTTTAAATGTATTTATTGATAATGTGTGGATTTAGGTCTCCCATATTATTATTTGTTTTCTCTTTGTTCCCTGTGATTTATTGCCTTTGTTTCTCCTTTTCTTTTTTTGGATTGTTTGAAAAAATTTTTAAAAATTATTCCAAATTAGCTTAATTGTTGTGGTTTTGACTGTATATTTTTTGTATATTTATATTTAGTGGTTATTAAGATATTAAAATATACATACTTGTATCCTCACAGTCTATTTGGAATCAATGTTTTCCACTACAAGTGTACCGTAGAAACCTTATCTCCACATAGGTTCCTTTCTCTGTGTATTTTATAGTTTTCTACATGTTATGTCTACATGTATTGGAAACCCCATCAAACAGTGTTATGATCTTTGCTTTCAGCCATCATATATTTAAATAATTCAAGAGAAGATCAATAGTTTATCGTATTTAACTACATATTTACTATTACCATTGCTCTTCCCTTATTTGTGATATTCCAAATGTCTCTGTAGTATCATTTCCCTTTGCTTAAAGATTTTCTATGTCAATTATTTTAAGGCAAGTCTACTGGCAACAAATTTCTTTATTTCACCTTTGTTCCTAAAGGATATTTGCATTTCTTTTTTTTTTTAATTTTTAAAATGTTATTTATTTATTTATTTATTTATTTATTTATTTATTTTTGAGAGAGAGAGAGAACACAAGCAGGGTAGGGGCAGAGAGAGAGGTAAACACAGAATCTGAAGCAGGCTCCAGGCTCCAAGCTGTCAGCACAGAGCCTGACCCGGGTCTTGAACTCACCAACCACGAGATCATGACTTTAGCTGAAGTCGGACACCCAACCGAGGATATTTGTATTTCTAAGTTGACAGCTCCTTTCTTTCAACAATTTAGAAATGTTGTTCTACTTCCTTCTCCAATGACCCAAATGTTGACACTTTTGTTATTATATGTTATTATATTGGATCATATGGTAGTTCTATTTTTAATTTTTCGAGGAACCTCCATTCTGTTTTCCATAGCAACTGCACCAACTTACATTCTCACTAACAGTGCACAAGCGTTCCTTTTTTTCTACATCTTTGCCAACACTTGATATCTATTGTATTTCTTATTTTAGCCATTATGACAGGTATAAGATTCTATCTCATTGTGGTTTTGATTTGCATTTCCCTGATGATGAGTGATGGTGAGCATCTCATTTACTCTTGAGAACCCATTTAACCTCGTGGAGGAGGGCTGGCATATCGGCAGGTAGAATTTAAGTCCTAGGTTAGCCTGAACTGGATTTTTGATTGTTGTTCCCCTTTTCTGTTGGTATTGTTAGAAAAACAAGGGGTCTCAGTCTTTCTACTGCCCCTTCTCATCTCAGTCGGAATCATAACCAGAGCCTGGAGACTTCTAATGTTGTTCAGGGACCAGATTTGTCATCAGATCCAAGAGGCAAACACTGCTTCGCAGACTTACAGTGGGAACTATACTGTGCACTTGCACATGAGATGGCCCTCTACCTGTTTTGGCAACCACAAGACGGACCCTTTATATACAACCCTGGGGAGTCCTCCCTTCAGGACATCTTTCCATTGAAATACAGAGATGATGACTTCAGCCACTGTGGTGAAGTCTCAATGGAGGCCATTCAGGTAACAAAACTAAAAAATGTATGAATGACTCAGAGGTTTTCTAAGGTGAAGATCAGCAGGAAGGATAGAAGAGGGAGAAGAAAGAGATGCATGTGTGGTCCCTGTCTTGACTAATAAGTTGGCAGTGATGTAGAGAAGTAACTCGATGCGGGCTGAATTTTGTTCCTCTAGTTCCTGAGTCCTGATAACTGAACTATAGACTTAAAGAGTGTTAAAACAGGAGGGTTACTGCCCCAGAGATGGTCTGGGGAGAACCTGCCAATCAGACCAGTGTCTGCCTTCCACCACAGGACAGGAGAAAGGCCACACAGCGCCCAGCTTCTGCCCCTCTGAAGAACACCTGGATGGCTACGCCCACACTCAGGACTGGAGGGACTGTCTGGCCCCTCATCAGACTAGCTGAAGGCCAAGATGGGAATCAGCACAAGTGGGACACCTGGCCTCAAATCCCAGCTTGGCCCCCACTTACTCATCTCTAAATGAGTACTAATATGGGGGCACCTGGGTGGCTCCGTCGGTTAAGCATCCAACTCTTGCTTTTGGCTCAGGTCATGATCTCACATTTCATGAGTTCGAGCCCCATGTCAGCCCTTTGTGCTGGCAGCAGGGAGCCTGCTTGGGATTCTCTCTCTCCCTCTCTTTCGGTCTCTTCCCTGCTTGCTTTCCCTCTCTCTCAAAATAAATAAACAAAACTGAAAAAAATTAAAAAAAAAAAAGAAGGGTAAGAAACAACCTTATTCTATTACTAATCACACATGGCACTCCTCCTTGTCAAGCCTGTCATAACCTCCGAATATTCAACACAGTTGCCAGAGAAGAAATGTGTCATCCTTGATCCAAACCAATATTCCAGCAAGAGAGAGGCGAAACTGGGACTAGAATCTAAATCTTCTGCTCTCCCGTCCACTGCTATTTCACTGGTAGCACCTTGTCTTTCTGCTCCAAAACTCAGAAATAGAAATGGTAACCCTACATGTTAGCAGGACTTTATATCTCCTAAAGGAATTGAGAAATTTCCAACTGTTTTTCTCAAAGACCTGTAGGGAAGACAAGAACCCCTAACTCAAATGGTAAAAGAAAAAAACTGTGCTAGTTTTTGGTCTCAGGAGGGCTTTCTGGAGCATCGAAGAGGATATACACCCTGCTGAGAGATGAATCTCACATGCTGTAGTAACCCTTATGTGACTTTCACAGCTGGGACATTAGCCTGACTTAATTTTTTGTTTAATTTTTAAAATATTTTTGAGAGAGAAAGAAAAAGAGAGAGGGAGAGAGAGAGAACCAGCAGGGGAGGGGCAGAGAGAGAGGGAGACACAGAATCTGAAGCAGGCTCCAGGCTCCACACTGTCAGCACAGAGCCCAATGTGGGACTCGCACTCCCGAACTCCTGAACCGTGCGATCGTGACCTGAGCTGAAGTCAGATGCCAAACGACTGAGCCACCCCAGTGCCCCAGCCTGAGTTAAGTTTTAATATGTCAGTGAATGCTTTGAAATATAAGGCGGGTGAGTGCCCATGACCGTGTGCAGCCCTGTGTGCATGTTGTGCTCATGACTCCTGACAGCGTGCTATGCGCAGGGACCACGTCCACATGCATGTTTTACATGCTGACCCATGTGCATGCTTCCAGGAGTGTCTGAGGGCGCATGGGTTGGTGTGTAATGCATGTATGTGTGTGAACGTATGTGGAGGTGACCTATCGTGTTTGTCTCAAAAGCCACAGGTGTTGCGAGTAGTGCTATGGCAGGTGTCACCTCTTTGCTTCTTGGCTGACTCCCCAGCCCTCATTAACACCCACGATTGCTCCACAGCCTTCCCATCGCTAAGCTGTCCCAGCATCTGGATGCCTGCCAGTTAGAAGCAGGGACTCCTGACATTATCCAAGGGATGCACCATTCTGTCCCATCAACCCTGGCTTCACCCCAGGACCGAGAATACTCCCAAGAGCCAGCAAGGAGGAATTCGCAAAGTTCAGTTACTCCCACCTGAAATGTGTCTCCTGCCAGGCCCATTATTGGTGCCCCTGCCAGCCCCAGGCTCCTGTGCCTGCTACTTCAGCCCTCCACTGAGCCCGTACTAAGGCCAGGCTGGGCCACGGACTTCAGCCCAGACCGTGCCAGACATGGGCCCTCTGGCAGACAGAGATGTGACCCCGCTGAGAGGCATTCTTTGCTTTGGGGAGCAGCAAAGAAGGAATTTCATCGTCCAGGAGGAACTTTCCTCCTACTATAATTCCCAGGGCCTAACACATCATTAGTTCTCAATATATGTTGAGTAAATGACTGACTGGCTTACTGACCGAGTGTGGATAATGCATGCGGAGGTCAAAGACTAGGCGCTGTTTGGGGACAGGGTTGTGTACTCTTTGGTTTGCATGTTCTACTTGAGGCTGGTATAGTTGGAGTTAAAATTATGAATGGGCTGTCCCGTTGAGGTTAGCATTTAATGAGCACCTACTGTGTGTCAAGCACTAGGCCAGACCCTCAGGAAGAATGTCACAATGTTCTGGAGTGGCAGCTGTATTTGTTTGCTAGGGCTGCCATAGCAAAGTACCTCAGACTGGGTGGCCTACACAACCTGTCAGCAGGTTCCCTTCTGAGGGCCACGAGGGAACGATCTCTGCTGGGCCTTGTTCCTTGGTTGGTAGATGGCCATCTTCTTGTTGTGTCTTCCCATCATCTTCTCTCTGTATGTGTCTGGGTCTAAATTTCCTCTCGTTGGGAAGTCACCAGTCATACTGGATAAGAACTCATCCTAAGGACCTCATTTTAATTTAATTACTTCCTTAAAGACCCTGTCTCCAAATCCAGTTATATTTTGAAATGCTGGAGATTAGGACCTCATGATATAAATTTTGGAGGGTACACAGTTTAGCCCACAATACACATAGATGCAGGTCGTCGAAGTGTCACGTTGTCCATGAAGATTGCTTTGACTTTCTTCAAGAGAATTTGATACTCCCACAATAACCGCTGTGCGAATTTTGTCATGGTCATTATGTGTTTAAGCCGCTATCTTCCTTCTAGTCTGAGGACTTGTGAGCTGGGCTTCAAGAGTTCATACTCTGTGTCTAGTATCTGGCATAACACGTGGTGCCAAGGAGTGCAGTAAATCCTTGTTATATGGAAGGACGGATGGAAGTGATGAAAATGGAACAGAAGGAAATCACTAGAAAACGCTTGTGGCGGATCCCATGGTCCTGGTAATAAGTCTAAGGGAGCAGAGAGGTGTTGGACAGGCCTCTCAGAGGGGAAGCCCTGCTCCAGGCTCCATCCACTGGCAGTTAATCTTGCTTTGCAAAGAGGGCAACAGGAAGAAAGTGTGCCCAAACCAGGAATCTCTCCACCAGGGGAGATCGCATCGTTCCTGGCTTTTCGAGCCGATAGGGCCCATGACTCCTGAGGTCACGCTGGAAGAACAAAGAAACTGCACCAGGTCTTGTCCTGTTTCAGTCCTAGCCCATATCCCACTTACCCACCCCTGCCCTGGTTGCCACATTCCTTTCCTGGAATCAGTATGAGGGCAGCCAGGCAGGAGTTTTCAAATAAAAAACCCAGAATGGAGGTTGAAAATAGTGAGGGATGCTCTTCCTCTGAGGACTGAAGCCCTGAATGTACTAGGGTCTTCATCGGTGGTGGTGGCCCCTGTTTGCATACTGCTGGTCTAGAACACTTCACTGGTACAGCCAGGCTGCCTCCTGCCCCCACCACCCAGCCCCCTGTGTTTCTGGGGTCGCTGTCTTCACCTGTCCCCTCCTCCAAGAAGGCCTGAGTCTAGGGCAGGAAAAGTCATCTTCCCGCCTTTGCCCCCCATCCTGGACCTATTTCCCTTGACTCTCCCCAGCCTTACTACCAGAAGCATAGCCCTCTTTGTGCCTGTTGCCCTACCTCTGTCTGGGATTCCCAGAAAGGCCAGGCTTGGTACACAGTGCCCTTCCATGTCCCCTGCCCTACCCTTCTGAAGCCTCACCTTCATCCCTCCCTCCTTCTCCTGGGCGGTGGGCACGCTCCTCTCTGTGCTACCTGGCCCAGAATGGAATTGGAGCTGCCTCTTTCTGGATGCGAGGTCTCATTTGGTTGCTTACGGCCTGCAAGGGTCCCGTTCCTGCTCTTCCTGTTCTGGCTTCCCCTTGACCGGGGACTCTCTGGGCCTGCTGGAGCCTGGGCTCAGGAGGAGGAGAGGACTGGCCCTAGTGGAGTGTGACTTCAGATGGCCCTTATGTAGGCAGCAGGCGCACCCTGGCGCCTCTCTCAGCCCTGCTGGGGGGGCCTCACTCTAGTAAACAGAACCGTGGCCCAGACAAAAGCCATTAGACATCACGACGACATCCGTGCCATGCCATGTTCCTGGCACCAAGGGCCCGGCTAAATACCTTTGCAAAGCTCTCATTGTGTTGCATCCTGCCCGCCCTCCGGGCCTTCCCCGCACTATCAAATCTTCCTGCGGCCCTTTGTTGTCAAACCAAATATAGCGCTACATTGTCTGGCCTTCCACCCATTCTGGCTGGATAAAGGGGCTCGGTCCCCAGACTGGGGGCGCGCGGCTCCGGCAGCCTCCTCAATGCTATCTCACCGCCCCAGCCCACGCCGGGGGCCCGCAGCCGCCCCGCCCGCCCGCTCCGCTCCGGGGCCGGCCGCCACGCCGCTGATACGCTGGGTATTCTTCTCCGGAGGTTCCCACGAGCATGTCACTAACCGTTTCCTGGGCCTTATCACCGGGAGGAAAAAAAGGAGCGCCTTTGAAGAGTGGAAACAAAACATCAGGCCCCATTGTTGTGTGACTTCCCCGGGCACAATCTAGGCTCTCCATCGCTCCGCACGCAGAGACTACAAACGCGGCCTAACACAGATACTCCAATCGGCAATTTGACCAGGACAGTTATTGTTCTGTATCTGCCATCTCTGCTCTGCGTTGTTTGTGGCTTTTAAATCAGCCTTTTCATTCCTCTCTCTTGGCTCGGAGCAAGTCAAAAGCCGCTGCTGGTGGTCGGCACTGTTAGAAGCAAGGGCCCAATCTGCACCCTCACGGGCGCCTTGCCGGTGGCCGCCCTCCTCGGCCTTGCCCTCCTGGCTTCTCTCTGCCCTCGCTCTCATTCCTCTCCTCTGCCTCCGCCTCCTTCCTTTCCCTCCCATTTTCTTTCCCCCCTTCCTCTTTCTTCCAGTCCACACCCGCCTCTGCCTCTCCCATTCACAAGTCAGCTCAGCCCTGTACCTAAGTGATGAGCCGGAAGCCGTGCTTCTGGTCGACTTCTTGGGAATGAATGAAGGGGAGTTGGGACTTGATTAGGATCAATTGCTTGGGCATGATTCTGGAATACTAAATCTTAGGGAGCTCCAAAGACGAGTCCGTCCCCTTGCTCTTACGTGGGAAGAAGCACCAGAGGCTCTGAGACTAGAATGACCTGCCCGATACCACACGGTGAGTTGGTGACCGCCAGGACCGGAAGCCAGGTCTACCCAGCTTCTGGACCCTGGGCGGCACATGCGGTGTCCTTCCTGGCTGCGACTCAAGATTCCCTCTGAGAAGCCCAGGGACATGTCCCTGTGTTAGGTGGCTGACTGAGGTGCGGGCGGGCCTAAAACTCTTCCATTTTATTATTTTTTTTTTCAACGTTTTTTATTTGTTTTTGGGACAGAGAGAGACAGAGCATGAACAGGGGAGGGGCAGAGAGAGAGGGAGACACAGAATCAGAAACAGGCTCCAGGCTCTGAGCCATCAGCCCAGAGCCTGACGCGGGGCTCGAACTCACGGACCGCGAGATCGTGACCTGGCTGAAGTCGGACGCTTAACCAACTGCGCCACCCAGGCGCCCCTCCTCATCTTCCATTTTAGAGAAAACCAGGAAACATTTCCTAGCCTAGCGCAAGGCGGCTAAGCACAGACCATGCGTACTGAAAACCCTAGCCAGAATATTGGCTTTGCTCTTTATTAGCTGTGTGACGGTGGGCAAGTCACTACACCCCTCTGTCTGATTCCTCATTTTAAATGGGCGCAAAAGCAGAACCTACCTCCTAGGCTTTTTGTGGAGATTTATAGAGAGTCCCAGATGCATAAGAAACGTGTAAATATTAGCTATGATTACTGAGAAGAAGCCCGTACTAACCTCCACTTTTACATAAATCACTGGCTCATTTTGCTATCTTGTAAATGTGGACATCTCAGAGCTTGTCTTACAGTAGGGTGCTTGCACATGTACACTTTAGTTGGTCCCTCCCTCCACCCCGCCCCGCCTTCCAGTCAGTAAACACCTTTCCCCACCCAGCAGCAGGTACTGAGAACATACTAGGTTGCCAGACACCGTGGGTAGCTTGCCCCATGGAGCTTCTGAGGAAAACGAAGGGATTAAGAACATAAACACACAAATATCCAACTACAAACTATAAAGTGAAGGAGGAGTACACGGTGTGATGAAAAGTTGTACTGGTGGACCAAATCTAGATTGGGAGTTTAGGGAAAGCATCTCCGAGACAGAGACCTTCCGGTTGAGTTTTAAAAGAATGATGGAAGGTGGCCGGGCCAGGAGCAAGTGAACACTCCTGGCAGAAGCATGATGGGGCCCCTCTGAGGACCTGACCAGAGACTGAAAGTCCGGCATGCCTGGCACAGACAGCTGGACAGAAGGGCATAGAGTCAGCAGAGGGTACACAGGTCACTCAAGGTCGCGTGTGAATTTGGAATTTTACCCCCTAAGGCATTACAAAACCTCCAGTAGGTTCTAGTAGTTCATTTGGCTGCTGGATAGAGAATGGATAGAGCAGGGCAATTAAGTGCGGAGCAAAGAGGCTATTTATCTATTCCAGGTGGGAGAAGACAGGAGCTTGGACCAGCATGGTGGATGTGGAAATGCAGACAGGAACTCGCGGGGTATTTGGAATAGAATCTGTAGAACTCGGTGATGGTTGGACTACAGGGTAAGAAGGGAGAACAATGACTGAAAGAAGCGTCTGACCCGAGCATCCAGGCTTCGTACTGAGAAGGGGAGCCTGGAGGAAGCTCTGGACATCAAGAGCTCTAGTTGTGTCTGGGATGCCCAGCAGACAGCAGGGTACTTGGATCTGGAGTTTAGAGTAGCAGTCCAAGCTAGAGATGCACATGTGGGCATTCACAGCCCTGTATTGTGGTGAATGCATGCATGAATGAGTAAAGTGTTACTAAGATTGGAACTCAGATTTGTCTAACTGAACAGTTAATATTTTATATACTATTCAGTCACCCTCCAATGAACTAAATTCAGTAAAAGGGTGACTCTTCCAGTATCCAGAGACTAAGTGCAAGGCAAAAGGTGGTACCTCCCAGATCAAGACAACAGCCTGGATTCTCAGAAGTCTTGATAACAGGCAGAACCCAAGAGTCTCCAGAGTCAGGGACTCTGGCATAAGATCTGGAGGTACATAGGAAGAAGAAGAATCCTGGGGAGTGTAGGATCCCATAACATCCCCACACTGCACTAGACCAAAACTCTCCAGAGTAGACTTTCATAAGTATGCACAGTACTCAGTATATTAGTAAGGCTGGGCTAAGCTAGATGGCAAGAACAAACAACGCCTCCATCTCAATGACATAACTCCACCAAGTGCCATAGGGGTCAGGCACCGTTGGAGACAGTTTTCCAAGAGCACTTCCTGGATCAGGACTATCTGCCCCCTCCCAACAGTGACATCCGGATGGTCTTGAAAGTGTGGAGAATTCACAGCTGCCCCTGACAACTTTGAACTGGAAGCCACACAAATGTCTGCCACTCCCAGCCTAAGGACCTGGCGTGTGGCCCCAGCCCAGCTGCAGAGGAGACCCGGTGATGGAGAGGAGCCTGTGGAGGCTTCATGAAGAGTGACTGTCCCTGCCTCGTGAGCAGGTGCACATGGTCTTTCCTTCTTCCAATGGGAGAAGTGATGAGACAGGATTGGGAGATCCAAGTGGGAGACGATTGGAGAGGGTCAAGGCTGGGGATGATGGCATTCAATCAACCTTTGAGAGCTAGGATCAGAAATCTGTGACTGGAACCATGTCTGTTTCTAGTCACAGGGATTCCATTTTCTCCCATTCTCTACATGTGCTACTCATTGGAAAATGCTGCTACTTCTGTGACCTGGAGGAGAGGTTAAAGTGATTTACTCTGTCACAGCATGAGGCCTGTGCCCTCCCGTGCCTGCTACCACCCAGGATCCATGTGGAGGAGAGAGCTGGGAGGGTGGGACAAGACTTCCCTGACTGAGCCGAATCCTGAGAGGCCACATTCAGGGAACTCCCCACAGGCCCAAACCTTCCTAAGCCAGGATCATGGTCTCTGCCAGTGAGTTTCTGTATCCTTCCAGCATAGTGATCTTATCGAGGCAGATTAAAAATGAGAATGGGCCCATAAAACATGCATTATGGTCTCTCAAAGCCTCATAAAGCCAGATGAATGCCTTGCTCCAAAGGTCCTTACACGGAGTTTACACCTCTCTCCCTCTCCATAATGGAATTGTCAACAACAGATTATTGAAGTTAAAAAAAAAATTAGTTAACTTGTAAAGTTCAACCCACTTTGAATCATTTGGCCTCACTGATTCCCTGGAGTAAAGTGGATCGTGCCAGAAGATACCTGTTTTTCCTTGGCCCTAAATAGCTCCTCCACATTTTCCATGAGGCTTGGAGCAAAGGCACAGAAAGAAATCTTAGGGACAGCTCTTCTTTTCTGGGCGGTTCCATCTCCTCATCCCACTTTCCCACTGGTACCTAAGTCTGCAGCCCCAAAACAAAGTGTTTCAATTCAGGCAGATACCAGGCTTCTTATGAGTCTATTCCCAGGATTTCAGATCCTCTCCTGAGAATCAGCCTTGACAGGAAGAAGAGAGAGCTGCTAGACATTGGGCAGATTTTCTGTTCCTCTATCTCTGACCACCCCCGGCCAAGGGTAAGTTACCCACACATTGCAGCCTTGCCTTTCTGTTCTCAGGCAGGAAGGATTGAAGGTGCTGGAGTGGAGCGACGAACCTGGCTCGTGGCATGCTCTGACTCTGGTCAAGCTGCCACCTCGTGCAAGTGACTCTGTTCCCAGATCCCCTGCACCCAAGTCCTTGTCTTGCTACTGTGTCCTCTGAGAGTGGAGATTATCGAGGGGATGGGAATCCTGACTGGGCTGAATCCAAGCCAGCCATGGGGACTTCCTTCCTATCCAACCTCCCCCAGAAGCTCAATTTCTTCCTCCTGTTTAAATCCTTCCCTCAACTCCTTTCTCCTGGGTCCCAACCTGACCCACCCCTCAGCCTCCAGAGCTCTGAGGCTCCACTGTGGTGGGAATAGTGAGAGGATGAAGCCATGGTCTGGGAGGGGTTTGGGTCCAGGTTTATGGCTTTCCTTTGGACTGGGTGTGATAGTTCAGCCAACATAGATATCAGCCCAAATTTTCCTAACAGGCTAGACTAAAGAAGGCATGTTCTTTTGAATGAAGTATTTGGGCCTTCTTTACTACATCTCTGATGGCCTGACTCTAGAGATGGGCTGGCATCTTTTCTCACTAGAGCCTCTGTTCTCTCCTGGACCTAAAGCTCAGACCACATCTGTGCAGAAGATCCTTCATACCCAGCCATACGACCTCAACCACAATCTCCAGATTGGTCCTCAGTCCTGTAACACTTCATGCTGACCATTGATTCAACCCCAATTACTCTGTATTATAATTGTTTCTTTGCATATCTGCACCCTGACTAAACTATGGGAATGTGGCAGGCAAGGGCCAACCAGCTTTGACTTACTGTTGTATCTCCAGAGCCTTACACAATGCCTGGCACATAGTACATGTTCAATAAATGTTTGCAGAATGAGTAGACATATTTAATTGTGTCTTCTTAGTCCGATTCTAAGCAGGCAAGAACTTTTGCAGTGTGTTGAGACTGTTTGCCCGTAAACTGTGTAGGGAAGCTCACTGATTCCGTGACCTCCTGGGATGGGCTCTAAAACACAAGTGAGACAGAATAAATGTCTGGCTGTTCTGTTTTGACTGGTGACAAGAGTTGCAAGCTGATTAATACATTTAAAGTGGTGATCAATTTGTCTTATTCACATCCTCTTATCTTGATTGTAATGAGTAGATCTTTTAACATAATGAAAACTGCATATTTCACTCAAATTCACAGTTTTGCATTCCAGAGGAGATGAAATGCTGTTTTTATTTCACGTTAAAATGAGGTGTAAGCTCTTGTCTTGGGAGGCCAGGGAAGGTGACAGGCAGTGTCTCTCCTTGAATGCCAGAGGTGTGGCATCTCCTAAGACCTTGAGTTTGACTATAAAGATTGTTTCCCAAACTGTGGGATGGGACTGCACCTCTTCGGTCACCTTGTCCATCTTTTCCCCATCAAATGAGTGACCTATAAATCAGCTCTGACTGGAGGCGATCTAGTTTTGGCTTGAATGCTCTCTAGTAATGGAAAACTCGCCACTGTCCATTATATTTTTCAAAGCCTCCAAGCGTAAGATTAATTCTTATATTGGTCCAAAATAGACCTCCCTATCATTTTAGAAAAATGATATTTTTTCTATTTCTGTGGTTTTTCCTTTTCCCCTTGATCCCTCTCTCCTTCCCTCCTTTTCTTCCTTTTCTAGTTTCTTATCAGTTCTCCCTAAAAATGTCTAGTATCATAATAACCTCTTAAAATTACACAAAGGCTTGGAGCTTTCATTGTGCTCTTCAAACAGCCTTGCAGAGTTGGATGAGTGAGTAGTTTCCTTTTGATTCTTTGCCAGTGCTGTTTCTCCTGGAATGGCCTATCCTCCAAGACAAGGGTGGCCTCTCTGACCCACACCCCTTTCTGCCTCTTTCACTGCCATATCTCCAGCACCCAAAAAGTGCCCGGTACACATTGGGTTCTAGTCAACAGTTCTTGAATGAATGAATGCATGCGTGAGTGACTAAATGGTGCCTGGAAGGTGTGACCTTCTGTGTGATCCTGTGCCCCTGTCCATGCTCGGTTGTATGACAGGCACCTCTCCAGTAAGCAGTGAGGACCACACAGGTGCCAAGTGGAAATGGGGACAAAAAGGGACATTCACATGCTCTTCTGTGGCTGCACT
Organism: Prionailurus viverrinus; assembly: GCF_022837055.1. Lineage (NCBI taxonomy): Eukaryota > Metazoa > Chordata > Mammalia > Carnivora > Felidae > Prionailurus > Prionailurus viverrinus. Next base: position 72,141,360 of record NC_062570.1, on the reverse strand, counting down.
CATGTTGGGGATGCTCAGGAGCTGTGAGAAGGCTGGGCTTTTGCTGTGGAGACCAATCAAGGGACAAGAACATTAGGTGCACAGACAAGAGCAGAGGTGAGAAGCAGAGAGTGAGTTGAGAACTTACCCAGCCTGGCTCCCAGCGATGCCTGTGGCTCAGCCATATCCTCATGCAGGGCTTCGGGAGATGACCCATGTCCTTATCCAAATCCCTCTTTATTGCTGAAGTCAACTCAAAATAATTTCCTTTACTTGCAACCAAGCATATCCATCTAAATAAAGGTAGACATAAAGATGTCTGTTTCTTGGTCTCGAAAGGGAAGCTGGGGAGGGTAGGAAATTCTCCCGAGGCCATGCGAAAAGGAATGACGGAGTCGGGACTGAGTGTTCACCCAGTGTCCCCTGATTGAGCTGTTCTGTGCGGTCACTGAAGCTCGTCCCTGTCCCCTGCTGGAGCTCATCCCCAGCACTGCCTCTCGCTTTTAACAAAGGAAAGAGTCACTCCTGGAGCAGCCAGATGTAACTGAGCAGTGGGAACCCAAACCAAGAGGAATTCACTCTCCATAAATTATGCTTTAATAGATGTCAATTATTAATTCCTAAATAAATATTTGTTAATATTCAAAAGAGTTTGCCTACTAAGAAAAACTCAGGCTACACAGAATAATTAGTGCTTCTCACTGTGCAATGGTTGTGGCCCATAATGATTTTTTTTTTTTCCCCTTCTTCATCTTTATTTTTCCTGAAGTGTGAATGCCTGGCTGTGTCAGGTTTCCTGGGGAGGGTTCGGCTGGCCATGTGTGCTTGGGAGAACGCAAAGGGCTGATGCTTCCAGGGAAGCTTGCATACAGGCCAGTGGATCTTTCTCTGTAGAACGGGATTCTGTGAAAAACTGGGGTTGCCCCATGTCTAAGGAGAGGAATTGGAGATCCAGCCAAGACTGGGAAAATTTAACAATGAGTTTGCCAATAGCCTCATAACATATGACCAGTATTGAGCACCATGCTACAGCTGGGTTAGCAGGCAAGGGTGGGGGTGGATAAGGAACAGAATAGATGAGTCTCCAGGGTTCAAGGTGTGTGCAGACTAGTAGGGCAGAGCTTCATGGTAAATTCTTAGCACAAGGGAGAGGGATAGCAGTCCACAAGAATGGGGTCAAAAAAACGCCAGGGGAGCTTGGAGAAGCCAGAAATGTATCCTATTGAGAGCAAGGGAAGGAGTCGATTTATGAAGGAAGGAGAACTTGAGACAGTCCACCCAAAATGGATAGGCTTTTGATGGGCAAAGACTGGCTTAGCATTTGAGTTTGAAAGGGCATTCAGGCATTTTCTCTCCTATTTAAGATACATTTACTGTATTTGGAGCAACTGATAGGTGCCAAGTCCTGGTCTAGGTACTAGAAATATAAAGAAACATCAAACTACATCTGTGACACATAAAATGACAACTCATGATATCAGATGTAATATAAAAATAGTTGCAATACAGGGAATTATGAATCCAAGAGAATGACTACCTATACTAAGGGGGAGAGAGAAGGCTTCAAGAGGTGGGAACTCATGATCTAGATCCCCAAGGATACATTCACTCAATTCTTCATTTACAGAAAATATTTACTAAATGCCTACACATGTCAGGCACTCACTGCATGTTAAGATAGTGCAGGGAATGAAACAAACTAAGCCTTTTTATATCCTAAGAGTTCAACAAATTAAAGAGGAAGGGCATTCCTACCAGATGCTCAAGGAAGGGGATTGTCAGGAGGTGAGACTGGAGAAGTCAAAGCCACATTTGGAAGGACTTTGCAAGCTAGGCTAAACACAGAACTGTCTCTGGAGGCGATCAATGCAAAACCAAGGAAGGTTGTTAAAGCAGAATTTGAAGAAGGTGATCTTGAAGGCTCTGTGGAAGCAGACTGGAGGAAGATGAAGCTGGAGGCAAAGAGGCTCCTCAGGAGGTAATTGCCCTGACGAGGGCTTGAAGCTGGCACAGGTGGTAGGGATGGAGAAAGGATGGGTATGAATTGGAAGAGTGGTTCTGTGTATATGTAAGTGCATGTGCCCAAGCTCTTTGAGAATCTAATCAAGGCTTCTTGCCCCAGAAAAATTCTCATACTCACCTACATGTATTATTTTGCAAACAACTTCAAGGGGCATGAATTCCAGATTAAGAAGTGCTGAGTTATGAAAACAGTGGGGGTGCATGGGGGCCAGGAGGTGAACACATAAAATAGGAGGTTGCCACAATGATTTGGGTGTGGAACTGTCGGGACCTGCCTTCTTGAGCCCTTTCTCTGACTGCCTAGTACCCCATGCCTTTGGTGGGCCTGGGCCCACAGGACCCCGCAGCTACCCTGCAGATGTCCGTGTCCCTTATTCCCACCTGCCATTCAGACATCCACCTGAGCCACGGGCCAAGGGGGAAAGTTCCTTCCTGCCTTTTCTATTCTGAGGGAGAGTTCAAGGATTTCCCCAGTGACACTAACACCTCAGGGTCCAGACCCAAGAGCACCTCCTCACAGATTCCAGAGGGCTGGACTGGGAAGGCTGGAAGACATCAACAAGCCTCATTCCCTCACTGCACAGTGGGGAAAGTTTAGGATCAGAGACGGGGAGGAGTTTTTCCAAGGCCACATGGAACAGGTGGCCAAGCTGGAACTAGAACCCCCGCCTGCTAATATCTCTCATCCTCTGCCCCTCATAGGAGGCACTGGCCCCCTTCTTCGTGCTTCGGGAGTGCAGCACGTGTCTTGCTAATGGCACCGATCATGCCCGGTCCCTGTACCAAAATCACCGGACACAAGCTCTGTGAGTATGTCCACACCCAATGCAGGAACTCCAGGAGGGCAGGATGTAGACCTGAGGGAGGAGACGCTTTGGTTGTCCCTGAACACTCACTAGTTTGTTCTGATGTCTCACCGTCCCACACCAGGGAAACAGCAGCCCTTACGGTTAACCCACAGAGCCCTGAGATTCCCCAGCAGTAGAATAATGGTAATGATACCCAATTCCCAAGGGTGTCCTGTGTATTGAAGGGAAAGAGTATGTAAATGGACTCCCACTGCATACACTCAGGAAGTGCTCCTTCCTGCCTTTCTTCTTGGCACTTCTTCCCACACTCAAACTGAACGGGGCTGTGGGAAGAGCTGGGGATGCGGAAGGCTGAGTTTCTGGTCAGAGAAGAAGGCAGAAGCTGAGTTTTGCCTTTGTTGTGGCCTAGAGCTACATAGTTTTTCCGTATATTGTATTTCCTCATAAACTGGCACAGATACCTTTGACTCAGAACCAAAGTCAAAAAAGGGCAATAAGCAGGAGAAGATGGTGCTGGGATGCCCTTGGCATAAACCGTATCTCTGCTGGCTTGGGTGGGCGATCTCCAGGTGCCTGCCCCCGGCCCCTTCTGAGGGATCTTTCAGGTTCATGGGTGGCCATGCATGCTGGTGGGAAGGAATAAGAATAGGGGCCAGTGAGAGAAGATAAGGGCCAGAGAGGCAGGATCTGGACCCAAATCAAAGGGAGTTAGTTGTACCATCCTGTTGTCCCGGGTGATCCCGATTCCTTTGATTCTGGAGCATGGACAGGAAGAAAGAGGGCTTGGAGAGACAGTCCTGGGGGCAGATTCTGGCTCATCCCTTAATAGCTGTGTGAATTTGGGAGGGTTATTTAGAGTCCTTAAGCATCCGTTTCCCCAGTGTCTGCATCCATTGGGTAGGGATAATAATAGGAGCCACCTCAGTGCTGAGTCGTAGATTGAGATAAAGCATGGGAAGCAGCTGGCACAGAGCCCGTATTACCTAATGGTCAAAAAATCTACCAAGACACAAACAAGAGCAAGAGGGCAGTGCTGGCCCTCCTGGAACCAGCTGCTGTTGTCTCTGCCCCAACAGCTGCCTGAGTCCTTCTGCGGCCCTCTTTTTTTTTTTTTTCCTTTTTCCTTTTTCTTTTTCTTTTTTCTTTTTTGCTAAACTTTTTAAGAAAGGAAAACACACATACAGAAAAATATGCAACTCATAAGTTGTAACTGGATGAATTTTCTCAAAATGTACACTCACCCATGAAACCGGTGCCCAGATCAAGAAAGAGCCCCTCGTGTGCCTTTTGAGTCAATACCTAGTCCCCTTTGACTAGGGTAACTGCTTTCTGACTTCTCACACTGTGGATGAATAAGGTTTGTGCTTGAATTTTATAAAAATGGAATCATACAATACATACCTTTTTGTGTTTGGCTTCTTTCAATCAGCAATGTGTTGGGTATAGTTGTATTTTCCTTGCATGCCCTTTCCTATTATATGAACAAACCAGAGCTTACTTGTCCATTCTATGGTCGGTGGGCTTTTGCACAGTGTCCAGTATCTGATTATTATGAGCAGACCATCCTTATACATGACCTTGGATGAGCAAGTGTATGCATTTCTGTTACACATTAGGTTGAATCAAATCAAGTTGCCATTTTTGTAGGTCAAAAACAATAAAAAGCTGGCAACTTCATGTGGTTCAATCTGCTACTTTTGAGTAGAAATGTTGGGTCGTAAGACGTTATGTTCAACTTTGGTAGATACTGCCAAACAGTTTTCTAAAGTGGTTGTGCCACAGCTTATATTCCCACCACTACTGTGTAAGTTTCCAATTTCCACAGCCTTTTAAACAAAGGCTACCCAGATCCTTCGGCTGAGTCTTAGCTACTGATATCTGTTCCTGTGGGCCCTTTCATGTCACCAATTTACAGTACGCTATGTGTTTACTTTCCCCTTGGGAAGGTCTTTCTGACAGTTCTAACCCTAACTAAGCCATGTTTTAGAATGTGAAGAATGTGGCTCGGTAAGATGGGGGGCAGAATGAATCAAACCAAGAGGACAAGGAGCAAAGGCCATCCCCCCTTTCAATGATAAACTTGGAGAGCCTGAGTCTGATTGGTATTAAGGGCATTTTCTTACACCCCAACAATTTTTAATCTGTCCCCAGACAGGAAATGGGAAATAAGAGGACAGGACGTAAAACTCTTCCTTCTTGTCCAGATCCAAAGAAGCTAGATATTTTCAGAGCGTTCGGGTTGATAGTTGGGGCCCATTCACCAAACGGAGGCAGAATGGGTGGCTCTCTTCTCCCTGAGCTGACGTCCCTCGGCCTGGCAGGCAGGGCCAATATATCTATTAGCCATAGTAGGCTCAGTTCCCAGGACCCACAATACCTTTAGGGACTCATGAAAACATTTTAAATTCTTTTAAAATCAGAAAAAAAATGAACTTTTGGGTAGAAGAAAATGTTTTATTCTATTATATTAATATATTATTATTATATTAATATTCTCTATGTCAATAGACTCATAAATATAATTTTGTTTTTAATTTAAAAAAAATTTTTTTAATGGAGGAAGGAACCCTTGAAGGCAAAAGTGCCCAGGGCTTATGGAAGTTATAAGGCCCAGCAGCCTGAATCAGAGAACCAGCTAAAAGGTGTACGATGGATATCCAGATTCATGGTGCTGTGTTTAGTTCCCCTTGGGAATGACTGATAGTTCTAGCCCGGTTTCAGTCATGCCCCAGGTTTAAGGAAGAGTGAGCCAAACACTAAAAGGGGTGCCCTGGGAAATTTTTTCATTGCACTTTATGGCCAAGAGTAAGGTAGAGTCTAATGGTCCTTTAGACCTGCCTTCTGGGTTGAGGTGAAATCTGAATCTTTAGACACCATGGACACAACGCCCAAGAGGCACATGGGCTGGGAGCTCTGGCAAGGACAGAATCATGTCCTGTGGCTCCCAAAAGGATCCCAACATGGGCATCCAGCCGGTCTTGATGGCTGCTTTAGTTCCTATTTGTTCCTTCTTTTTTCTTCCTCACCACAGCATACACATACCCAGAGACTAATTTAAGGGCTGGAGTCTGAGACATCCAGATATAATTCCTTCCAAACATGTCTTTGTTGAGCTGGCCTTCAAGGAAATATCGAATGATGAATAGCTGTTTGCTGACTGGACGAATTTGGAAAGGACAAGTTATTTAAAGCTCCAAGAAGAACAACCAGGTTGGGAATATGTCTTGTATTATATGGGGAGGTTTAAAAAAGTCATTTTGCAAAATACTAATTATTAAAATAGGTCCAGCATGGACCTGATCTACTTTATTTTTTTTTTTTAAGTTTATTTATTTTGAGAGATGGGGGAGGGGGGTGGGCAGGGGCAGAGGAAGAGCGAGAGACAGAATCCCAAGAATGCTCTGCACTGTCAGCGAGGAGCCTGAAGAGGGGCTGGATTCCACAGACCTTGAGAACATGACCTGAGCTGAAATCAAGAGTCAGACGCTCAACTGACTGAGCCACCCAAGCACCCCCTGATCTATTTTATTTCTATATTTTTATCCGAGTCAAAGAAGAAAGGAGACAGAGAAACCAATTCAGGAGAGTGAAAAGAAGAGAGCAGAAGGGTGGATGCAGTCAGGAACTCAGCGTTCTCCTTGCATCTCTGCCACAAATTTGCCGTGTGTGATCCAGGAAAAATCACCCAGCCTCTCAGAACTTCAGCTCCTACATCTGCGAAAAGAGGTGACTAGATAACCCTGAAGGTCTTCTCCAGCTTTCAAATATTAGCCCATAGTAGGTGTTCCCTCAGTAATTATGAAGCAGCGAGAGAGTGAGCGGTTGTGGACCAATGTCAGACATTTGGATGAAAGCCGGAAATGGAGAGGGTAAGTGCATTAACAATAAGAACGATGCCGAGAAGCTGAGCCCATCTGTAGACAGCATTTGTATTGCCATAAAAATAGCATAACAAGATTATATTGAAATACCCCACTATTTAACTTAATAATTTAAATGTTTGCCTAATGAGGTGGACTTGATTGGATTAGGGCATTCACAATTAATTTTGATAGATCATTTTACACATTGGAGGTGCATTCTTCTGAACCAGGAGGTGGAACGGAAGTGCAAAATGTTTACGTTCAAACGAGCATGTGATTTTGCAGGAAACATTAATCCCAGATCATGCACACTAAGTCAATTTCAGAAATGGCTTCTCGATGTATTATTAGAAATTGCTCTTCAAATATAAAAAGCTTGTAATAGAGTTCTGTCCATTTTTCCTTTGGCTGATGGAAGTTGTTTTATAAATATGCCTATGATATGATGTTTTCTTCATCCAAGCCTTTTGGTACTAATTGCAACTTTTAAAACAGTGTAAGTAGTGGCTGTCATGAACACTTTGAATCCTATTACAAATACTTTCTGAACAATTTCACATTTCAGGGTGCGTTCTTTCTTCAAATATTTTTAATTATGTTTTTCCCCATTTTTTTTTTCCTGAAAAGCACTCTAATTGGAAATGGTGGACCCCTCCCCACCTTTTTGGTTAAGGGAATGATTTTATTATGTCATAGGAAGAGGTGTCCATTCCGTGTCTCTACCCCTTCAAACATCAAAGAGCCAGGAGCGGCCACATATGCCCTTGAAGGCAGGAATGAGCAAAGGCAAATGGCTTCTGGAAAGGCGGATTGGAATCAGGCCATCAATTCTGTCCCAGAGTTCCAGGAAAACACGTTCCTCAGCACCATAGCTATCAGTTAAGAGCTGCAGCTCTGTTTTTTATCAGAAAGTTATCTGACAGAAGGTGTCCATGGGCAAGATGCTTCTTGGAGAATTCTCTGTGTCTCAGGATCCTCCTCTGAAAAATAGAGATAAATTGCCCATACCTCAAATCAGTGAAGGTTGGAGGTCCGAGATGTGACAACTTTTTGTGAGAGAGCGTGCAGTGGTGGTGGCACTGCCTTGGGACCAGCTGACTAAGCATCGAATGTGAATGCTCGTATTAGCTGTCCGTTTCTGGGACTTAAATGCATTGTTTGGTAAATGGGGACAGTGACCCCCTCATTGAGAGTGCGAGCAGAATTAAATGCCACATCCCGGAAGCATGAGAGCTGCTCAGTGAGTACAGTTTCCCTCTCCTTCTCTGGGAGAAAAGCAGTTTCAAGTTCAAGGCACCATCACAGTTTTTGTTTCCTGATGCGCTCCCCGGAAGACCATGGCATTTAGCACACAGGGGCTCTGGGCTTCCTGGTCTTGGTGGACAGATGAGGTTCACGCTGTATAGCCTCCAGGCTCCAAGCCACCTTTGTTGGCAGAAGCACTTGAATCTGCTTTTCCCCTCTGAGGTCCATGTCCTATAATGGTATTTTATCAGACTCATCTTTTGTGAGGTTTCAGTGACCTTCGTAATAAAACCCAAATGCTTTGCATGGCATTCAGGGACCTTAAAACCTGCTCTCTGCTTGCCCTTCTGGCTTTCTTTCCCTTTCTGATTATGCCATGCCCTTTATTCACCCACAAACTACTTCCCTCTGCTCCCTGTATTCTGAACACACCAACTTTCTCCAACCCCAGTCCCTTTGCTTATGCTGCCTGCTCCTTTATCCCAGGATGCTCTTTCCTTTATTCTTCAACTGAAGACGATCTCCTAGTTCCGGTCTAGATAAAATATCACCTCCTCCCTTGTGTCTTCTAGGATTGCATGGCTGCATCAGGTCCACTTCAGATTTGTCATTTGTCCTCGGTGTACTATTCTGTGGACGCTAAGATATGACAGGATCCCTCAGAAAACTGCCGTGCCTCCTCATCTCTGTCGCCCCCAGGATATTGAGAAACCAAGCTGAATATAAAATCCTTAAAATCCTCCCAGCAGCCTGTTGAAGTAGGTACTATTACTGATTCATTTTGCCACACAAAGACATCAGGTCTCAGAGATGCTATGTAACTTGTCTAGAGTCACACAGCTAGTGAGTCATAGAACAGAGATTTGGACCTACAGACTTCCACTCAACGTCTGTGCTCTTTCCATTCCTCTGTTCTGTAAGCCTCTCCACAGCCTCCTTTAATCTTCCGAACAACTCTGTGAAATGGGCAGGGAAGGCATCATCATGGCTTCTCTACAGATGAGGAAACCGAGGCTTGAACGAGGACAGTCCCTTCCCCAGCCTATGTGACTAGACATTGGTGGAGCTGATGAGAGAGTTCCCAGCTTTGGATTCTGGATGCGAGCCTCTGCACAGCCACAGGCTGCCTGCCCCCAGTTGGTGACCGGCCGGTGTCTCACCTGCTGGAGGGGACAACCTTAATAAAGGAAGGGGGCCCCAGGCTGTTGCAACACTTGAGGAATTCATGTGCCTCTCAGGCCCCGTCTGAGCCCCTCACCACAGAGGTGAGGAGTGACAAGGGACATCTCAGCTCCCAAGGGATTCCAGTCACGCGAACTCCTCCAATTAAGGCTGGAACGATGTCATCTCCTGAAATAGCATTTTAATGAGTGATGGCTCTGGGATAAATTGTCATCTCGTGATCTCTCGTTAGAGAGCTTAATTAGACCCATCATAAAACATATTGATCGATGGCACGGAGCAGGTCCACAGGACATCCACCACCCGCTGGAACATTCCTGCCCACTGCTTGGTGGAGCCAGTGTGGGACCTGTCCCAGGCCCTGACAGCTGCTGGGGCACAGTTTCTTTTTGAGCACTTGGGCACCATTTGCCAGGTTCTTTCTTCCCTCCCTTCTTTCCTTTTACAAATATTTATTTAGCACCAACTGTATACCAGGCACTGTCCTGCCCTCTTACGCTTTAACCCATTTTGTCTTCACAAAAAGCTGTTCTTTCCTTATTTTGCAAATGGTAAAACCAAGGCTTGGAACCCCGAGCTCTACTAGGTGCAGCCCCAGCCTACTGAGTTCTCTTTCTAGCAATTTCTGGTGGAGTGGCTCACATAAGAAGAACAAGAGGGGAAACTGAAGGAAAAAATGGTCTTGATTAAACTCCTAATGGGTGCCTGCCACTCTCCGGGCACATTATTTTATAATCATGTCCCCTTTAACCTTTATATCAATCCCACAAGGTGAGAGAATTTTCATCATTTTATAGTTGAGGAAACTGAGTCTCAGATATGTTACTTGCTCAAAGTCACTCAGCCAGTGACTCTCAGTGCTGGGACTGGAACACAGCTTTGAGGGATTACCAGTCCAGACAGACGATCGTTCAAATCCAAGCCCTGTCGTATATTAGCTGTATAATTTGGGGCACATTACCCAAGCCTTCTGAATATCATACTGGATGTAATAACTGGACCCCTCTCAGAGTTATTGTGAGGATTAAATGAAATACTGCCTGTAAAGCATTTAGATAGTCTCTGACCCATGGAAAGTTTTCAGTAAAAATTAGTTTTCAATGAATACCCCAACTGTTTTCTCTTGGAAAGAAACTACCTGTTTCTTCATATCAATAAAATGGGGGTAGAACCCCTGTCCTAAAACAATTCATAGGGAATGCTTTATAGATAAAGTAGCCCAACTGCCCTTATGTTTTATAATGCTTATTTATTCATTTTGAGAGAGAGAGAGAGAGATTGAGGGAGGGAGGGAGAGAAAATGGAAAGGACAAAGAGAGAGGGAGACAGAGTATTCCAAGCAGATTCCTCACTGTCAGCACAAAGTCCTATGTGGAGCTCAAATCCATGAACCGTGAGATCATGACCTGAACCGAAGTCAGCCGCTGAGCCACCCAGGCACCCCCAACTGCCCTTGTTGATCACTTTTCTTTATATTTGTGTGTTGGCAAAAAGCTTGAAGTGACCACCTACTTGATGGGCTTCCGGAGAGAGTAGGAAATGCTCTTGGGAAAATTTTATCTTAAGTATTATTATTATTATTAAAATAAGACATTAGCACAAAATGGTGGCAGGAGTGGGAGGTGGATGGATCAGATGAGACGACCTGGGGAGGTTTAATAAGATCAGAGTATTGAAACTTCAAGGGAATACGGTAGCTAACGTGGCAGCTCAGAAAGTCTCAGCAATGTGGCATGCGTGCCTGGATGCAATGGCCCGGGCTCAGCAGGGTGTGTGTGCCTTTGTGGCATGTCTGTCGTGGCATATCTGCAGTGTGTGTGTGTGTGTGTGTGTACCCGCATGATGGGCCTGGTGCACATGGGGTCATAGAACTTTTCATCAGAAAGGACTCTGTGTGTGTATGCGTGTGTATGTTTAGGTGTGGACATCTCTGTGTGTGTTTTGAGTCCTGTTTCCATGAGAGGGTGACTTCCTTCACCTGTGTGCACTTGGAGATTTTTTTCCTTTTTTTTTTATTCCAGTAAATGTAGCTTGAAAGCTGAGCATAGCCCAGCTTTTCCCCAAACACAGATCACATCACAATTTTTCTTTCAGAGAAAAATGCTACAAAATAACCTGCAGATGGTGAGTCTCCCTTTTTTTTCTCTTTCTGTCTTGCTCTTTCTCTGTGGCTTTCTGTCTGTGTCTCTGTCTCTGTGTTGGTATCTCTGCCTCTATCTCTAAGGCCCTATTTATAGCTTAAAATGCTCTCATATTTTCACACTTAGCATATGAAATGTCCCCATGTTACATAAAATAACACACATTTGAGTTTGTAATTAGATCAGTGTCTCATCCCACGTTTCACCTAGGAAAACCCTGGACATTGTTCCTTGCCCCTGCCCCTACCCACAAGCATCGCCAGGCCTGAGGATCCTTCCCTAACCCTTTTCTGGGGTCTGTTTTCCCAACTCCTGATGACAACCCTTCCATCTGCCTCCTCCCTGCTCCCTTGCTGACCCTCTCTGCTGCCTCTGACAGGGGTTCAGTGTTCCAGGGGCAGCTCGAATCATCAGAGACCTCCTCTCCCCAGAGCCAGAAAAATTGCCCCGTTCCTTGTCCTCGGAGTCTCTGAGCACAGTCACAAAATTCAGTTCCCCAAACTGCCCCAATGCAAACACTGCCCAGAGGAAAGGAAAGCTCCGACCGACTCTTTTTCGTGAAATAAGGAGAAGCTTTTTTTTTTTTTTAAAGGAGGAAGAAGCCGAGATTCATCTCTAACCAATCTGGACATGTGTTCGGGAATATTGTTGAGAACAATTAGGGATGTATGAGTGAGGGGTTTATTTCTCACTTGCTTGTCAGGTCAGAAGACAATCTGTTTATTTTCCTGCTACAATTTTATTCAATAAATTGAAAGGATGTGCGCCGGGGAAGAGGGTATGAACAGGATGTGTGCTATCAATTTGTCAAATAAATAATCGAGCTTGGAAACAACAGATTTTATTAATTAGACAGGATGGTGTATTATTACCATTAAAGTGTTATATTGCATTGATTTTTATATTTTACTCGGCTACTAATTACTGTAAAAGATTTCGGGAATGAAGCAAAATAAAATCATGCAGCATTATACATAATGTAAAGATAGCGTGAATTAATTTGTCCGCTGCTCCCCGCCTGCCTGCCGCGGGACTGGAAGAGGCCAGAAGTGGCCTCCCCTGCGGGGGACCCGCACCCCCTGCCCTGCCTTGACTGGGGGTAGGCGGGTAGGGGGACAACTGGGAGGACTGGGGTTCCAGACCAGGCTCAGCCATGCCCTAGCTTTGCACCCTTTGGCGGATCACCTCTTCCTGAAGCCCGAGTTTTCTCTTTTGTAAACGCAAGCCTCCCGGAGGGGTAGTAAAGATGTAACGAATTCCCAAGAGTAAAAGCGCTTGGGAGAGCCAGTCTGCCTTAGAAGAGGAGGCAGACAGGAGGGGGCAGCTCGTGCCAGGCCCCCTCGCGGGAGACGGGCCCCTGCCGCTGGGCTTGGCAGCGCAGGAGAGGCCATCGCAGCCACTCCCCTCCGGGGACAGTGCCCCAGAACCGAGGCACACCAGCCCGGGGCCACAGCACCGCTGAGCAGAGCCCGTCACCGGAAAGGCCACGGAGGCCGCCCGCAGGACAGCGGGCGCTCCTCGCGCCGGAGGCCCCGCGGGTGCTGCTCAGCTGGTGGAAGCGCGGGCTCCGGGCACGCGGAGCAGGGTTCGAATCCTGCCCGGCCACGGTCGCGCGCTGTGGCCACAGCCAGACCCCTTAACCTCTCTGAACGGCTGTTTCTCCTTCACTTAAAAAACAAAACAACAAAGCTATTCGCTCAGGAAGTAAATTCCCACGCCAGGCACTCGTTCTGGGTAAGGAACCAGTGGGCAGGGCCCTCCCCAGGGGGCCAGGGTCCCCAGGGCGCCCCAGGACCGCGCAGCCTACGGGGGCCAGGAGTCCCGGGGAGCCCTTTCAGGTCCCAGTCCCGCGCTACCTCCCAGGTCCTCGCAGACTCGGTTCGGCCGAAGCCGATGGCCCGGGGCGGCCCCCACGCCCCACCCCGGGGCGCGTTTCTCTCGGCGCCGCGGCCCAAGCCCAGCCGCGTTTTTCTCCGGGTTGGGTCTCCGCGCCCTGCCCGGCGACGACCGAGATTTCTCACGACCCACTGCCACCTACTGTCCGCATCGGGGAACTGCACGGCCGGGCCCGGCCGGCCTCAGAAGTGGCCATGGGGCGGGCCGACCGACCCCCAGACCAGCTCAGGTCCCAATGCCTGGAACCCCGTTCCCGGGGAGTATTGCGTGGCGGTTGTGTGGGAGCAACTCAGCCAGGCCACCCGAAGCCCTGGTCCTCTGGCGTGCGCCCTTATGGGGGTGACTGGGGCCCTGCCCTTACAGAGACTGGCGTAACAGGCAAGCCCCTTGCTCCCCATCCCAGACTTGACTATGGCTCCCTTTAGAGCTCTGAAAATCCTGCTTCTGGGCCTAAAGGGCCCTCTCTGGCCGCCCAAACTGGACTGGACGTGGGCCTTCCAAGAATGGCTGCTGTCTCCGTTCTAGCTTCCTAAGGGTTAGAACTTCACTGTCCTGGAGGTCTGACCTCCTTCTGAGTCAGGCATGCTCTCAGCCTTTTCTATATGCTCTGGATCCCTTTATGTCACCCTCTCTTAGAGCATGAATCCTGAGCTCTAGTGTGGCCTTACTGGCCGTGTCATCTTAGACAAGTCATTGTACTGTCGTGAACATTGTAGTTGTAAAGTGGGATTAATATGCTGGAAGCCCATCAAAGAGGGCTGCGGTCAAGTCAGACTGTGAAAGCAGCCGAACCCTTGGAGATACGTGTACAGGTTTTTCTTGGGCATTCAAAAGATTGTTCATTGTCCCTGGGCTGATGTTTGTGTCCACCCCCACCCCCCACCCCTAACAGGCTCTCCCATTGAAATTCTAACCCCCGAGGTGACCATATTCAGTGGTGAGACCTTTGGGAGGTCATGGGGGTGGAACCCTCATGAATGGGATTAGTGTCCTCATAAAAGACAGACTTGCCCCTTCTGCCACTCAAGGTTACAGTGCAGAGAGACTGCCATCAGTGAGGAAGCGGGTCCCCTCATGAATCTGCCAGCCCTGTGATCTTGGACTTGCCAGCCTCTAGAGATGTGAAAACTAAAGGTTTGTTGTTTATAAGTCACCTCGCTTTGGGGATTTTGTTATAATAGCAGCCTGAGCGAACTAAGATACGCACTGAATCAAGAGAATATAAACCTGTATAGGCAGAGGCCTATGATCTTTTGAAAAGCATTTGGTGGGTGGCAGGAGATGGGGTGGTCTGGGAGGCACAGGGGGTACTAGAGGGGGGAGAATGGGGGAGATAAGGTCTTGAGTCCTCCAGGGTGTCCCCCCTGTACCCAATGCTGTCTTTCCTCTCTTATAGAAAACATGTCACAGTTTAAAATAATGCATTTAGATGCTGTATGCATTTGTTCTGTGTCCGACTTTCAGTAGACCGTAAGCTTCATGAGGATCTGGGTTATGTCTGTTCTGTAAACCACTCCACCCCATTGTCTAGCATTGTGGCCGGCACATGGGAGATACTCAATAAATATTTATTGAACGAATGACTACAACCATCCATTTAACCAGAGACCATTAACTATCCCCTGGGCTCTTCCAAAATGATCCATCCTCTTACCCTTAACCCACAGAGAGATCATCTCCAGAGCCTTCCTTCCTTTTTGGGTTCTCGGTCATCCTTATCTTAAGCTCAGGCACCCCGCAGAGTTCCCTTCTTCCTTTTTTAACAAACATCTATACAAAAAATGCAGAGGAAGGTTGATGGCTATTTGATTTCTCTTTGGTTCTGCCTTTTGGTATGATAAACTACTTTTACCTCAGTTTACTCCTCTGATGCACACACAATCGGGTAGAATTGACGATTGTTGACTATTTTTTAGATGAGGCAAATTGGGATGGATTGACTCATCCTATGTGATAGCTAGTGAGTGGCAGAGACATAGCTAAGTTCCAGCTCTCAGGGCTCTAAACCACATGACCCACAGCCCCAAGTGCAGTGCAGTCCCCCCCTTCATGCCCTGGGGCAAACCACGTGAGGATTATTCTCCAAAAAACAACTAAGGAGAAATATGATAAAAGACTCATGGGAACACCTGTCCCTCCTGTCCCTCCTGGAGGCATTCACCTCCAGTGGCCATCAGGCACTTGGAGGACATATCAACACAGATATCTCCGTAGGTCCTCACCGCCTTCCAACTCTCTGACCTTGGGCAATTTGTCTAAGGTTTCTGAGCCACACGTGCCTCATCTGTAAAATAGGAGTAATAATAGTGACTGCATCACAAGGTTTCTGTGTGGTTTAAATAACATAGTACATGTAAAATGCTTAGAGCAGTGCCTCATTAAATATTTGCTGAACCAATAAAGAGCTGAATGAAGTAAAAGAGAAGAGGAAGGCTAATAAAGGGAGAAAGATGTGAAGAAGTGAAGGCAGAGTGAGAAAGATAACCTTTTTTTTAATGTTTGTTTTTATCTTAGTGTAACAACCGTATGATGAGAGCCAAAGATCTAACATGGGGCCCAGCCCTCCCACTCTCAATGCTGTGTTACCTCGAGCCAGTCAGGCAACCTCTCTGGGCCTCCATTTTAGCATCTGTAAGACAGCAGCATTGAACTAGATCATCCGGGATGTTTTCTCTGTGTTTTCTCTGACACTGAGTGTACAAAGTCCACCAGTATGAAGCGTGATGTTGACTCTCCCTAACATCTGAGAAAGGCGAGGTGGGGGAGGGGACAAAACAAATGTGCATTTCCCTATGGGACCCCGTTTACCGGTGACACCGGAAAGAAGCTTTGCACTTGAATGCTGCTCTCATCTCCCACTGATGTTCAGTCTCCAGCTCTGCCTTTTCATGGCAGCGGGACTTTGAGCCAGATGCTCAGCGTCTCTCAGGCCCCCTTTCCTCATCAGTAGGATGGGACTAAATGAAATGATAGAGGCAAAATGCTTAGCACAGTGATGGGCACAGTAAATGCCCACGACATTGTGACTGGTGTGCGTTATTAAAGTGTGTGTAATATCACAGCCCTTAACAAAACCTTCTCCGAGGCCAAATGGCAATGCGTTTCCCATTAGCTGGTATTTTGGCCACTTTCTCCTGGAGTCATTCATTGAAAATCCACTATGTATTAGAATTTGAACCAGGTATAGGGTAGAAAAATGCATGGGCCATGAGCTCTGATGCCAAGTTTCAAAGGATTTCATGCACTTTTTCAGGTCCTAATAGATTCCTGGTACTGCACTATATTCTCCTCTTTAACCTTCCTAACAACCTACAGGACGTTAGTTTGTTTTATGTGTATTTATTTATTTACTTATTTTTGAGAAAGAGAGACAGAGAGCACAAGCAGGGGAGGGGCAGAGAGAAAGAAGGAGACACAGAATCTGAAGCAGGTTCCAGGCTCTGAGCTGTCAGCGCAGAGGCCAACACGGGGCTCGAACTCACCAACCGTGAGGTTATGACCTGAGCCGAATTCAGAAGCCTAACCCACGGAGCCACCCAGGCGGCCCAACCCTGCAGGAGGTTTAGTTGGGGCCATGGGAATGAGTGAACTAGAAGAAGCTGCAGGTGCTGGCCGGAAGGAATGGGGAATGATGGGGAATTCACAGGGCTCAGCCTGGACCACACCAGCTCCTTCCCCTCTTCACACCTCCATCAGCCAGTGGTCATGGAGTTTCCAGTATGCAAGCAAGGTGGAGACTCTCAGCAGCCCTCCAGGGTGGAAATAAATATGAGGGCCTCCAGTAATTTCTTTCAGCCCTCTCTTCTGGCCTCCTGTCCCTTCCTTTCCAGTACTTTCTTCAGGAAAGGCTGGGGCATAAGTGATCTGTACCTGAGCATGCATGAATATCCGTGGCCCCTTCTGTCTTCCAGGGCAAGTCTTGCTTTTGCAGCTCAATCTCTCATATCTTTTGGAACCAAACACCAAACCCCCACGTTCCTACCTGTTAGAATCCAGGGGCCTTAATCCAGCACACGAGTGCCTTCACGGCCTGCCTGCCACTCCCATTTCCACTCCAGGCAGCTTCCCTGCAATTGCCCTTGCCTAATTCCAGCCCGAAGTCCCTGGACCACTTGTACACACCCATACTCCCCACCTCAGTGAGTCTACTAACACTGCTCCCTCTGCTGGAATATACTTCACACACCCAAATACTGCTTCTACTTTAGGGCCGCGTTCGGAGATCACCTCCTCCAAGAAGGCCTCCTTAATCTCACGGCTGGAAATAATATTTCTCTCGGAGAAAAAATGAGAGCCACACTTCACAAACTTTATTTTGAATGCAATGTCTTCATGTGAACCAGCCCAGAGATTTTGTCATTTATTTATTTTTTTAATTTTTACAAATTCTAAATCCAAGTTAGTTAACATATAGTGTAGTTATAATTTCAGAAATAGAATCTAGTGATTTGTCACTTACCTATAATACCAGTGCTCCTCCCAACAAGTGTCCTCCTTAATGCCCCTCACCCATCTAGCCCATCCCCCTACCCAATACCCTTGCAACAACCCTCAGTTTGTTCTCTGTATTTAAGAGTCTTTTATGGTTTGTCTCCCTCTCTGTTTTTACCTTCTTTTTGTTTCCCTTCCCCTATGTGCATCTGTTTTGTTTCTTAATTTCGACATATGAGTGAAATCATATGGTATTTGTCTTTCTCTGACATTTCGCTTAGGGTAATACCCTCTAGTTCCATCCACGTTGTTGCAGATGGCAAGATTTCATTATTTTTCATTGCTGAGTAATATTCCATGACACACACACACACACACACACACACACCACATCTTCTTTATCCATTCATCTGTCAATGGACATTTGTCAGCCCAGAGATTTTGTAAAAATGTGAACTCAGATATAATAGGTCTTAAGTGAATCCTGAGACTCTAAATTCCTAAGACACTCACCCGTGAAGCTGATGCTTCTGGTCTGTAAATTGATTGAGTAGCAAGTGATCTCCAACCCTGGCTGTGTACCAGAATCACTTAGCAAGTTATTAAAACTCCAGATCCCGGGGCCAGATGTGGTCCAGGTTTTATGGGGCCTGAGCTCATTCTGTATGGAGGGACCTTTTTAAAGAAACATAACATTATAGAGGCATCGGGGTGGCTCAATTGGTTGAGCATCCAACTCTTGGTTTCGGTCCAAGTCATGATCTCACGGTTTGTGAGACTGAGCCCTGCATCAGGCTCTGTGCTGACAGCATGGAGCCTGCTTGGGATTCTCTCTCTCCCTCTGTCTCTGCCCTTCTCCTTCCTGGGCTCTCTCTCCCTAAATAAATAAACTTTTAGAAAAATAAAAAAACAAAAAGATTATAAACAAGAAATGCACCTCGCCAGGTGCTGGAATGGTGTGCAAGTGAAGGTTCCTAAAGTATAAGTTTCATTAGCTTCTAGGTAAATCCATTTTTACCTGGGTCCACACATCAGCAATCCTAGGAGGACGTAATATATGTGTGCTTTGTTTTCTTTTGTTTTCAGAATTTTTCCAGGTGAGCCTTAGTAGCCCATCCCTGGACTCACCCCCCCATCTCTGGGAACCACTGTCAAAAATGTCTTGATCTTTTCCTGCCTCTCTGCTTACCTCTCTTTACCTCTTCCATCACTAAACGCCCCCATGTCAGGCACTGGGCCAGACCCCTCCATGACGGAGAGGCTGCTAAGTCAGGAAGCCCGTGGTCTACTGGAAAACCGGTCACAAAAAGAACATTGTGTCAACTGTCCAAATGCTGTGGGGACAAGAGGAGGGAACAAAACTCTGCCTGGACAGGAGGACAAGACTGGGGGTCTTCTAGAGGGGCTGCTATTCAGCTGGGTCTTGTAAATGACTGGGGCTTTTCCAAGTAGAGGGAACAGCCTGGACAAAGGTGGGGATGCCCGAAAGAACACTGTCTCTTCAAGAGCCAGCCAAGAGAACTCACACGTGACGGAAGAGTGGGGGCTAAGGTTGGGGTTGTGAGAGATGGGTCTGGAGGGTGGCCAGGGCCTCAGGAGTTTGGGCTCCTGCGGAATGGTGTGGTAGACACGGAGGGTGTTTGAGAAGGGGCTAGCAGAATCCAGTCTGTGTTTTGCACATGCATGCAAAACATGCATGTGTTTCTTCCAACTGCTAACTATAATTAGTTCTTTCTATGGCTTATCCCACTATTATATCCAGAGATCTTTCTTTCTTTCTTTCTTTCTTTTCTTCTTTCTTCTTTCTTTCCTTCTTTCTTTCTTTCTTTCTTTCCTTTTAATCTTCAATTCTTTACTATTTCTTTTAAAGTAATCGCTATAGGTCAGATAGTGTGCTAAGCATTTTAACCTAATTCAATCATTCTACTAACTTTGGAAGGCATGTAAAAAAGGATGTCAGTTCTCCAAATAAACTGAGGATCAGAACCTTTGAGGGACTTGCCCAAGGTCACAGAGATACAAAATAAAAAAGCCTGGAGACCCAAGGATTAGCACAGTGCCAGGCACACAGCAGAAATTGAAAATATTCCATGAATCGATAGCTGAATGTTGAGATAAAAACCTTCACTTTTTAAGCCAATCTTGGAAAGCATGTTTCAAGGAGTTGAAGGGAGATGGGGACTTCCTGTTTCCCGGAAGTCCCAGGTTCCTTCCCCCTGGGTGTCCAAGGACACATTCCTACTACCCTTTCTAGCAGCCAGGCTCTTTCCTCTTGTTCTCTGCTTCAGTTAAGGAAAAGGTAGAGAGGTGGGGCAGACCGCAGAACTTCATGAAGACAGTTGATTTGGTGATTTTATTTTATTTGTGTGTTTGGGGGTGGGTGGTTTGTAATTAAGTTTCAACCCTATTTCCTTTAATTCAATCCAACTCTTTTATCACAATTAAGACAAATGAGCTACATTTGAAAAACATTTAGGGAGTGTCTAATTTTGCCACTGGGAGGCAAGTGATTGAATGAGAACCCCCAGGATGATATAGGCTTCTGGAAACATAGGATTTGAATCTGATATAGATCCTTGATTTTAGTTCTTCTCCTGGAAATCCATTATAATCCACAATGAAATGTGGCTCCCCCTTCATGTTTCAAACCTCTAACCATTTCCTCCAGTGAGTTCAACCTCATCTGCCTGTTCTCACTGTCAAAAAGTGATGATGGTCATGACATTTCATACAGCACGTGACAGTGCTTACTGTATTTTGGGAGATCCTCACAACCATGCAAAGAGAAAAGCAGAGTGAGACCATTATGACTCTTCCCTGACAGAAGCTCAGAGAGGCTCAAACACTTGCCTGGGGGCACCTGGGTGGCTCACTCAGTTGAGCACCTGACACTGACTCTTGATTTCAGCTCAGGTCATGATCTCATGGTTCGTGAGATGGGGCCCTGTGTTGGACTCTGTGCTGACAGTGCAGAGCCTGCTTGGGATTCTCTCTCTCCCTCTCTCTCCCTACCTCCCTCTCTCTGTTTCTATCTCTCAAAATAAATAAATAAACCTAAAAAAAAAAAAATTGACTGGGCCGGACAGCTAGGAAATTGGAGCATTGGGTCCGGAACCCAATTTCTTCTTTTTTTAATTTTTTTTACTTTTTTAATGTTTTATTTATTTTTGAGGCAGAAAGTGACAGAGCATGAGCAGGGGAGGGGCAGAGAGAGAGAGGGAGACACAGAATCTGAAGCAGGCTCCAGGTTCCGAGCTGTCAGCACAGAGCCCGACACGGGGCTCGAACTCACAAACTGCAAGATCATGACCTGAGCCGAAGTCGGACGCTTAACCAACTGAGCCACCCAGGTGCCCCACCAGAACCCAATTTCTAATACATGGCAAGGTACGCTTCCAATATGACATTATTGATGAGCCTAGTCAATATTTTTATAACAGAATGTTCACTGGAGTGGGTCTCTCCTCTGCTTACGTGGATTAGTCTTCTTTTCCCAAATATGCCACAAAGAATTTATAGGAAGGACACTTTTCTTATTTTTTTTTACTTCCCATGCATTAATGACTAGTATATGGCCAACACTCTAAGAGCTACTATGTGGAAGGTCTGAGGGATGCAATTATGAATAAAATAGATACCTTCCTGCTCTCTGAGAGTGTATAGTCTAATGGAATAATAATCTTTCATGACTTTTTGAGTTATTACTATGTCCTAAGGCTTGCATTCTCCATTTTTCAGGTGAACATACTGAGATGCAGAGAAGGACAAGTTGCTGTTTGGGTTGGGAAAGCTAGGTTCCCACGGATTCCCCAAACAAGCCAGCCCCGGACCAAGCTAACATAGCGTGATAGACCAGAGGTGAACATGGCTTTGGAAGGCAGGCAGAGTCCATCTCAGCTCAACCAATTGTTTGAGTGATCTTAGGAAGGGTATTTACCTATGAATCTCAGTTTCTGCACCTTTAAAATAGGGTAACCACAACCACCTCCCAGTCTTGCTCTATGAATCAGTTGACAAAATGAATGTAAGGCCCTCGAGTAAATACCTGACTCACAGCAAGGGCGCACTACGTGGTAGCCGTTGCCACTATGATTGTGACTCAGCGGCCGACAAGGCCCGGCTGTGCGTTATTTACGTGCGCGATAGTCTGGTTGTGTCTTCTGCCCGAGGCGGTTCCTGAGAGCAAAATGCTCGAAGTTCTCCACACCCAGCTGTGCACATGGCCGGGAACCGAGACCACTCACAACAGGGCCTATTTCCGTGACCAGTGGATGCCAATGGCTCCTCGCTGGAAACGTTGACGAGCGCGGCTCAGGACACAGAAGCCGCCAACAGGCTTCCAAACTCTGCCAAGCCCTCCTGCCCACTCGAGCACCAAGGGGAGGGGGTGACTGTGGCATAAACACACGTTTGCTTTCATTTGGCTTAGCTGACTGTGTGTTTTGTTAAACACATTTAGGTTTGGAAAAGATTATTTTTGGTACACTGCTGCGTAATTAGATGAATTTTCATGAGTTTATTCTTGAAATAAACTTTGAAATTGTCCATGTTTTACTGTTTTTTAATCATCTGCAGATACTGTTTTTTGAGACTTCGCATGAAAAAAAAAAACCTTGTTACATATCAGTTTAATTTAGATTCAAATAAAATAATTTTTTGAATTTGCAGCAACAACAAGTCTGCGAAAGTGGTTGTAACTGGCGCTGAGTTGTTTGAGGATCAAGATAATTACAGTATAAAGGATAAGAGAGAATATAATATCCTGGCATCCACTGCCTATTCAACTAATCCCCAGCCCTTGACAGATGTTCAAACACAGTATTTTTAAAAGCTGACTTTTAAAAAAACAGGGCGAGTCACTTATTAGATATAAACAACATGATAAGAAATTCAAAGTCTGACATCCATTAGAACCGTCCATGCCTTGCAAGAAGCGTAAGAGACAAGGTAAAGAGTCAAAGGCGCGCCGCGTTCATTGCTTTCATGGGTATCCGAGGCAGGGCTGGGGCTGTGGCCACACCGAGCCCCGCTTTGCCAGGGGCCCAGGTTCTACCTGCACCAGCCCCCACGAGGCAGATTGCCAAAGGCAGCTTCCACGATGCTGTCACCTGCACGACAGTAACGGCGCCTCTTTGGTGGCTGTTTGGAGGCAAGGAGGCCGGCAGCCAGCACCAGGACGGGTTGGCTGGCTTTGAGCAATAGTGACAGTAGCCCAGAAAGATGGCCAGGCAGATGGAGGGGTGATGAGCAGTGTGTTTGTTGGCTCACGGATCGCTCTCGCCTTTGGCCCCTGCCACTCATGTACGCACACATCTCACAGCTATTCTACAGAGCCTGAAGAGCTGTTGGGTATCGAGGCCGTCTACTGACCTCTAGGGTTCAGAGACAGATAAGCCCTCATCCCTGCCCCGTCTCCACAATCTCACAGTACAACAAAGGAGAGAAGTCATATACGCCAGTAACAGCAACGACAACGATTATTATTACCGAGCTTCGTCAACATGCTAAGCTTCATTTTAAGCGTTCTTACTGATCGCCACAACAATTGCATGGAGCATGCACTATTGTGATGCCCATTTCAGGGATGAGGAAACTACGGCACGGAATGAATTAGTATGTGATGAAATCGTTCTGACTGGGTAGTGGTGGTGGCGGCAGAGAGGGGGATCCCAGAAGTCTTCATGGATGGAGAGGGTGGGACCTGAGCTGGGGCTGTAAGGACTGATGGAGTTTGCAAATGTGGACATGCTGGAGAAGAGCATTCAGGGCAGAGAGAACCACGCTGGGAGAACAGAAAAAATGAAATTAATACCCCAAGCTGCCCCAAGGATGGCACAGAATTACCTTTTCTTTTCTTTTCTTTTTTCTTTCTTTCTTTCTTTTTTTTTTTTTTTTTTTTTTTTTTTTTGGCTTTTCTATTTAAATGGCATTACATACGAAAAGCCCTTAGCACACTGGAAAGCACAAACCAGACTGAATGCTGAAGTTGTCTTCCCCTGAGACTTTTATCTGGGGTCCTTGAAACTGCTTCTGTAACAGCAATGGCTCCAAGGTGGCAAAGCGTTCTGGAATGAAAGGCTTCCTTCAGGGGACCCTCTGGACCTGAGCTTGGAGCTGTAGGTCTGGGCTACAGAGTCAGGCTTCAACATCAGGAGGCGCTAGTGGACCGGGAGGCAGGGCTGGGCCAGTGGGAGCACATTCGAAGGTGAACCACCTGTGCTACCTGTTTCCATCTCATGTTCCAGTTACGTAAGTCTTCCGGCTACCTCTAATCTCTTTTCAACACTGCCAAGAATTGCCTTATCGGCATGTTCCTTTAAAACGATTGCAGAAAAGGATCTTCTTCTAGAGAATATTCAGTCCTTCCCCCCCCCACCCCCACCTGCCCTCACCCCTGTTCAGAGAGCATATTCTTGCATGCATATCTGCATCCAGGGCAAGGGAGAGGACTTCCAGGAGACCCTGCAAAAAGCCTGATGTGAGTCTCCTGCTGTGTGGTGGCCAGGCTATGGCATGCTTTTGCCCTATGATGGACCCACGCGGGACCTGGCTATCTGTCACGTCCTCAGAGTGAAGGAGAAGGTGGCCGGCTGCTGGGTGTGACCAGCACTCCAGGAGTTTGCCAGGGCAAGACTTTCTTGAGTGTTTTCTGGAGACCAGATGTTGGCCCCTTGTGAGCTGTGTGGTCTTAGGTCTTGCCCAAGAGGGCTATCGGGAGGGGCTGTGGGAGCACAGAGCAGGGAGACAACGAACTCCTTCAATCTCTTGTTTACCCTGGGCATCACCTCAAGAGAGCAGACGTCTCCAGTGTGGTCTCGGTGGTATGCTCTCTGGCAATCTCCAGAAAGGCACCATGCTTCCAAAGAACAGCCCTTTCAAGGAACTTCTCAGTCCTGGCTTGCACTGTGGGAGGAGGAGAGCACACAGGGCTGCGCTCCTGCCCCGCCGGCTCCCCCTGGAGGTGTCCACTGCTCAGGGTGTCCTTCATTCTCCTCAGGGTTCCTGCAGCAACCACGGGATTCAAGGGCCCAGAGCTCTGGTCATCGTCCTCTAACCCTTTGTAAATGTTTCCTTCTGAACACACATCTCAGATTCTCTGATCTCAGGCTCAGTGTCAAAAGCTTCCTATCATTTCCCCTAAAATACTACTAGCCAGCCTTCAGGGAGTGTTTTCTAGTCACCAGGTACTGCTTGAGTTTACATGTATTATCTAATGTCATTCACACCCAAATCTTAAGGTGTGGAACGTGAGGTTCACACACGCTCTAGGAATAATGAATGCTGTCTTTCCTAACTCATAGAAATTTCACAAAGCGTGAACTCCAGATGAGTGACACACTGAACGAATGAATGAATGATGGAAGGGAAGGAGGGAAGAAAACAGATCACCAGGAACGTAGGGAAAGAGCTACTCAGACACTTCCTAGTTAGGAATGACTTTTAGCAAATGTTCTCACCTCTCTGAGTTTTTGTTCCCTTTGTAAAAAAAAAAAGTTATGGGTACTCAAAGAGTCGAAAGGTAAGATGTAAAAGCATCTCGATTTACTTACAGTAAGTGCTCATTTGTCCTTCTTATTGCTGAGTGAATCTAATCTAACATTTTACCTGATGCAAGGACTAATCCCACTTCTCCGTGTGGTCTGCTTTGGGGTGAGCATCAGAATCGCTAGGAGCAACAGGAAAATTCTGATGTCCCTTCATACACCTACCATAAAAACCACAACTTCACATGATTAAAACAAAACAAAACAAAACAAAACAAACAGCTATCCAGTCTGTGCTTGATCACCTTCAATAAACAGAATGCACTATTTCCTGAGGCATTTTAATCTATGGTCACTCAATCCTAACAGTTGACCAGTTGCTTCTGGTTGAAATCTCCTGTCTACTTCATCAGATGAGAAAACAGAGCTTTCCTGGGCTAGGTTTTAGCTACTCTTTAATTGGAATAGAAAAGTATTGATTCACAGAATGTCAGAGTTTGTTTTTTTTTTTTTTCAACGTTTATTTATTTTTGGGACAGAGAGAGACAGAGCATGAACGGGGGAGGGGCAGAGAGAGAGGGAGACACAGAATCGGAAACAGGCTCCAGGCTCTGAGCCATCAGCCCAGAGCCCGACGCGGGGCTCGAACTCACGGACCGCGAGATCGTGACCTGGCTGAAGTCGGACGCTTAACCGACTGCGCCACCCAGGCGCCCCCAGAATGTCAGAGTTTAAAAAGAATTTAGAAACCTCCTATTCTGGGGCCCTAATTCACAGATTAAGGAAATCTATGTGCAAAAGTCAACCTTTCAATTGGTTGGGAAGAGAATTTTGTCATTCAGACTGTCCAGACTACTGGACTGAATGATTTCTCCTTGGGATTCATTAAGAGGAAAGTCACTTTGGCCTCATGTGTACAAATTGCCTGTTTCAGAACGACTTCTCCCAGAGCGGGTTCCATGGTGCTTATGGTATATTGTTGCACTAATGGCTCCTGATAAGTTCACACCACCCTGCATCCATGCCTTTGGGGAGCTCCCCCACATACTTACTCTGGGTTTGGTTGTATGATTTGCTTTGGCTTCTGTGGTACAAATGGAGATTTGAAAAGTCCTATGCATTGGGACCTAACTCTCTCTTGATTCCCTTGCAACCCCATGACTACCCCCATGTAATCGAGCCAGAGCTAGCCTGCTGAATGATGAGACATGTAGCCCATATTGCCTCCATCATCCCACCCAACAGCCAGCTAACTCCCAGAAACAGAGTCACCTAGCTGGCTGGCAGTCAACTGTAAGCAGGTGAGTGAACCCATTTGCAATCAACAGAAGAACTGTCCAACTGAGCCTAAACCAAATTGGCAAGCCTCAGAATAATCAGCTAAGCGAATGGTTGCTGTTCTAAGCTGCTAAGGTTTGGGATGGTTTATTAGGCTGAGGTCCTCCAAATTAAAGTGCACGGGCCATTCCTCTAACTAACCTGTCCATCAGTTCAGAACAGTCTTAATAGTGAGCAGGGCACTAGATACAAGGCTTAAAACTCACAAGAGGAAGAGTTATTAACTATACTTTTAAATTAGCAAAAGTTCACAGGCACCCATAGATAAACATGTGTATACCTAGCTCCTGAGATCTTGCTTAAGGTCACAGAGACAACAGGTCGTCAGAAAATTAAGGAGCGAAACCCATATTTTAAGCCCTATTTTAAAACCCATATTTTAAACCCAAATTTTAAGCCCTAATATTTTAATAGAAGCCAACCAAGGGCCTACCCTGGTCTACCTCTGTGCTGGGCTCCTGATTTTCTTAGGAAGCCTGATTAGCCACCACCACATGAGAGTGAGAACAACCATTATGGGGCTGTCACGGAAGGAAGGGGAGGAAGAAAATCATGGCAGACCATGCACTGATAACTCTAATCACTGACACTGATCATGAGTTATTGACCCTTAAATGTGTGCTAGATATTCTAACACTATGTGTATTATCCGATTGAACCCTCACTGCAGCCAACTATGGGTGTTATTACTCTCTCCATTTTGCAAACATCTAACTAACTTGGCCAAGTAGGTGAAGAGCAAGGATTCAAACCCAAGACAATACATGCTGTCCTGCCTCTTGATATTTGATCAGGTGGGCTTCTAAAAGGTAGCTAGGTAGCCAGAAAGCCTGCAAAATTACTTGCAGCTACTGGGGCTAATGCTTTCTGCTCTCTGCCTGGGTTGTTAAGGGCATCAGTCCTGGAGGGAGAATTTGTTGCTTTTTCTCCACTCACTATTTTTAAAATTGTTTCTGTATCATCTATAGATTGCTTCCCAAAAGCTGGGAGAGGGAACATGGTGGCCAGCTCTAGGTCCTAAAGCTCCATAAAAGATGTATTTTCTCCTCTGTGGTAGTTACTGTGCTAAGTCACCTCTGCATGGCATACTCGAGTATTCCTTACCTCCACCCTGGCACATCTGTGTGATTATCCCCTTATTACAGATACCAATTAATAGCAAGTCCCAATCAACAGAACCCTGGATAAACCATATTTTACTGTAATTGGGTACTTTCCTTGTGCCACAAAACGATTTGTTCTCTTTCGCTCGCTAAACAGTTCTCCTCCAATTTTATTTGCTTCCTTCGTTTGCTTGGCAAACTCTTTTCCACAAAGGTAAAATCCTGTTAAGAGAAAACTCCAGGAACTCCAAATTGTTTCACTGGAAGAAATTCTAGTATAATGAATATGTGATTGCCATTCTCATCCCCAAGCTATGGGATCTGGGAATGCAAACAGGTTAAATGTCCTGGACAGAGTCCCAACTCCGGTCGGGTGAGCGGGCCCTCTGACATTCGTGATTTACTGTACAGATTCTCTAACCCCATGCACACAGCGTCTTCTTCATTTTCTTGTTGCCCTTCAAGTTCTGTTGGTTTTGTTCAGATGTTTTTAATGAGTTTGTCCTGCGGCAGCCAGGGAATGGCTAACAAGTCTTCTGGGCCCTTAAAAACCCATTAGAATGTTATTTCTTACAAAGTGAAAAACTAACCTCATGCCAGATGCAAATAGGGCTCAAGCCATCAGAAATAAAGTTTGATTCTCAAGGAAAATTCCACTGAGACATGAAAGTTCTTCAGCTTAGAAAAATAGTCTTTGATGTTAAGTCCAACTCGGCTGTCTGATATAATTATTAGGAGTATAAGTCGGCTTGAGTTCAAATCCACACTCTTGTTACTTACTAGCTCAGTGATCCAGGGCCAGTCACTTAACCTCTCTCAGTTTCTGTTACATCACCTGAAAAACAAGAATGTTGCCTACCTCATAGAACTGTTGGAGGATTGACCAATGTATTATAGGTGTATAAGTTAGGATTCTGTTTAGCTGGGATAACAAAAAATAAAGGGACTTCAATGAGTAGAGGTGTATTTCTTTTCATTTAAAAGAAATTCAAAACTTGCTCATCTAGTATTGGCATGGCAGCTCCATAGTTGTCAGGGGCCCAGGCTTCCTCTAGCTTTCTGCTCTCCCGTCTTTGGCCATTCTCAAGGTCACCTCATGAACCTCATGGTTCAAAATGACTGCCAGGCACCAACTCTCAGCCTATATTCTAGATGGGAAGCAGAAGGAAAGGTAGAGGGAACAGAGGACATAGAACTGTGTGTGTCAAGGATGTTGGTAATCTGTTTAGGAAATTTCCCGGTAGTTACAACCAACAACTTCTTGGGTCTTTTGGGCTTCCTTAGCTGCAAAGGAAACTGGGAAATGATCCGCAGATGGCCATATTGGTATTTGGAATAAAAACTTAGGATTTCATGAGTAAAGAAGAGGAGAATACAATTGGATAGCTAACTAGCAGTGTGGTTGTAACATTTAAAGTACTTAAAAATGGTGCCTGTTACTCAGTTGGCTGTCAATTTGGTGGAGGCAGCCTGCATGGTGAATTGAACATAGCCTTTGGAGTCTAGTGGACTTGAGTCGAACCCAGCTCCATCCCTTATTGGGAATGACGTCTTGAGCATTACTGAATTTCTTTGAGCCTCAGCATTCTTGGTTGTTCAATGCAGTTACAAGTTTTGACCTTTTGGGATTTCTGGGTGAATAAATTAAGAATAAGTGTTTAAAGGGTCTGATACATAGTAGATGTTCAGTAAATGTGAAGTCCCCTCTCTACTCTGTCCCATTAAGGTTCCAGCTCTTCAGTGCAAAACAAGAATCCAAGGAATCATCACCTCCCAGCAGGGCCCTGAGAAGTGGTCAGAAACCTCCCAGCAAACAAAGCTGCTTTGCCCCCAGGCTGCCTGCTCTCTGCCCACAAAGTGCTGAAGTGAGTGAAGCCAACCCTGTAATCAAACAATACCAGATACTTTAATTATAGTTTTTTGCCACGATCTGAATCACTGTTTTCATGTGCATTGCCGTGAATTAATCTCATAACAGTGGTGTTAATTCCTTGATGGATAAAGGAGTATTTCAGCTACCAAGGTATTCCACAGAGAAAGGGAATGGAGTTCACATTTAATTAGCTCCTACTCTCTGCCAGGCACTGTGCTACGTGCATTATAAACCTTGTCTTGTTTTTCTCTCACAATAACTCTGTTGGTGATTATTACCACCTCATTTTACAAGTGAGGGCACAGAGACTCAGAGATGTTAAGTAATGTGCCCAATGTTATAGTTTGTACAAATCCCAGAACTGGAATATGAATCCACATTTGTCTGATTCCGATATATCTGGCTACCTCCCTGCTTTCCCAGCCCCCAGAACAACCGGTTTTCAGAAGAGGACTGTTGAGGCCTCTGGCAGAAGAAGGACAGGGAGACTGTGCTGGAAGTTGGCTCACTGCCTCTGAGTCCCGGATCTGATTTCCCAGCTCTGGGACCTCAGTAAGACATTGTCCCTCTAGGGCCTCATTTTCCTTTCTGTAAGGGAAGTAATGGGGTGGGGGGCGGAGATGAACAGGATGATCTGAGATCTCCCTTGCAGTTCCCAGAATCTATAACTGGAGAGTGAAATTGCACACCCTCATTTCTGTCTGTTCCAATATTAGGTGCACCTGCTATGAACTAAACTTCACTCTGGGAAAAATAAAGCACAAACAAGATGTAGTGATGGTCTGAAGAAAGTTAAACTGAAATCTGGAGAAAGGGAAGCAGATTTTATCTAAATATGTGGAGATACATGGAAGAACTTTCTAGAAATTCCATTTATCCAAAAAGGCAATGTCAAAGGGTAGTAGGCTTCCTGTCCCTGGAGGTGGTCTTCCACACAGGGCTGGACCATTGTACGATAATGGTGCAGTTATAATATTGAGTGCTTGGACAAAAGGGTATCTGAGACCAAATGCAGACTTAATGCATCGTCATTAGAAGAGGACTAAAGATACAATCATGGTCAAATTGAAAGTCCCCATCCTCACTTCCCCTCTCCCAATTCCAATCTCTAGGAAAAACAAAAAAGAGTGGTTTTCCTTCTAAAACCCCTTTCAAGATATTATCTTACCAATCATGCATTCTGAAATTTCTATTCATCGTGAACATCCTTACATGCTCACAAATAATTGCCCTCGTTCCTTTTATCAGAGGCATGATGTGCCGCAGATGACAGGGATGAGAATCATCACTGCGCATGTATTTTACACATTCTGTCCTTCTTTGCATATTCCTACCTCTCGACACCAACTCTGCTAAAGAGAGTTTGTTCGTTATTGGTTCAGATGAATTTTGCAAGCTTATTTATGGTATTGTTGCCTTAAAAATCCATACATAGCTTTAGGAATGTACATGGTTGAATCTGTCGTATCATCTCTTTCAACATCTGCATTTCCTATTTTGCTTTAGAAAATCTTTATTATCACCTTAGCTATGGTCGCAATAAAACTGTATAACAAACCACCCCAAAATGTAGTGGCTTAAAAGTGTAATCATTCATGCATCTATGGATTAAGTATTAGTTGATCTAAATAGGGTGTGTGGGGTGCCTGGGGGGGCTCAGTTAGTTGAGCGTATGACTCTTGATTTTGGCTCAGGTCATGACCTCACGGTTCATGGATTTGACCCTGAGTAGGGCTCTGCATTGACAGTGTGGAGTCTGCTTGGGATTCTCTCTCTCCCCCCCCCCCTCTGCCCCTCCTCTGCTCATGCTGTCTCTCTCTCTCTCTCTCTCAAAATAAATACATAAACATTAAAATAATAATAACAATAATGGTGCTTGGCTTTAAGCTGTACCTTGGTTCAGTTATGCTCCATGTGTCCTTCACCCTCTTTGGATCAGTGGGCTGGCTAAGACATGTAATTTTCATGGTCATGGTAGACACACAAGCTAGTTCATGCCTTTGCTCGTGCCATATCCACTCACATCTTATTGGAAAGCAAGTAGGGTGGCCAAGACCAATCCTGACCGGGGAGAAGAAGAATATTTAGAAGTATATATCACACTGGGAGATTCCACTAGATTACACCCCTAAAATTTAAAAGAAAGATAATCGCGTTTTATTGACCTGTTTTACAGCTCTGGGGTTTTTTGTTCCATTCTTTCTCTATTTGTATTGAATGATGGGTGTATGTGTGTGTGGATGTGCATGTTAGAGATGTGGCATTAAACAAGGGAGTGATCCTAGAATGTAGTGTCAGGAGGTTGGTGACTGCATTAGCAAGGGTATGTAAATTATGAAGGATAATGGAATCGCCAGACCTCTACTTTCCAATCTGGAAGGCTGGTGCTCCATGTGGAGGGGTTTATGTAGAAATTCATCCCAGTTGGAGAGTTGGTCACAGAATATGTAAAATGTGGGTCTCGGTACCAGAGAGCTTGTCAAATGGAGGGGTTTATATGACATTGGTTTTAGGGCTTTGGTTGATGGTGGGGAATTCTGCTCAGGTTTTAGCCCCATCAAAATACAATCATTTTCACAGAAAGCCCCCAAGAGGCAGTGCTAATGGACCAGGGGCAATTTGAGTTCAAAAACTGGAAATATAAAAGCAATAAAGAGACAGCCTATAGGCTGAAATCTGGAGCAGTTTTCTTCATCGTGTTTGTCCTGGGAAGGGTGACTCTCCACCCCACCCTCCCTGCCATGCCAACCTCAGGAAGCAGGGGGGCTGCCCAATGTCCTTGAGCAGGACAGAACCATAATACACACTTCCTTAGGCAGGTAAGAATATGGCTCTCGTTTGTTCAATACCAATTTGCCAGAGAAGCTGAGCACAAGGATGAGGGGTGTGGGAGTGAAGACCACGGGGGCAGGGCTGGCTTTTCCTCTACCATAAGGCACTACAGTAAAACCTTGGTTCGTGAGCATAATTCGTTCCCCAAACGTGCTTGTAATCCAAAGCACTTGTATATCAAAGCGAATTTCAAGAACCATTGACTCAGTTATGGTCATGTGACATTCGGCATCCCATCCGACTCATATTGCAAGACATCGCTCGTTTATCAAGTTAAAATTTATTAAAAATGTTCGCTCGTCTTGCGCAACACTTGCAGAACAAGTTGCTCACAGTCCGAGGTTTTACTATATTCTGCTTGGCCCCAAACATGCGTACTTCCCTTAACAAAACAAAAGCCCCTCAGTTAAGCAGATTCATCATCTGCAGGACACTGCTTAGCACAGGTTTGGGGGATCTTATGCTGTAGTAAGAGGCTGATGAAATATCTCTTTGTTTTGAACGGTGTCCTAAGGTCGATGGCTCTGTTTTGCTGGTGCCACTGCGGGTTGCCATCCAATTTAATAGCTCCCTATAGCTCACTGCAATCCCTGACCCATCACCAGAGAGAAAGAGCAGCCTCAGGAGTACAAGAAATCAACTACAATAGCCTTGTAACTTGGGCTAATGCTAGGACTTGCTCTATTTATCCAACACAGGGGCTGTTTGTGACAGGAGCCTAACCGAATGTTAGCAATATATCCTGGCTCTTACCTCCAGCTTGGAGACCTGGTTTACATACTTTCCCTGTGCAATTCTAGGTGTCCTATTCCTGATCAGTGCCTCCGGGTGGGAGTCAGGCCCGGCAGAAAATCTTTTGGGGGTGCTATTTCTCTTTTTCTCATAGCTTATCTTTGGGGCAATGCAAAAAGGGGGCAGGAATAAGGCACACCTGGGATTTCATGCCTTGGCAGCCCAAGGCTTAAGGAGTTTAGGCATTTACTTCCCAAAGTGCATGCCAGACCTCACATTTGCTCTGGACAGCCTAGTACCTTTCAATCACATACGGTATTCTCTTTGAGAGGAGCACCCTTAAATAAAATCTTTTCCATCTTCTTCCATTTCTCTAAACCTTTTGGCGCCCATTGGACATTGGCATCTCACCGAACCACCCCTCCCCTGCTTGAGGTGGGACCGTGCAGGCTCATCAGAGCCTGTAGGAGTCACAGCTTCAACCCTTTCAGCATCCTTCTGTAGACGCGATTCGGATCACGGAGGACAGGGAAATAAGAGAGGGCTCAGCATTCGACCACGTGTGCTGAGTTCTGTCTGTGTGCCACGCTGGGAGAGGAGCCCCCGAGGACAGAAGGCTGGGCGATGCAGGGCCGTGTGATGAATATACAGAGCAGCCCCACCGCCGATCTGTTCCCTTTATTAAGAACAGTGAGTGATCTAATACTTTTCATTCGGCTGTGGAAGTGCTTAACGCTGACACTTTGTAAACACACTAACATCGGCTGAAATGAGAGAAGTGAAGGATTATTTCTAGTTTCGCAAGAGACTGTCTTTGGCATTGTGGATTTATTGATAAAGGCACTGCCGTAATAGTCTGTCTTCTGGATTCCATTTAAATCGTCTTTCTCTGGCCCACAATTATTTGCTTGGATGGAGTGTTGGTCAGGATTCTTTTAGTTGCAAGGGACGGAAACCCGGCCCCCACCAGCTTGAGCAGAAAAAAACCCAAAAACCAAAAAACAAAAAACATTTCAGTGGGGACTTCCACGACATCGCCCGTGTTTTTCTGACTTCTCCCTGCCATGCCCGCCCTCCCTCTTGAAATGGCTCAACTTCTCTGTGAGTTGATCCTTGTCTTTCCTCCCACAACTGGGTTTCCTCCTTGTAGCCAGGGATGATGGCAGAGTCCTGGCTGATGTGGCTGCAGACAGTTCCAGGCTATGGCACCTCCACTTAACGCCAGAAATCAAGAGAAAGGTTATCTATCACTCTCCTGAGTTTAGATACAACATCCCGGGGAAAGTTCCTAAATTGCCTTGCTTGAGATGGGCACTTACCTTTCAAATGGGCACTTACCTTACAACTCCAGATGCACATTTGTCTGGGATGCTTTTCAAAGTGTCAGCCCTACGCCCAGAGATTCTGATTCATTTGGTCTGGTGGGACCTGGATGCCAGTATTTTTAACAGCTTTCTGCAGGTGACAATAGCCAAGCCTGACTACTGCTTGAGACTCCTTCATTTATTCTTCAAAAGTCAAGTTGGAGTGCCCGCTCTGTGCCACGCAGTATATTACATGGTGATAGAGACGCGAACCAGCAGATAGAATCGTTCTCGTGAAGCTCACACTCCATGGAGGAAGGCAGGCAATAAAACCATTAATAAATGAATAAATAAATAGTGCTAATAAATAAATAAGCACTATCCAGAGAATAAAAACAAGACCAGAGTATGGGTAATGAGAAGAAGCAAGCCATCAGCAGCTCGGGAGGAAGAACATTTGAGGCAGAGGGGACAGCCAATGCAAAGGCTAAGAGGCAGGAACAGATTGACCTATTCCAGAAAGAGAAAGAAGGAAGGCCAGTGTGGCTGAGATTTGGTGAATGAAGAAGAGAGCAACATGGAGGAGGTCAGAGAGACAGGCAGCAGAGAGCCGTCGTGGAACTTTGCCGTCAAATGTTCTACCACTTGTCATGGAGCTTTGTAAACAAGGCCACGGAATATGGATTTTATTGTATAAGCAATAGGATGTCAACAGACATGGAGGAATGATGGGCTCTGATTTACGTTTTCAAGTGCTAACTCTGGCTGCTGGTTGGAGAAAGAACTAGATGGGGCAAAGAGTAGGAATGGATAGACCAAGTAGGAGACAAAAGCAATTGTCCAGGTGACCAGTGATGTTGGCTTGGTCTAAGCTGGTTTTGGGGAAAAGTAAATGGATGTAAGCTGAGTTTTGGAGGTTGACAGGACACCACACGGTAGCCCTTTAATTGTTCCTTCCACATCCTCAGTGTCCAGCGTGGGGAGTGGGGGTAACATACTCCAGCCAATAGGTGCTCAAGAAATATTTGTTGAATTGCCAGAGTCCAGAGGCATGAAGATGTAGGAGAAGGGATGGAAATAAAACTGAACTTGCAGAGGCACAGAACAAACCTCTCTAATGAAGCCTGGGGTTGGGCACAGTGCTTCACACATGAAGAAGGAGAGCAGACGGAGACTCCAAACGTTACCGGAGGACAGACAATTTAGTGACTCTGAAACCTGTGCAGGACACAAAAATCCACATCAGAGACATCCAAAGTGGGCATTCTGCTCCCGGGCAAGAGGCTTGATATGGGAAGACACTGCACCACCATCATGGTAAAGAGGAGTTGAGCCTATACTGGTCCCTGTCTAGCTAGCACAGCACCAAGAGAATCAAATATTCACTGGTGACATTAAGTAGGGATATATACCCTGGGACCCAGCAATCCTAGCCTCGATGTGTTTTGCAGAGAAATGCTTACGTAGGTCCACAGTGACCCAAGCAAGGTTGTCTGTCATGACATTGTATGGAGTGGGTAATGGCGGGCTAGGAGTCACTCATGGAAGAGTGGATGAGTAAACCAAGGCCAACGCAAACTATGAACCGGCATGCAGTCATTAGCAGCCTCAAACTCAGTGTGTCCAGAACGACGCGGGAGACCTTAAAAATGTGGTGTCCATGGGGCACTTGTGTGGCTCAGTTGGTTTACCTCCTGACTCTTGATTTCAGCTTAGGTCATTATCTCATGGTCAGATGTGGAGCCTGCTTGAGAGTCTCTCTCTCTACCTCTCTGTCTGCCCCTCCCCCACTTGTGCATGCACACTCCTGTACTCTCTCTCTCTAAAAATAAATTGTGTTCAGTGACAAATGGAAGAACAATACCACACACAGAACATAGAACAATACCATATATGCCGATTAAAAACATGTACATAGGGACGCCTGGGTGGCTCAGTTGGTTGAATTTCTGACTTTTGATTTCGGCTCAGGTCGTGAGATTGAGTCTCATGATTAGCTCTAAGTTGAGCATGGATCCTACTTGGGATTCTCTCTCTCTCTCTCTCTCTCTCTCTCTCTCTCTCTCTCAAAAAACTACACTGATGGTATGCTTACAAGGAAACGTGTGTTTCAGGGCACGTATTAAATACATGTGCACATTAGAGTAGATGCCGACAAGGACAAGGAACAGGGGTAAGATTGGGGATTGTGGAAGGCAGAATAATGCCCCCACCCCCAGAAATGTCCACAACTTAATCCCCAGAACTGTGGATCTGTTTTGTTATGTGACAAGGGGGAATTAAGGTTGCAGATGGAATTTACATTGCTAATCAGCATGTAGGGAGATTAGCCTAGATTATCCAGGTGAGTCCAGTGTAACCTCCAGGGTCCCTAAGAGTGGAAGAGGGAGGCAGGAATGTGGGTCGGAGAAAGATGTGACTATTTATGAGTGATGGCAGCATAAGTAAGGATTAGGCCCAAAGTTGCCAGCGTTGAAGATGGAGAGAGGGGACCAGGAGCTGATGGAGGTGGAAGGCCTCTAGAAGCTAGAAAAGGGGAGGAAACAGATTCTCTTCTAGAGAGTTCCAGAAGGGAAGGCACCCTGTTGACACCTTTATCTTATCCGTGAGATCCAAGTCAGACTTCTAGTGTGCAGAACTATAAAACAGTATATGTGTGTTGCTTTAAGCCTGAGTTTGTAGCAATTTGTTATGGCAGCCTTAGGAAATGAACCCAAGGGTAAAGGGGCATGCATGGGCTTGTGATGATACGCAACATGCATTGAACTGTGGAGTCTGAAAAAGTCTGCCCTCCTCGTCCAAGGTCTAATACAACACTGTTAAAATTGAAGGGAAAGAAGAATAAAAGAAATCCCCTCAATACATAACACCAGATGTGACGGGAACAGCAGATCTGGGAATGAGCTCTCATCATGTCCCAAAGACTGAACTAGAACTTCATAGGCCTGAACCCATGTTTGATTCCTGGAGGGTACCTGCTAGAGGTACTGGGAATGGCCAATCAGGCTCACTGGTCTGTTACTATTCCATAAAGCCTGTCTGTCCCTCCTTCTCCAGGGAACATCATTGTCCACCCCTTTAAACCCTCCCAATCTCTTCTCTTCCACCCCCAGCCCCCATCCTGCAGCACCTGTCTCTGGGACCACAGTCAGCCTCAAGGACAGTGTCTAGGGCACAGCAAATCCTGTGCATGGGGAGCTGATCTTGTTGACACTTAGGGAATGTCCTGACTACCCCGTTGCCCATACCATCCCAGAGCTTTTGCATCAGCGGGACCATTCATAAAAGAGCCCTGGGACTTCCATGAGCTATTTATTCTCAACAACTCAGAGCAACCCTTGGGGACCCAGTGTGATATTTGCGCGTCTAATTTCCGTGAGCTATTGATAAGAGCCCACTCCAACCAGCTAGTTGTCAGCCTTGACTCCAAGGGCCTGGAAAATGTACTATTTGCAATTACTTGAAAAGAAACTAATTAGCTTTAAGGAGGAAACCATAGGTAGAAATGACTGAAATCAGCTGTTCAACTGTGCTTGGCAAAAAATTAAAAGGAGTAGGCGAGCGTACCTCGCATTGGTCTCACTTGAACGAAGAGTGGGAAGAAGGGCTAGCCTTGCAGAGGGGGTTTTCTGCGGCATTTTCTCTGCAAGGAGAGGCCTCTGAGCAGAAACAGTGTCAGCGAAGCTTTTGGGTGGCTGAGAGGTTACGAAGTGACCTTGAAAGCTACATGAGGACTTTGTTCAGTGGCAGTGATGAAAGGTATTTCAGAGAGTGATGATAAACTCGGGACTTTAGAAATGTGTACCGATGTTCATGGAAGTGTTAGATTTCTGCATTCGGTATGTAAGTTTTGTGTTCTCCTTCAGAAGTGGTCATCCTGAGTCATTTCTCAAAACGGATTTAAAAACACTACATTACGCTTTCTCAGAGCCTAGCACTCTGCCTGGAATACAGCAGGTAGTGACGAAAAGGGGAACAGCACCCTGGCGTGGCCTCGAGGCCACCTTGAATGCGAGAGGAGCAGGTGTCCTCGCGGGGGAGTGTTGCAACAATCCAGAGGAGGAACAAGAGGCAATAGCAGCATCGGAAGTAAAGATGCTTCCAGATGCGAACCAGAGCAGTGACCTGTATTCTCACCGTTTACAGTCACAAGGGAACTGTGCATTTTCCTCTGTTGAGTGCTTGCCGTGTCCTATGATTTACATGTGTCACCAATTGTTATTTCCAGTTTATTCTTAAAAAAAAAATTTTTTTTTTATTTACTTTTGGGAGAGAGATACAGGTAGAGCACAAGTGGGGGAAGGGGCAGAGAGAGAGACACACAGAATCTGAAGCAGGCTCCAGGCTCTGAGCTGTCAGCGCAGAACCCGACGCGGGGGATTAACTCACAAACCACGAGATCATGATCTGAGCCGAAGTTGGACGCTTAACCGACTGAGCCACCCAGGCGCCCCGATTTCCAGTTTATTCTTGAGGAAACAGAAACAGTGACTGTTTCTGAGCTCAGAAGGAGACTCTGGGGAAGGGACATGGGGGATACGTAACTCATTCGGGAGCTGATTCCAGGAAATAACCGGCAAAGATGTGAAACATAAAATAGCGAAGGGAAGGCAGACAACAACATTTGAGTTCTAACTGATTTATGATGGTGGACAGCTGGAGTTCAGCCCTGCGGGGGAACTCTGGAAAACGGAGCAGAACATTTTCAGAGTGATTATTCCAGTCAAGAAGGCCAGGATGCTGGGGGCATTTATCCACAGCCTCCCTATCTGTCATTGGTTGACGCTGCTTTGGGGACATCAACTCTACTGTTCCCGCTTGTCCAGTGCTTGAGGCTGGTCCTGCTCCACAGGTGCTCGCTGTCACAGAACCTCAGCACTGGAGGCGAGAACCAAGGGAGGGGGGCAGGGCACAGCAGTGCCCCATGCCCAGTCTGCCTGGGAATCCCACCTTGTGCTTGTTGTCTGGAAATAATTATAAACATTCCCCCTTTTACTCTTAAAGGTGTCCTGCTCTGGAGGATTTATATGGCCAGTCTTGTAAGGAAAGGAACAGCTGCAAACCCGAGAGCCTATGCTTTCTGTCTAGTCCTCTATAAGCGCAGTGTGGCTTTTCTCATCAGGCTAGGAGATACATCGCTCCTCACCAGAACCTTCTCCAGGGAAGTCCTGGGCCACTGCACCAGCTTGGCGGATGGAGATTAGTAACACCCAGGCTCCTGTTTCTGGTCCTTAACATACTGAATCAGAATCTCTGGGGCTTGGGGCTGAGG
Organism: Prionailurus viverrinus; assembly: GCF_022837055.1. Classification (NCBI taxonomy): domain Eukaryota; kingdom Metazoa; phylum Chordata; class Mammalia; order Carnivora; family Felidae; genus Prionailurus; species Prionailurus viverrinus. Next base: position 72,101,854 of record NC_062570.1, on the reverse strand, counting down.
ATCAGCATTTTTAACACCTTCTCTGGCTAATCCACACAATAAAGTTTCAAAACTGAAGGCCCAGCAAAAGGAGACAATGAGCGTTAACGTTTTCTGAGAAGCAGCAAAGTGGGGTAGTTAATAGCAGGGCCTCTGCCCTGGCCTGAGTCAAATCCCAGCTCTGTCACTCAGTGATTTCCAGCACATTACCGAACTTCTGTGTTCCTCACTGGGGGAAAAAAAAAATGGGGATAATAATAGCATCTACTTTATCAGGGCTGTTATGAGGATTAGACAAGTTAATCCATATAAAGCCCTTAGAACAGTGCTGGGCACGTAGCAAACACTCGAAATGCTAGTTAGTGTTATTACTGACTTTTAGCATTATGCCAGGGATCTTACCGAGGCTGTGATATTAATCCTTGGAACAACCACACAAGGAAGGTATTATTGAGGATTTGGGGCAAATAACTTATCTGAGGCTCAGAGGTTAAACAACAAACAACAGAGTGTGTGTAGGGGGGGGGGTGGTGGTGGCTGGAATTCTATCTCATATCTGTTACATCAGCCTCCCTGTCCTTGTCAGGCCCATTCCCCGCCTCCACGGTGGCATCCTGGTTTTCACCTGGCCCTTGGGCCCACCGGAGACTTCTGGGAATGGAGAGGAGGGAAGCCAGCATATCAGTAGCACTTACCTGCAGCATCCCGTCTGCCTTGGCCGGCTGGGCTGGAGCTGCTCTCTGGGATCTGGTTAGCAGCTAATGATCAGTGGGCTCTAGCTATAATGATCGGATTAGCTGCGCTTTAATCACTGTCTATTGTTTCAGCAGGGAGAGAATTTCACAGCTCATTGACTGCTCTGACTCCTAATCTACACGGAGGAAACAATGTTGCAGCTCATCAAATGCAATCAGCTGCTAATTGAAAGGAAATGGAATTTTACAATTACAGGCCACCTTGCAGTGCTCAGGATTTCTAAGCACTTCTCCCCACCCTCCTTTGCCAGCTCAGCACTGGCAGGAGCACTTGACAACCTGCTAGAGACTTCCCTGAGAGCTGCATTTAGGCCCTGGCCCATTTCTCCCTAGCCCCAGAGCAGCAGAAAAGGGAAGCAGCGTCCTCGCCAATTCCTAGGCTGTCCTTCAAGGCTCAGTGCAAAGGAAAAAGGCCTGGGCTGGGTGTCCGCAGAACTGAGTCTGCGTCCTGGCTCACCTTCCCCCTACACCTTGTGACTGTGTGACCTTGGACGTGTCCTCATTTCTCTCTGAGCCCCACTTTCTTCCTTTCCAAAATCAAGATTTGAGGATCTCCAAGGTTCTCATCAGTTCTGATGATTCTGTTTGCCCCATTCTTGTTATTATCCCCGTCCAGTGGCGAACATCTAAGTCGACGCCCTCTTTCTTGCCCAGATATCTGCTTTTCCAAATGCTTCCGGGGGGACTGTCTTAGGTCTCCCAAAGGGTTTGTCCTGATGAGATTTTAATGGGACAGAAAGCAAAGTTGGGAAATGTCCTACGCAGGCTTGTGGTCAGACATCTCTCTCCCTGTCCTGGATCCAGTCACTAGCTTGGATGAGCATCAATCACGATTAATTCTAAAGATAGTCACATAGATTTTTCTGGGGTCTGTCTTTTTCCCAGTGAAATTCTGTGGAGACAAGGCTTGGATGAGAGGGCTACCAGCCAGAAAGAGCATTGCTGCTTTTGACCCTGTCTCAAAGATCCATTTCCAGCCGGCATTTTCTCTGAGAACGGGACAAACCAGCATCTGCTTTGAGCTCTGGTCTGTGTCATCCCACAATAACACTTGCTGTGTCCGGGAATGCATCCGAGGCTCACGTAACCCGCAGTGCCATTTTCTCTTGGTTCCCATGATCCGTGGGCTTGTCTGATGTACTTATCAAACAGACGCTGGAATATCACCACTTTCCTTCAGGCAGACGAGTTATGGTGTGGTGTGCCTCAAAAAAAAAAAAGGCACAATCAAAAATAGTTTTTGTTTGGCCTGAGTTCATTCTCAGTCCCATTTCCTTCTCCGTGTCGGAGCGATGCTGTAGCAGGGTCTTAGGGTCTTAGGCTGACCTGTTGCCTCAGGATGTGGGCTGCAAACGAAGAGAAAGAAGGCAGAACAGGGCCGGCTGCACCTTCCTTCTAACAACACCGCAGTGGGCTGGGAAGGGCCTGCTGCAGGTAACGCCCGATGTCCTTCCAGAACTCTGGCTCTGGGGAAGGCTGAGGAGAAAGAGAACAAAGGCTGGGGGAGCCGATTTAGGATTTGGGGGAGGGCGTGTGAAGGAAACTCCAGAGCTCCCGGGTCTGCTCTGCAATATAAATAGGAAAGAAGCTGGAAGCCAGTTTAAGTTGGGGACAGAAACAAGATCACTCAGAAAGATTCCAGCTATGGGTCTACTGGCCAAAGGGGTCAGAGTTCAGAAAACCAATGCGGAGAGGAGAGAGAATGTCCAAGACGAGAGTAAAATGGCCTAAAAGGGAGATGAAGAACATAAGAGATGCCAGAGCGTTGAGCAATACGGCCATGTTGACACTGGCCAGCCCTCAGACGCCTGTCCCTGCTGACAGAAAGGCGCTGGCTGGTAGGTGGCCTGGCCCTGGCTACTCCCGGGCAGTCATGTGGGCACTAGGAAAAATTTCACGTGGTGGGCAGCATGTGGCATCCAGAGACTACGAAAATAGGCACCCTACGGTATTTTAGAGGTGTCATTGGCAATGGAGTCCTAACCTAGATCTCCATGATGTTTTGACCTGTAGATGGGACAAAATGATGGAGGTTCAGAAGGAAACCTTGACCGGAAAGGCAACTCTGGGACGTCTAAAGACGCCTTCGTAAAATCTTTTAGTTTTTCCAGAGTAACCAAAGCATCCTATCTTTTACAGGGCTTTTAATCGGGGCGCCTGGGTGGCGCAGTCGGTTAAGCGTCCGACTTCAGCCAGGTCACGATCTCGCGGTCCGTGAGTTTGAGCCCCGCGTCGGGCTCTGGGCTGATGGCTCAGAGCCTGGAGCCTGTTTCTGATTCTGTGTCCCTCTCTCTCTGCCCCTCCCCCGTTCATGCTCTGTCTCTCTCTGTCCCAAAAATAAATAAACGTTGAAAAAAAAAATTTATAGGGCTTTTAATCTTTTCATGTCTTGACCAAAATTCTGTTAAAAGTAAAACTTAGCATTAATGCTGATGAAGTTTTGGGGTGGTAGAGGGTTCAGGGGGTTCGGAGCCGACAGCCAAGAAAGAATTCTTGAAGATGTCTTTGGTGCAAAATTGTGTTTTTATTAAAGCACCGGGGACAGGACCCATGGTGGGGGGGGGGGGGGGGCAGGAAGAGCTGTCCTGGAGTTGTGTAGAATGGCTGGTTATATACCTTGGACTTGGGGGAAGTAAAGTCAATAGGGTATTTCCAAAGAGACTTTCACATGCTAAAAACTTACTGGAGGCCTAGCCATTGTGAAGCTAAGGTTGTTTTTCCCTTTAGCAAGGCATTAACATTAACACGGTAGGGAGTTCCTGGACTTTAGGCTGTTGATGGGATTGCCTTTTTCTGGTAAACTGGTGGAGACTCTTATCAGTTTAACCATTTGGTTTTTTTTTTTGTCCTTTCCTGTTTTGGGGTAGCCAGGAGTGTCCAAGGAATATCACACATGTCCTGCCAGGGCTGGGGGGGGGGGGGGGGGGTGGCGGGCGGCGGGTGGCGGTGCTAGTTTGTGCTTTGTCCCTCAGCCTGCCTCACGCTTCCTCATCCAAAATCTTGGTATATCAACTGATTTGGAGATGCATTGAATTTTGAAGAATTTTTGTTTCATCATTTTTTAAAACTATAACTGGAATACTTTGCAGGGCTACCACATTTTTGGAGATGTACTAGACAAGGCCCATGGATAAAGTTTCATGTCTGCCTTCAGATTTATACACCTTCATTCATTCAACAAACATCAAATACCTACCATGTATTGGATGCACATCAGTAAAAAAAAAAAAAAAAAAAAAAAATACAACAGGCAAAATATGTCCCCGCCCTTTGGAACTTGTATGCTAGATCTAATAAAAGTATTTATTTAAATTAGTTAATCATTTTATTTAGTAAGCTGTTTACTATTTTAAATCCTCTATTAAGAAATAAATGAACTAAATAGGTGATGTATAAAAAAGAATAAATACATGATGTAAAATTTTAGATGTCTAAAAATAGTCAACTAGGTACATAGTTATCAAAATCAACAAACGACTTTGCAGTTGACTGTGGTGGTCCACTGTCATGCATGTCTGCCATATTCTTGCCTAACTTCTACTCAGTCTCTCTTTTTTTTTTTTTAAACATTTATTGATTTTTGAGACAGAGAGACAGAGCATGAACCAGGGAGGGTCAGAGAGAAGGAGACACAGAATCTGAAACAGGCTCCAGGCTCTGAGCTGTCAGCACAGAGCCTGACGCGGGGCTCGAACTCACAGACTGAGAGATCATGACCTGAGTTGAAGTCAGCCGCTTAACCGACTGAGCTACCCAGGCGCCCCTCTACACAGTCTCTTTCGACACCGAAGCACCACATTCCATTCCACAGGGTTCTGAGCAGGTAGAGGATTCCTTAGCTAGAACTTTAATCTTTTAACTTCCTCCGCTGGGTTCTGGCTCTTCCCTCTGGGATCACGCAGAGCCTTGCTACTCAAAATGTGGTCCTCAGACCAGCAGCAGCTGGGTCCCCTGGAGGCTTGTTAGAAGGGAGGAATCTTAGGCCCCACCCCATTCCAGCAGAATTAGAATCTGAATTTCAACAGGTTTTCCAGGTGATTTGAATGTCCATTAAAGCTTGGGAAGTACTCATATAATGATTGCTCTTTACCTGATAGAGTAGCTTTTCATCTATTCAAATAGTTACACAGCTCTTTGAAGTCAATCTTTTTTCCTCCAGGCATGTGATGATGAGGTGAACCTCCAGGTAGAAATCAATGTCTACACATCTAAGTAGTTCTGCATGAGTGAGGCTCAAACCAGGACTAGGCACCAGGTTTCCCTACACACCATGGGTTTCATCCCTGACCATCCCTGTTTAGCTCTGAGGTCAACTATTGACCATACAGGGCTCTGGTCTTTGAATTCCACCTGCACTATTTATGAAACCATGTACTTTGCATTTTAAATTAGACCATCCCGAATAGACCCTCTCAATTTAGCAGAAACACATTCAGGGGTTGTTTTGCTTTTGTTTTTTGTTTTATTGTTTTGTGTGTGCGTGCGTGCGTGCGTGTGTGTGTGTGTGTGTGTTGGTATGATTAACAATGTAGCTAGAATATAATGTGGATACCAACACATTGCTCAGGATCCAAGATAGTTCTAGAGATAATCTCTCAGAGACCAGAGTGGATTGCTTCTCCCTACTTCCTTATCAACCAATTACCCTATTCTCTACTCCATGTAAATGTCATCCTTGTCTTGCTTATAATTCCTGTTTACTCGTAGCTTCTGATATCTCGTGGTAACCAAGTTGACATTCTCCTTGTGTTTTCTACCTTCTGCTTCTGCTAATTGACTATTTGTATCTCAAGTTCAGATAGTTGAGAGACAAGGCATGGTTGATTGGTTTGTGACCATTTCCCCTGCTTATCAGAGTTCTCCTGATAGGGCAGTTCATAAGGTACTACCCAGCTTACAGGATGGATACCTTATTAGGTCTCTACCCTGCCTAGATCCAGTTGGATCCTAGGATGATGACTTACGAAAAAGGGGCCCCATAGAAAGGGCTGTATATAAATCTGGCCAATTTAGTACATTCTCCATCTCATTTGTTTGTTCTTCAAATATTTACCGAGCACGTATCTTATCCCAAACGCGGTGCAGGATAAATACAAAGGTATAGATGTGAAACATGGTCTCCAGTTTTACAAAGTTCATGGTCTAGTGATGGAGATAGATAAGCAAGATAATATAGCATTTTTACCCAGGAAAAATGCTATAAGAGATATCTACATAGGGTGACGTGGAGATAAAAAAAGATGGGATCAATTCTACTTGAAGAAGGTGAGGGAAGACTTCACAGAGGCGGCAATAAGTGCATTGGGTACTAAAGACGAGTATAGTTTAAGGCAGGATGTGTTTGGGGAGGAAGCTGGCTGTGTTCTCTTGGTGTGTCTTCACAAGGTTGAGGGTATTGACCCAGAGCGACTTAACCAGGTGAGAATCAGATTACTGAGGGCTTTGTAGGCCTTGCTGAGGAGTTTGGTTACATTCTGTGGAACAAGAAGAAGATTCTCAAATGACTTTCATGGGGGAATGTCACAGTTCAACGTATGTGTTGGGAAGAGACTACTTTGGTGGCAGAGGGAAAGATGGACTGGGGTTGAATGACAACAGGAGACGAAGACCACTTAGGAAGCTATTGCACTGAATGAGGAAATAAGGGTCTGGGCAAAAGGGGCCAAATATATGCCACACATGCTCTTATTCTCCAACCCAGGTCTGTGGCCTACATTACTAAGTGATCAGGACATTCCTCCGCTGAGTCCCAGGGAAATTTCGTCATCTTACTCAACTGACTATACAGGGCAGACATTACCAAGGGACCAGCCGTTGAAAGTCTTTGCAAATCGGGCTCAGCCCACATCACTGATAGTGGGGGAGGAGGCAAAAGAGGCTTTAAGGGTTGATGAACCTCCCAAACCCTCAAGAGTCTTTTCTTGGAGTCGTCCGCCTTACTGCTGGCTAGATGTGTGATCATCAGGTTCATTGCAATCACTGACAACCGGGTAGTGCTTTACAGCTTATAATGTAATTTTCAATTTTTAGTTTCTCACTCTAAACATGCAAGAAAGACAGGGAAAGGAAGCCCCACTTTCCTTTCTTTATAGCCCAGAAACCTGAGGCTCGGAGAACCTAGACTCCTTTGGCTCTCTGAGCTCTAAGGGCACTTTATCCCTTCGACGGTCAGCGACTGAGTAACTATTATCCCCAACTTTTTGCCACACACTGAGCATACAGTTAAGCATGACTTGGTCCTTGTATTTCTTTTTATTGCCCCATATCAGATTTATCTGAGCGTATTTCTTTTATACCTTCTTCCAGATTATCAGTTCCCTGAGGGCAAAGCCTCTGGAAAATATTACTGTTCCTCATCACAGCCTGGATGCCGCACACGAGAACACCCCAAAGAGACCGGCGTGTGGCCTGGATTTGCCTAACCTTGGCTGCGACATCAGAGCTCAGGGATCCAGTTACAGATCAGCCCAGAGGTCTGTTTCTGATCAGCTCGGCAGCCATCTGTAATGCCTGCTAGTCATTTAACCTGGCAGAGAGTAAGGGCCTCTCCCCCAAATAGAGTGTAAAACCACAACCACAGCCCGCAAGACCTTGAGACGTGCAAATCCAGCGATTACCCAATGGCAAGTATGGGTGTGCTGGAAGGCAGCCTTTTCCAAGTCTTCTAAGTCCAGAATCACTTGGATCACATCACACTTGCCCAAGATGGACACAACGGGGTGCGTGACCTTCTGACTTCAACAACCCCCACCATTTCAGAGTCCTGAGGATGACTTTGAATCTGGATGCTTCTGAGGCCTCAAATGCTCACATCACCTGGAGACTCTGAAAGACCAAGAAGCTGTGGGATTGGCTGGCGGTGATGTCACAGCCACGCCAGCACTGCCTTCTGAGTGGCTGTCTGCCCCCTTGACTATCTCCTACCCCATCTTGATTTATACATGATATCTTATAATATCCAAAGCAACGCTCAAGGAATCTTCCTTAGCCTCAGCCTCCTACCGCCACCCCAGGCATGTAATAATGTCCCAGAAATACACAGGCTGCCATATCTTATTACATAAATATAGGCCTGAGAAGCTTCTCCATGTGACAGTAGGAAGCAAGTGCCACCCAGGAATGGCCCCGGGGAAGAGGGAGACAGAGCACTATCATCTCAGAGTTCTTAAGTGGAAATATTATCTCCCAGCATCGTTCCAATTAAAATTGGAAAATTTGGAGCCCCCCCCTCCCCTTTCCGATATGTTGGGGCAGGAACACAGGGAAGGATATGCACCCAGAAGTCCTGCTTTGTTCCCTGGCTCTGCTGGGCATTTCAGTGTGTTGAGAAGGTCACTGTCTTCTGAGTTGTGGTTTCCTCCTCTCTAGAATGAGGGGAAACGGTACAACCTGCCAGGTGAATTTTTGATGGAATGAAAGGACACCACAGGTGTGAAAATGTGAAAATACAAACTACAGCTACACAAATTTTTTTTCATCATCATCATAACAACAGTGATAATAATGATAAATTTCCATGCCTCTTGACCTCAGTGAAACATCTATTTTGTATGGGATGGTAATATCAACAGGAAGTACATAATATTTGACAGTTTTACCGAGGATGTTGATCCCCACTCTCCCATGTTTTATTACTTACTCCCCATTCATGGAAGAGACAAGTGTCCCTCACACAGTTGTATGAGCTGCCCAAGTCACACAGGCAGCTTAGGGTAGGTCCCTGAGGACCCCAGCTCATCTCTGATCCCCCCAGCCCAAACCCCATGCTCTCCCTCATATGTTCTCCACAGGTAAGGGTGGGAGCAGCAGGGTGGGGGGGTCGTGTGTATGTGGGTTTGTGTGTGTGTGTGTGTGTATGTGTGTGTGTGTGTGTGTGTGGTGGTGCAGGGGGAGAGAGCCGGAAACCTTGGCTCTGGTTCTTCCATGCAAAGGAAACTCTAGGCTTTGGCTCATTTATATGGAGGCAGCTTCTTTACTTGAAGCTTCTTCTGTCAAAAGTAATTGTATTTCTTGGTCTCCCTCTGCTCAAGCCCTTCATCCCCTGTGCCATTTATGGTAACTGTGCCATCTGAACTAATCTCACCGCTGGTTCTTTGGTGCTAAAAACAACATTGTGTCAAGCAGACCCTTTGTGCTGAGGTAGCTCTGCTCCCTGGTCACTCTGTGCTCAGGCAACTGGGTCACCTTGTCCCTCTGCGCTACAGTGTCTCTGGCTCTGTTCGTTCCCTTTGTTCTCGGGAATCCATATGCTCTAGTTTCATCCATGTCCATTTGGGAGGGGTGAGGGCAGGCTGGGAATTTTCTGAGCTTAATCCTCTAGACTGTGGGTAATTCCTGAGTTCACCTGGAAACAGCATCTAAGGCAGAGGCTCTTCTGTGCAGGTAGTTTATTTGGGCAGGGAGGGCTCTGGAGAGAGGCCCGCTGGAGGGAGACAGTGCAGGAGGGGAAGGCAATACGAGGATGTGCTACAGGTGACCGATGCTTCTCCCATGCCTTGGAGGAGACTCAGAAAATGAGAAGTCAGAGCACGAAGGAAAAACATATTTACCCATCAGCCTCTCTCTTCCATTGGTTCAGGTGGTCCTCTGGCCATTTACTTGCCCGTGTTCCCAGTTACACGTGCACAGGGCTAGCAGGTTGCGTGGTTGCTCTCACTTTCATGTCAGAGATGTCCCAGGACAGGAAGGGAGGCGGATATGTGATGTGCACCTGGGCAAAGAGAGCAGGCAACCCCCACCCCCACCCCCACCACGAGAATCTGTCACCATCCAAGCAGATCCAAGAAGATGGGCGTCGCTGCTGGAAGATAAGAAGTGAAGTGGAGCCCAGAAGCTGAGGAATAGTCCCCAGAAGGTGTCCTGGACCACAATAGCATCATGTGGACCTTCTGGGGACCAGGATTTCAAGGCAGATGCTCGGCCAGATCCTCTGTGTGCGCCTCTGAACCGACAGGTGGGTCCCCTTGGCGGCACACCCCCAGAGCTGTAGCTTGGGAAGAGTCCCCCTGAATTGATGCAGACATAGAATGAGCTTTTGATTCCAGGGTGACCAGTTGTCTCCGCGACCTGAGCCTCTGATACTAGGAACAGCACAAACCATTAAGCATTTAATAACATGATTATGACAACGAGACACAGTGTGGGGAACGGAGAGGCACTTGGCAGCCTCAACAGCATGCTCCAGGCCTCGGCGAGGACCACTCCTTCCAATGAAGGGGGGTGTTGAAAATGCAGAGCAGAAAGATTGATAATTATTTGAAACAAGCTTAAACATTTGGATTGCTCCAACTGCCTTAAATCACTCTGCCATATTTATACTTGACTGGTGTTCTACATAACAACTTCCAAATCAAAGACTTTTGAAAAATTTCAATCACTGTGTTTTGAAGTGATTGAGAGCTCAGGGCGTGAGCGGTGTAGAAATAAGGCATATTAACATTATTAGCGCGACAAATTTCCTGAAGTAGTTACATTAAGAAATGATCAAGGCCTTAGCCTCTGTAAAAGGAGAGGGAGCAGCTTGTGGCTCAGGCATTTGGTTTTGAAAGGATCTTAACTCTTTTGATGCTGAGAAGAGATCAGTGGTCTGAAAACTGAGAACTGCAAATGGACTGTGGTGTCAGAAGGAGATCTTTGGTCATATCGGGACTGTGGGGAAAGGGAAGACGGAAGGGAGGAAAGGTAGAAGGAAAGCAACCATAAAAGTAGTTAACATGTATATAGAGCTTAGAATATGTCAGGGGTCGTCTTAAATGCCTTACCTATATGAATGTACTTACACTTATTCGTCCCATGGTTACTCGATTGCATAAGGTAAGTCCTACTGTTGTCCCGTTTCACAAGTTAGAGGGGAACTAAAGTCCTATATATAGTGAAGAAACCACAACATAAGCCAGACTCACTCCAGAGTGCCTGCTTTTGAAAGAGGGAAGGAAACAACATATTTCTAACCCCAGAGTGTGCCAGAGACATTGACTCCTGAGATTTTCCTTTCATTGGATAGAGAAGGAAGCCAAGGCCCAGACGGATTGACCAAAGCCACATGGCTTGGGAGTGGCCAGCACAGGATTTTAATGCAGATCTCTTTCTGGCCCTTTCCTTCCCATTTGGGATGCTTATTAACAAGCAGGTTGCCTGGTGTATAGTGAGTGTTCAGTAAATATCAGATGCTAGACTGCCATGAAAATGGGCACCCCGGCCAACAATAATTGTCCTGATTTCAGGCTATTATACAAAGAACATCTCACCAATAGTCGTGGCTCTATAGCTCTAGAGAAAGTTCAAGTGAGATGTAAACTGTTGACACATGGAATCTCAGGAGATTCTTGCCTTGGGGTCACTCAGAAAAAGGCCTGGTTCAAACTCGAGTCACGGGTAAACTTCCCCAATGTTTCAGGAAGTGAACATTTGGGCCCCCTCCTATCAGTTCTGTGTCCTTCTGAATGCACCCCCAGAGTCCCTCTCTCTCTGTTGGGGCAAGCAGGGACAGACAGGATAGAAACCTTGTAGCCTCCACCTTAGTTCGGAGACAGCCATCAAGTATAAAAAGAGAGGTTTCTTCTCTCTGACTTCTTGCTATTCCAAAGGGTTATGGTGAGACTTCTTAACACTTTAGACCACCCACTTGTAAATAACCAAGATTTAAATTTTTTTTTTCAACGTTTTATTTTACTTTTGGGACAGAGAGAGACAGAGCATGAACGGGGGAGGGGCAGAGAGAGAGGGAGACACAGAATCGGAAACAGGCTCCAGGCTCCGAGCCATCAGCCCAGAGCCCGACGCGGGGCTCGAACTCACGGACCGCGAGATCGTGACCTGGCTGAGGTCGGACGCTTAACCGACTGCGCCACCCAGGCGCCCCAGGATTTAAAAAAATATTCTAGCTAGAAAAAATACAAATTCCTTGTTTTCCACACCTCCCTGTTCCTGAAGGCAGGCTGTAACCTTAAGCAAGCCTTAAACCTTAACAGAACTATTGATACTTTCCTGTATTTTCTCATTTAAACCTTACAATAGTCCTATGGAGTCAGAATTATTATCCTTATTTTACAGACGGTAAAACTGTCAACACAACTGAGTCTCACCCACATAAAGCAGATGACAATCATTGCTTCATATTATTTTTGGAGTGTTTCAATGACTGATAGATTAATTCCAAACTGTGTTTCAGTTTACAAATCTAGAAAATGAAAACATTTTAGGTGATCTCTTGTTTTCTTCCCAACTCCTGCATTCTAGAATCTCTTCCAAGTTTAGGAAAAGGAAAAGAAAGAAAAGAAGAAACAGTTTTAAAGCTTCAACTGTGTGCCAGGCACTTGGTACTTCATTTTCACAAGAAACTTCATGAAAATGATATCAGTGTGCCCTTTGGAAGGGGGAGGAGTAAAGATCACCAGGTTGAGTTGCCCAAGACCATGAAGCTTGAAGTCACAGATCTGGAGCGCCAATCCTCTGAACACAGAGCCTGGAGACTTTTCTCTACTTTACAGCCAGTGACCACACTTGCAGGATTTGCCGGACTTTGATCATGTTGCCCTATGTATCACTTATGACCAGGATTCTTGGGGTGAAAATGTGATGAAGCGGCAGCGGCAATCAACTCTGAGCCCTGGAACACATAGACACTCCCCACACCCTCGCCACCACAGGACAAATGAGATAAAGAGTGTGAAAATGCTTTGTGAACTACGAGGTGCTTCACAGATGTGAGGGGCTTTAGGATGAATATGCCATGTGATCTAGACAGAAGTGCTGGTTGTGACCATGTATACGGTGCTGCTTGGACAGTCAGTTGGCTCCCGAGGCTGAGATCGTGTGAAGTCGTAGCATGGAAAAACTAAGACCAGGCCCTCGAATTTTTACCTGAGTCTAGAAACGCAGATGATATTCGACTTCATCTTTGTTTCCTTTTGAGTTTTATGAGAAAGGCTGGCTGGATAAGGGAAGAAATGCACCGGAGGAGTACTCCAATGAAGACAGCCCAAGGTTGTTTGCAAACCTCTCCTCCTCTCCCTCACTAGTCACGGCTTCAGTCCTCTCCTTCTTCAAGCCTTTTCCTTGGTGAGCTTCCTCGGTTGACTTCTGTCGAAGCTGGATGATTATTGGAGTATTGGATTCCTATAGCTCTGGACAGAGCCCAGCGCCCGCACGGCTGTTCATGTTTGATCTCCCATTCAAGTTTCCGGAAGAAGTTGGCTGAACCGAGGATCAAAGATTTCTCCATTTGCTGCTGCTGCTTCTCCCCTCTGACAGCCTCACTGCAAGCCGTTTAGCACAGAAGCAAATTAACTCCTCAACTGATCGTCGGCTCAGAATTTCTCCCGTCCTTGCAGAAAAGGGCAGTTTAGATGGACCCAAGGTTTCAGAGAAGGGGATTTTTATTTCAGTTTGAATGTGCCTGCAGGTAAAGACATAGTTCAGTTTTCTCCCATTCCAGGGGACCCCTCGGGGGGAGCCTGTTTGCCGGATTTTGTTTGCCGGATAGAACTCCTTGGAGAGAGTTTTCCCACAAACACAGAGAACTTGGATGCTTCCCTTGGAACATCTTGGTTTCTGAAATGCTCAGACTGGAGACTTCACTGTTTTCAGCAATAACTTGGGCTCTCCAGGGAGGAGTCATATTCCTGCACAAAGCACACAAAATCAGAGAATCTTGTTTTCTGGTACCAACACTCTACTAATTAACAGTGTCAACCTTCCCTCCTCTAGACCTCAGTTTCCTAAGTGAGGCCATCATTTAAAAGAAAAGTAATTCTCAACTGCCTACTAGGCATCTGGCTCCGTGCTGGTCTCTGTCCTCAAAAAGCTTGACCTGTAGAGCTTTCTTCCTCAGTCTTCAAGGTGCTTTGAAGTCACCCAGGGATCATGTTAAAATGCAGATTCTGATCCAGTAGTTCTGGAGCGGGGCCCGACCTTCTGCATTTCTGATAAGCTCCTGTGTGGTGTTGATGATGCTTGTCCTTCAAAGCCACTTGGAGCAAGGAGGGTCTGGAGGTGGTGGAGGACTAGTGTAGACTAGGATTTCAAATAAATTTTAGCACTGGTTTAAATGGAAGTCTAGGATGTAAGAGACAAAAGTGGAATTGTTCTTGTTGAGGGAGGGCAGCATGGTGGAATCCTTGAATATATCCAGTTCAGGCTTCCTCCTTGGCCACTGTCTCTAGCCTCCTCCACTGATGACATCCATGAGGCACCTCCGTGGTACTGCTGAGTCCACACTGGGCCTAGTTTGGAGGCCAGAGCAAGGGTTGATCTCTGGGTACATGCTGTGTTGATGAGGATAATGTGGAAAGATGTCATCTGCATTTTAACGGCCGGAAAGAACATGGCCTCTATTTTGTGTCTCAACTTGGCTGGGTCACAGTACCCAGATATTTGCTCAAACACCAATATAGATGCCCCTGTGAAGGCTTTTTGTTTGTTTGTTTGTTTGTTTTCTTATTTTCTTTTCTTTTATTTTTTTTTAATTTTTTTTTCAACGTTTATTTATTTTTGGGACAGAGAGAGACAGAGCATGAACGGGGGAGGGGCAGAGAGAGAGGGAGACACAGAATTGGAAACAGGCTCCAGGCTCCGAGCCATTAGCCCAGAGCCCGACGCGGGGCTCGAACTCACGGACCGCGAGATCGTGACCTGGCTGAAGTCGGACGCTTAACCGACTGCGCCACCCAGGCGCCCCTCTTTTATTTTTTTAAGATGAGATTAACATTTAAATCAGCAGATTTGGAGTAAAGCAGATTACCTTTCTTGCTTTGGGTGGGCCTCATCCAATCAGTTGAAGGCCTTAAGAGAAAGCAGACTGAGGTCACAGAGGAAAAGGGAATTCTGTCTTTTAGACTCAAGCGCCAATATCACTTCATCTCTGTATCTCCAGCCTGTGGGCCTGCCCTAAAGATTTTGGACTTGCCAGACCCTACAATCACATGTGCCAATGACTTAAAATCTCTCCAAGTGGTTCTGGTTCTGTTTCTCTAGTGAATTCTAATAAAGCCCTTTTAAGAACCAATGAGTTTGTGTAAATAAAATCTTCTCTTCTGTCTTAATATCTGTGACCATTTGAGCCTGTAAATGTGCGATTTGTGATCTATGATTATCTGTGGGGCCCTTCTGGCTTGAAACTGCGGGGGTCCCACAATTAGAATGGAATGTGGGGCTTAGGCCTGGACTCAGGACATCTGGGTTGCTATCTTGACCTTACTGTTAACACACTGTGACCTGGGGCAAATTATTTCCCCTGACTGAGCCATTGTTTCTTCCTCTATAAAATGATACGATGATCTATACCAACATTTTCTAAATGATTTTCTGAAGAATATCAGAATTCCAAATTAGTTTGGAAAATGATGCATGCATCTTCCCCTTTATTCATTTCAAAGTCCCTGAGAAGTCCCGCAGCAAAGGATTCCACTTAATTTTTTTCTCAAGCTTATTAAATCTAGTGCAGACATATTTTGATACACGTAATACTGGATGGCTGTGCTCTTCAGCCCTCAGATTAGTTATTCTTTCATAGGATTCAAAGATTCAAAGACAGAAGCCAAGAAAAAATTGGTCAAAATCTTTTCCATAATACTTAAGGGTGTGCTACTTCTACATCCTTAAAATAAGAATATTAATAGAACTTACCACACTGGGTTGTTGTAAGGATCATGTTAAATAATGCATGCAGAGCACTTAGCATAGAGCCTAGCACCTAGTAAGCAGTCAATATCTATATTTTTTTTACCTTGAGCCAAAAAGAGTTGTATTTTAAGAGTTCGGTTCTAAGAGGAACTCAGGCATTCAGTCCCTCAAACCAAACCCAAACCGTTTTATGCTTAGATTATTTCACCATGGGTGAAGGGCGACTTCCAGGCATTTGAAATCACTGACGTCCCTCTGGCAATCCGAGAGCATTCTGGAGCCAAGGTACTAATGATTTAAGCATTAATAAATCCAGAGATAGGTTATTCAATTTTCTTTTCAATGCAGATCATAAAAGAGGGAAGAATATTCGGGTCAAAACGTACTGAAGGCTTTACTGAATCCGAAGGCTTTGGAACGTTTTCGTGGCAACTCACCAGGTCTAGGACCACGCTGCACTTCCTCAGTCCGAGGGCTTGGAGGGGGCCGTAACTTTTCTTTCTGAGCCTGAAAACACTCAAAAAGCTATGTTCTACTTGCGTAGCGCTTTGGGCCTATCCAAGGACACTCACATCTATCTTCCTTCTTCAACATCTCAAAACCCGCTGATTTACGAAGGGCAGGTAGAACTTGACTCTTCAACAAATGGGGAAACTGAGGCCCAGAAAGTTGTGCGATTTATTCAAAGTCCTAACGTGCGTTGGCCAAGGAGTCTGGACTGGAAATGCCACCTCGTGATCCTCAGTAGCAGTCTCTGCCTAGTGGACCTCACACCTGCACAGGTGACCCACACAGCAGGGACACAGCCCTGGGAGCCTAGCAGCTCCCTGTGGGATGCAGCCCATTGGTATGCAAGCTTGATGGGCTCTGGCTAATCTTGCTGAGGGAACCCTTCAATCTGAATAACAATCAACAAGATTTTAAAGAAATTTGGGCCAATTTCCTGGAAGTCTATGATTAATCTAATTGCTGGGTTTTCCTCTGTTTTTGTCTCCCACTGTTAATTTCATTTATTTTTCTCTTTCTTCCCCGACACAGACTGCCTTGTCTCTGTGCGTGGTTTTGTCACTGTTGTTATTTGTCCATACATAGTTTATCATTGGCAACGCATTCAATGGGATTGTTGTACGCTGTGTTTGGGGAAGGAGAATTTTTCAACAGAGACAACATCATGCGGCAGGAAGAAAAGCACTGGATGAATTTCAGAGCCCCCTTTTCAAAGCCTAGCTCTGCGGATACCTCCTCTGCCTCCCTGGCTCCTCAAGGCTAAAGAGACCCTCTGCTTCTCCTGGCCCCTCTCCCCATTAAAGAATACCTGGGATTGCATAAGAAACTTGAGGGGCGGTGCCATGCTGCCAGCTGTTGGCAATAAAGAAAGTTGTAAAAAAAAAAAACAAACAGGGGCGCCTGGGTGGCGCAGTTGGTTAAGCGTCCGACTTCAGCCAGGTCACGATCTCGTGGTCCGTGAGTTCAAGCCCCGCGTCAGGCTCTGGGCTGATGGCTCGGAGCCTGGAGCCTGTTTCCGATTCTGTGTCTCCCTCTCTCTCTGCCCCTCCCCCGTTCATGCTCTGTCTCTCTCTGTCCCAAAAATAAATAAATGTTGAAAAAAAAATTAAAAAAAACCAAACAGATTTTGGTCGAATAGAATAGAAAATGTCTCCTTTCAGTAAGGAGATGTGGGTTCCTAGATACATCAGAGAGACAGAGGGATGGTGAACCAAATGGACAAAGGCAGTCTAGCATTCAGATCAGACAGAAGTTCTGGAATGAGTTGGAGAGAGGTTAAAAGAGTAAAGGAGAGACTTACTACTGGCTGTGACTACGCATGTTAGAAGAGCCAGAGGTGGTCAGAGAGGACTGGGGAGGGACGCAGACGTGCTAATCTATCAACCAGGTGAAACAAGAGTGAAGCCAACATTCCTTGCACCTGTTTCTGTTCCTTGGGATGTGCCCAGCCGGGAAGTGCACCCAGTCACAAACTTCTAGACTCGGGAGAGCAGAGATGAGTGATTGGTCTGGCAAAATAACATCCGAACGGTTCAACTTGCTGGGTGTAGTGAGTGACTTTGCTACTGAGGGTGGGGCACTAAGAGAGGAGAGTGTGAACTTGGTTCTTGGGCAGCCTGTCACCCAGGTGACCCCGGGGCCAGCCCTTCCCGACCTGCCCCCTATAGGCCCTACTTTATACCTCAAGCGGTTGTTCGGGAAATGTGTCAGGAGGCCAGCCAAGGTCTCTGGTTTCTATTCAGTCTGAATTCTATTAGAAGATTAAAGACTGTCCTTGACTGTCTTTGAGGCCTAGAGATGTCCTTTCTCACCAACTTCCTGCCAGAAAGCTGGAGAGGTATGAAGTACTCGGTAGACAGGAGGCAGTCGTCATAATGGCCCTTAATATCGGACCCTTAATGTATGCTAGGTACAAAGCTGCTTTAACTCATCGTTCCTCACCCTCACTCTTATAATAAATATATATTTTATAATATTTACTTATTTGCAAAACCCAGCTCGATTCAAAGTGAAAATATGGGCCTTTTGTTTAAAAAAATTATTGAGAATTGCAAGATGGTCAGAGCAGAGCGTTAAACCAAGTATAGCACCCTTCCGAGCATGGGGCCCTGTGCGGACACAGACCTTAATGCTCGTGAAGCCGTCCCTACTTATGATTATACCTGAGACACAGAGACACAAAGTAATTTCCCCAAGATGATGAAGCTAAGAAGCTGAGATTCTGACAGTGGAACCTGAACTCTTAGCCACTCTGCGAACTTGTCTCAAGCTAGAGAGATGGTGAGCAGCAGACCCTCCAGCTTTGCCAACACTCCTCTGCTATAGGCAGCTGCAGGAGAGCCTGGCTGATCCCATTCAAGAGCCACAGCCTGGTCACGCTGCGAGCATGCGCACACGGGAGGCTCCCGCCACTGGTTCTCACGCTCCGGGCCTGAGAAGTTCACGCTCAGTCTCCAGAAGCCACACCCTCCACTAGACCCCATTGCCTCATCCGCAAGCGACAATAGCAGCAAAATCGCCAGCAACAGCAATGAACAAAGCTGTGCGCCTGGAAGTGGCTTGCTCCGTGAAACCACAGTCCTCCCCTAGACCCGATGAAGAGGCATCTCCTGGGAGGAAAACATCCACACTCACACTCCAGGCTTTGCTTCTGGGGTCCCACCTACTCTCTTTGCCCAGAGAGACAGTGACAGAGGTCTCAGAAGGTCTTCTATCACTTTTCTGGGGCTTTTTGTCCCGGGATCCCAAGTTCTCGTCTACTGTCTCTCCCAGGAGCCTAAAGCTCTCTGCGATCCACATTTCAGAGTGGCTGAGACATGGAGGGAGGCCGGGCCATGGGCTATCTTTCAGTACCTCCCACCATCTGGGCATTTATACCTTCTCCTTCAGATGTGCATCGGTGAAGGCTGTCACCAGAGTAGCCCTTACCTGGACTCTGTGACACTATTTAGGGACACAGGGCACAGTCACAAATTAGGCAATCTCTAAAGGCAAGAGGCCATCAAGGAAGGCATCTTTTGTCTTGAAGAGGAGGACTATCGGCGGCAGTATGAGGTCTTGGAGGGGGCTCCTCAGACAACACGTTGGGTATGGAAAATGCATAAGCAACGGGTGAGACCGAAGTGGCTCTTCCCCTGGAGTTCACAGTCTAGTGGGCAACACAGACCGCAAGTAAGTGATTTTATAAATGCATCATTGTAATTGCGACAGGTGCCGGGAAAACACGAGATGATATGAAAGCGCACACAGATGGCCTGATCCAGTCGGAGGGGTCAGGAAGGGTCTGAAGAAATGAGAAGGAAGCAGAAACTTCCACGAGGATTAGAAGTTAGCCAGTAAGTCAGGTGGCAGAGGCGGCCGGAGGGGGCTCCAGCAAAGGAAACCCTGCCCCTAAGCCAGGAATATGCCGGGTCCTTCCCCCGGGGGGTGCCAGAGAGGAGAAAAGCTGCTAGGCGAGCCCCACTTTGGTTGGGAAGGGAGCAAGATAATGCGGGAGAGCCAGAAGAACCAGGAAGGGGAGGACAGAGTGAGGGAGCGGGGCCACAGGCCCATGGGGAGCCTGGGGGTACTGGGGGTACTGACTGAGCTCGGGGGGTTCCCGAGCCAAACGTCAGGAGCCGACCTTCAACTTGGGGAGCGGTGGGTGGTAGAGCTTCTGGATTCCCACCGAAGACGGGCTTCTCAACGGGGAATTATAACTCTAAGGGGCGAAGGCCACACACTTTGAACTGGGCACCCCTTCGGGGCCTCTCTGAGGGAGGATAACAGTGATTCGCAGGACCAGCATGAGGATGAAGGGCGAGACTGCTTACCGAGTGCCTAGCAGGGCGCTTAGCAGGGAGGAACCACTGGACGACATTCCCCACTACTAATGGTGCCAACCGGAAGAGGATAAGCTTCAGATCTTGAATGGCCCAAGTCTGAAACCTGCTTGTGTCACTTTTCTGCGACCTGGGCCGACAGCGTGGCCTTTCGTGGTCCCACTTTCATCATCTGTAAATTGGGGACAATAGGACTTCCTAATGCAAAGACGTGGGCACACAGTTAATAATCATCCCTTCCTCTTTATTTCCTCCGAGCTTTTTAGTCTCTGTAAATCCAGCCTGTCTCAACATCTGAGGGATGAGGGTCTTTGTGCATTTTGCCAGCCTCTCACCAGGCCTTCTAACGGGCGATGGATCCAGCCTGGAGAAAAGGAGTTGCCAGGCTCACCGCCTGCAGTTCACAAAGCCCATCCATATGCTTTGCAAACCGCGAGTCTCAGAACACTCTGGTAAAGGGGCCTGGAGGTCAGAGTTATCATCTGCCCTTCATGGACAAGAACCCAGAAACTCTGAGAGGTCACTTCACTTCTCCAAATCATGGAATTCTGAGGCAAACTGCATACCCAAGCCCACACAGGAGAGCACGCCCATTTACCAGCTACAAACAAACAAGAAAAGAAAAGAAAAGAAAAGAAAAACCAGAAAAGGCTCTTCCAGGACTCTCGGGGGGCATATCATTGGGGAAAAGTTAAATGAGGTTCCTTCAAATGATCGTTCAAAAAGCAGTTTGGGGTAGATGTGGAATGCTGGAGGCGGCAGGGTTGGGGGGAATGAGGGGGGAAGGAATGTGCCGGATTGTAACAAATTCATTGTTACGGTCATTCCTTGACCTTCAGAGAAAAACCAGGTTCCCGGGAAGGCTGGAAAGGCTGGGCGTGCCTATGGGGGCAGGCAGATCCTGGAATTTTCTGCCACAAGAAGCAACAGCCAGCGGGGCCCCAGACGCTCCTCCTGGCACCTCCCTCCCCAACGAGAGCTGTCTTTCCAGCTAATCCCTGGGGGCCTCCGCTCACTCTCCCACCTGGGCTCCATCCAGTCCTTCTCTGCTCTTGCCAGGGGCTGGAGTGCTGGTGGCCGGCTCGGCTCGCCTCCCTTGGCCTGAGTGCGTCCTAGCCCACTCTGGATATTAGAGCATTCTCGCGTTTGAAAGGCCCCTTTATTTTTAGTGCTAAATCAACAAAGCTGTTACTGTCATTTTCCATCAGATCGTCATCTTCCACGGATTCAAAATTACACTCAGCTGCAAACTATTGACACTCCTCTTAACAAAAAAATGGTTTTAATAAATCTTTACATTAGCCTATGAGATAAAAAAAAAATCTTTACCATGAAATATACAAGTGTATAAGTGTTTTATGAAAGTTTTATTAACTTTACAAAAGAAAAATTGGCAGTGGACCATGCACATCCTGTACTCCTAACACGTGGTTATAAATTACATGTTCTTTCCAATAACATCTGAAAAAGAGACTGTAATTTAAATTTCAAAACCACTTGGCATACCTACTATATAGTGCTGACATGAAGTAAAAGGAGGAACTGGAGAGGCCCAGACAAAGAAGGGAAATATAAAGACGTCCTTAGCTAAAAAGCTGCTGATGGGTACAATCCCCCTCCAGCTGGACAGGGATCAAGTACTTGCTTGTCATATCATTCAATGCACTGTTCAATCTGGGATTCTTCCTTTCAACAAAAAGAGAACTTAAGTGCTAGTAATCATCGCTTGCAGAACTTTATCTCCCAGATACCTTCTTTATGTCAGGATTTCTCAATGACCGTTGCCGCTGGCAGAGGGATCAAAGTTGTTATTAAACACAAATGCAATCCCCAGCCCGTGCAGGAGGTGTGAGCAGTGACGGTCCCTCCCTGGGATGAAAGCCTGCCGCTGCCGCTGCCTTAATGATTTCTCATTTACTCTCCCCGCTTCTTAGACTTTTAAATACAGTTCCTATGGGGTCTGTCCAATGTCGGGACTGGGGTCCAGCTTTTCTCTGCAAGTGAGAGCTTGAGTGTCAGGAACATTCTGGGACGTGAACCCAGTGGGATGCCTGGCATTTGGAGAAGCCCTCCGGAAGTGAGCAGACGGCCAGAGATCTGGCTGTAATCTGCAAAGTTTACAGGTTTGGGGAAAGCAGACGTCCGCCAGGGTCTCAGAAGCACTGAGCCTGCCTTCTAAGTAGTAACAGAGCAGAAAGGCATAATCTAAAGGCAAATAAACTTGGATTCAAAATCCAGTTTCAATGGTCACATGCTGTGTGACCCTGAGCAAGTTACTTACCCTCTCTCTTCTCGTTGAGTCATATTGAGAATGTCCGAGGCAGCTTCCTTTGGTGTACAAGCTTACCTTTTCCATCGCGGGAAGACGGGTCCTAGAGGACATCCCTTCCACATCCAAGAACTGAACATGGGTTGAAAATGGTTCATGAGAAGTGGAAGGGGTGGGAGCACTCCACCGTGCTCCCTACAGGCATAGTCATCCAGAGCCTGAGCGTCTGCAGCTTCTTTCAAGGTCTTGAACCTTCTGGTTTGTCACTGACAAAATCTTAGCCTCTAAGAGGTGTCCCCAAGTGGGGGGCTCCAGGCCAGAAGGCCCAGCACTTGTAGCTAGAAAAATGCAGACAAGCCCTTTTAGTTGGGTGACCGGTGACACCAGAAACTGCAGCAGGGTTTCTGAGCCGAGAGGCAGGGCCCAGGTGTTGGAAGGAGCCCTCCCAATCATTTCTTTCCACAGTAGAAAGAATTTGAACTGATTTCCAGGCAGACGAGGGACAGTCTTCTGGCTGCTTTGGAAACACCAGAAAGGCAAGAAGCCTGCTAACACACCTACCTCTCTGCCTGTCACCTCCGTTCATGTGGTTGTTTGTTTGTGAACTCAGTTGTAGGATTAGTTCGTTGAAATAAACTGAGGAAGAAAGCCCCACGCTGGAATGGCTTTGGAGAGTAGACTCTGTGGGGATCCAGGAGGACCCGTTTCCCATCACAAAAGGGAAGTGTGTGCGCCTGGCAGAAAAACACAACTTTGAGCAAATAAATTATTTTCTTCCAGTTCAAAATAAGTGACGGTCCTTACAAAGTAGAACTTGCCCTCCTTCCAAATGTGTTGAAGGAAAATGACATGTCTTGGATGCGGAATTGCAAGGCCATCATGTTAATCTTGTAGGGTCCTGTGGTTCCCCGATGAGAAGGCAGACAGACGATGGGGGGTGGGGGGGGTGGGTGCGGCTTCACAGCACAGGGCCTGGGAGCAGCTGCGACTGTGTGGAGGTCACACTCGGGGACCAGCCGGCAGTGGCAGCCAGGGCCGCCCAAACTTCATTATGTGGGGAAAAGACACCCAGTGGCAAGATGCAGAAGATCTGAGAATCAGTGAGAAAAGTTCATTTGGATTGACGGGGACTTGATTAGTTTTAAGCCTGGTGTGAGGCTACTGCCTCCCTGACTTAGTCTTCAGAATATTAATGAATAGTTTGAGGAAAAGAGGCAGCACAGGGGACGTACCTGGGTAGGCTGTGCACCCTTCGTAAAGACAGCAGCGACAACGAGAACAAGAGACAGTGATGTGGAAAGAGGCTCAGGTCCGTTAAGATCTCCCTGCGCACCAGGCCCTGAGGTTAATACGCATTATGTAATGTGTTCTTGGAAACACTTCTCAGAAGTAATTGTTATGCATTCTTATCTCCAGTTTGCAGATGAGAAGTCCTTTGACCCACGGAGAGAAAATGAGTTGCCCAAAGGCACATGCCTGAGGTTCGTACCACATGTAACCTTTATGTTTTCCGTGGCCTGGTCAAGCTTCAACACCTGTCGTGCGTGCCCACAACCAGAGCCTCACTGGAAGTGATCCCCAGCCCTGCCTGCCATCCCGTCTCCAGATTGAACTAAGCCTGGCCAGATTATCGCTGGCAGATAGGAAGA
The DNA here is from genome assembly GCF_022837055.1 of Prionailurus viverrinus. Taxonomy (NCBI): domain Eukaryota; kingdom Metazoa; phylum Chordata; class Mammalia; order Carnivora; family Felidae; genus Prionailurus; species Prionailurus viverrinus. The sequence goes on along the minus strand of NC_062570.1, from coordinate 72,078,252 downwards.
GGTTGGTTGGGCACTGGTCCAGGGATGCCCCATGGGCTAAAGCCCGGCACATAAGGATGTAGCCATCTCCCAGCCGTAACGAGAATGAAGGGAGGTTGACCTAGCAGGTAGGGAGACACAGAGATGGGAAAACGGGGCTGATGGTCATTATCTGAGATACCTGTCCATGGACAGCCAGCAGGCCCTGTCACCAGCCAGCCAGCCAGGGTGGCAAGCTGGAGGGAGACGTCAGGAGGTGAGGAGATGAGTAGAACTCTTTGGTCCGAAAAAGGCCAGGCCAGGGCAAGATAGGACCGTGTCCTGGTCGAGCACTGGTAGCAGGACAGACACTTGTCACAGCGACTTGGGGCCCAGCTCCACAGCTGGTTCCCAGGGTCAGACCTAGATTACGTGGTACAGGGATGCGATGCTGTGAGCCTGGGTTCCCGATCGCCGCGGAGACAGGAAGTCAGCAGCGGAAGAATTGCAAGAGTAACCTGTTCCTAAGTCATGCAACCCAACCAAACCCTGAACTCGTTCCCTGATGCTCTCCCTCCTCCCTCGCTCTCTGTCTGCTTTTATTCATTAATGTGTTCATCCTGTAAGCTTCGTCTGAGCAAGTATCCTGTGGTGAACTCTGGTATAAAGATAACGAGACACGCGAGGGCTCCCAGTCTGCGAAGGGACAGCCCCAGCCTCACACTACGCACCAGGAAAAGGATCGTAGCTGCGGTGCAGATGTAGGACTATGAGAATGTGGGGGAGGACACACTTGATTCCACCTGGAGTCCTCTAGGACGGCTTTCCGGAGGAGGCGAGAGAGGACCGTGCGGAATCCTAGAGAGCTTAATTCGCCACGTGGACACGGGGGCGATGAGGGAGGTGGCCAAAGTGCAGGGAACAGCTTGGGCAAAGGGAGGACAGGGAGCTCACGGCCCATTCGGATTGGCTCTGGAACCTGGATGCAGGCATGCGGCTTGAGGACAGAAGGGACCTTTGTCGTTTTCAGTTGAAGAAACAGGCTCTAGATGGTGAGCCCGCGCTGGGATCCAGAGCGTCTCCACCCAGTGCCCAGTCTAACCCACTTCGGGGAGCAGAGTGATGTTGCAGAAGATTCTTTGGTGACAGACAGCCCTGATGGGACCCCAACCTTCAGCTTTGCCCCACCAGGCGGACGGGTCCTTAGGAAACTGCCTATTTCTCTGAGCCACAAGGTCACCATTACAAGGGGAAAGCAAGGCTGCTGACACCAGTTTCGCAGATTGTATGAAACGGAAGTGGAGAATTAAATCGGACAACACTTTGGTGACTAGGATCTCGGGAACTTGCCAGTGGAGTTTTCCATCCGTCCCGTGTGGCTCATGTGTTTGGGGGAAGATTAGGGTGACTCCATATGCAAGAAATGGGAGCAGGGATCTGGGGCAGGTGCATCTCGGAGACTGTTGGTTGTAGCCCAACCGGGAGGCGGTCAGGATGGCAGTGCTGTGGGCGTGCTGTGCAGAAGGAGGGGGGGGGGGGGGGAAGAAAACGCCCAGTGTGTGCCAGGAGTTGCACGAGGACATTGATTTACATCACTGCGTTGCATCCTTTCACACGCCGATGTCCCAGTGTACGATCCGGAATCTGTAGTTACGGTAGCTGGATGGGAAAAGGGGCCTCTGTTTACTCAGGGGCAGCTAGTCTGCACCTACTGTTTTTCCATTCTTCAAACTATATTTTGATACATGCTTAATATATTTTTTAAATTTTTTACATGTTTATTTGTTTTGAGAGAGAGAGAGAGAGCGAGCAAACCAAGGAGGGGCAGAGAGAGAGAGGGAGAGAGAATCCCAAGCAGGCTCCGTGCTATGGGCACAGAGCAGATGCGGGGCTCAAACTCACAACCACGAGATCACGACCTGAGTTGAAATCAAGAGCAGGACGTTTAACCCACCGGACCACCCGGCACCCCTAATGTATTTAATATAATGCATGCACTCACACTTGATTCTATAGCAGCGTTACTATTTTCATTTTGTAGATGAGGAAGTAAAGACTAGAAGGAGCTGATTTGGTCAGGGTCATGCAGCTGATCAGGACAGACTCAGGATTTGAACTCAGCTCCTCCTGGCTCCGGTGTCAGTGTGTCTTCCACCTTGCTGGGTGTCGGGCGGGAAGAAGGCGTCTGTTCCTGCCACACTCATTGGCTCATTTCAACACGCCTCTCTGCCCTTACCTTGCTGTCTTAGGCCCTGCGTCCTCCCGTCTCAAAACTGCTTCAGCCAACAAGACCCCGCAGCCTGGGTTAGGGCAGAAAACATCGCTTTGGACGGAAAGCCCAGGGTTCAGCTTCTCCGCGTGTGCCAAGGGCTCAGGGCTTCAGCGCTGCCAGCCTTTGCCGGCACAGACCTTGGCTCCTCTTTCTTCTGTGACTGGTCTCCGAGGGGGGATGGGAGGCAGGGAGGAGGCAGCATGGGGCATTTCCTATTAAGGAGGGCAGGAGACAGGGAACATGAGAAGGAAAGCAACCCATTGGGAGATGCTCTGGTCATGTTGAACTGTTTCCACTTTACACTTTCTGTGTTCAACACTTGCTCTCAAGAGCATGAAATTCTGCCGGAAGCCCAATATACAAAGCGCTTGAAAGAGCCGTTGCTTTTGTTTGCCTGGGGGCTGGGGGGGTGGCCCGAAGTCCTGACCACTGAGCCCCCCACCCTTGAACCACCTCCCGGGACCTCTGGGCCTCTTGGAACCCGGTTTGAAAACCATGGGTCTGCTCCATGATGTGATTCAGACTATCCAAACGCTAGAGAATTACTGTGCAAGACAATAAAAGCCCTAATTCTGTGGGGACACCTAGGTCCCTATAGGTGTGAGGTTAGCCCTATCTACCCTGGACACAGGTCACGCCTCTTGGAAGGCTAAGGAAAAAAAACCAAAAAGTGAACTCACATTTACTGAGCACCTAGGAAGTACCGAGTAGGACAACACTTTGGAGACTTGAAGCTTCTGCGAACAGATTAGGAGATTTGTGTAGGGTGAATTCTGAACAAGACAATTTGCTGCATCAGTGTCTAATTATTTAGCACCAATCTCAATAAGTAGAGTTTGCCACAAAAGATGTCATTAAGGCACACACCTCCTGTCGGCTACAGAAGCCAGCACCTGGGAAAGAGCCAGGGAGTCAGAGCTAAAAGCACTGAGAAGGGTTTCTGGCCCCAGCACCTGCTGGCTTTGTGACCTTGGGTAAGTGATTCAACTTACCTTCTTGATCCTAACTTTCCTTCTGGTGAAACTCCTGTCTCATGTAGCTATTGTGAGAATTAAATAATGCATAAGTGTGTGTAAAATCCCAAATGCAGCCTGGCAGATAGCGTGTGCACTGTCCCTAGAAGCCACCTTCTCTTGTTTCCTTCTCTCCGCTCTCCAGACAGCAAAATAAACCATGAACATTAAATAATAAGTTCCTAGGAAACTCCTATTCATCCTTCAAAACCTGAAGGAGCTGGTAGTTTTTTCAGCAAATCTTCCTTGAGTCTCCACAACAGGGCTAGCGCCCCTCCCAAGTTATTTGGGGACTGCGTACTTGCTTCTACTACTACGTGTTGTTATTAACCTGTTGTAATTTCCTGTTTTAATGTTTGTTTCCCCCAGCAGACCGTCAGTTCCCTCGCGGGGGGCTGGCACAGGGGACTCAGCCACCCACATTGACGGAGCTGCATGTATCATCCACAGCCCCTACTGTCAGCCCAGCCAGCATTCCAGGGACTGGGAAAAACTCTCCAAATTTGACAACCCATTTGATCTGCTGTCTGGAAAAGCCCAGCACCATGAGCTCTCTTTGGTGAAAAACAATTCTTCGGGGCCTTCCGAAAAAAATTCTGAGTCGTGTGGGGGGGGGGGGCGGGGGGGGGTGGTTATGGGTGTTCAAATGGAAAAACTCTGGAGCCATTGTTTTTGGCACTGAAGTTCTTGGGCTTTTAACAAGGAAGATCTTGCCCTTCCCCACGACTGCAACCAATATGATGGAAACATAGTAAAACACCAAGGAAAGCTTACAGACCAGAATTATTTTTATTCCAGCTCTACTAGAGTGAAAGGATCTGCCCTGTGTCAGGAATAATCTGGAGTAATGATACAGCCTGGTGTCAGGAGTAATCAACAGATGACTCTGAAGGATGAGGACTTTGAAGTCACACAGTCCAGGGGCACCTGGGTGGCGCAGTCGGTTAAGCGTCCAACTTCGGCTCAGGTCACGATCTCGCGGTCCGTGAGTTCGAGCCCCGCGTCGGGCTCTGTGCTGACGGCTCGGAGCCTGGAGCCTGTTTCCGATTCTGTGTCTCCCTCTCTCTCTGGCCCTCCCCCGTTCATGCTCTGTCTCTGTCTGTCTCAAAAATAAAATAAACGTTTAAAAAAAACAATTTGAAGTCACACAGTCTGTGTGAGTTCGGGCTTGGGCCCCAGAGCAAGTTTGCTCATCTGTAAAATGGGATGGTGCCGCCATGCCAGCTCGTGCTGGTGCCCACTGCTCCTTCTCCTCTCCCCGGGGTTGGCTCACGCGTTGCCACGTCGAATTCTCTTGAACCGGTGACTTGAAGTGTGCAAGGCCCTCCGGGAGGTAGGCAACACAGCTGGGATTGGAAGTCAGGGTTCCTGGACTCAGAAGCCTGTATTATGTGTCTCTTGTCATTTGGGAAGTCTGAAATTTCTTTCTTTTTTTTTTTTTTAAGTTTATTTATTTATTTTGAGAGAGCGAGAGAGCGTGGGGGAGGGGCAAAGAGAGAGGGAGAGAGAATCCCAGGCAGGCTCTGTGCTGTCAGTCCAGAGCCTTACGTGGGGCTCAAACTCATGAACCCAGAGATCATGACCTGAGCCGAAATCAAGAGCCAGAAGATTAACTGACTGAGCCACCCAGGCGCCCCGGGAAGTCTGAAATTTCTCATCTTGATTTTTGCCTTCAGCTTTATAATAGATTTGCAGAATTCCTCCCGGCCAGTGCTCTGAGGGCGCCCTCTGGGCTCTACTTGGGCCGCCCTGCTCCCCTGACGGGGTTTCGTGGGAAAAGCCTTTGGACAGAACAGGCCCAAGACACGACTTTGTCATGAGAATCTGATTTGCTTGCCACACAGAAATGGTCTCCCACACTCACCTGCTTCCTCATCGTGCAGCGTGGGGTGCGGGGGGGAAGGTTGGGGGGAAATTGGAAGACACATCAGACTCTGCTCTGCTGAGTGAAAAATGCAGCAGCGGGGACGGCAGCCCCCTCCCCAGGGATTTCATTCCAGCAGCCTCTGCGGAGCCAGGAAATGAGGTCTGGATCCCAGCTGCTGCTCAGGGACACGGGGCCGCAGGGTGTGGTGGCCGCTGTGGTGTTGCCCACTTCCCCCCGCAGGAAGGAGACTCTCACTCCCTCGGAGGACACAGCTGCTGGGCTCACAGCTGCGTCCCCGTCTGGGACTGTGCTCCCCTTCAGGGCACCTCCTCACCTAAGGTTGCCTCTCCCTAGAGGCACAAAACCTCAGCCTCCTTGTCCTAATTTGGGACACCTTCGAAGGACCCCCTCAGCTCCAGAGCCCCCCCAAGGGACCACAGTGGCAGAGGCCACCGTCCCACACTGGCTTTTTCCCTTCAGTGAGTCCTTGCCCACTAATCTGATGGTCTGGACCTGCTCACCAGGAACCAGACCTAGGACCAGGCAGAATTCTGGTCCGGGGAACTGAAAAACTGACTTTTACACTCGTCGCGTTGTGTGACCTTCGGCCAGTCCCGGATTCTCTCTGAGGCCTCAAACTGTCAAATGAGCATATTCGGTCTTCAAGTTCCCTTCAACTTGGACTGGCCTTGAGTTGTGCGAAAACATGAGCTCTGAGTAATCATGGGAGATCCGGTCTCTCCCGGTAGGGGGATCGTATATCTGCTTCCTGTGATCGTTTCAGGTGATTCTGTTGTTCGGGGTAACCGTTCACCCTCAGCTCTGTCCTGGTTTGGATGGTAAGATTTTTGGTTGTCCTACTTACGAGATGCATTGGACATGAGGAGTGGGGCTGGGGTTGAGGAAGGAAGCAGGGGGCAAAAGCAGAGGGTCCCAAGTGCTGGTGCCTCTGTCTCTGGCTCTCCCTCCCGGGCCCTGCATCCCAGGCAACTCCTGGGCTTGCAGAGAAAGCAGCTCTGACTGTCTCCTCTGTGGCCCCTTGGTTCTCTGGGGCCTGCATGTGGAGGAAACTGATTATGCACTGTGAGCACAGAGGTGCAGGACGGGTGTGTGCGTGTGTGTGGCGGGGTGGGGGGGGGGGAGGTGAAGGCACGTGGAGGAAGGTATATTTGTAAAGAAACAGGTCTGAGAATATATGCATCTGTGTGTGAGTCATGCATGCAAGCATGTGGTCATCTGTGTGCATTTGCACACATGCATGGTACATCCACGTGAGAGTATGTCCTTGAATACTAATTAATATATGTATGCGTGGCACTGTATGCACAAGGGTGTGTATCGGCAGATGAGTAAATGGCCGCGAGTGTACAGAAGCATTCTGGAAATTACAAAGCGCTTCAAAATAATAGTCATGGTTCACATGTGCAGTGTGGACCCGGTGGATGGTTGTGCATATGCGTGCACACGTCCATGTGGAGGAGAAGAGCTGGGAGGGGCAGTGGTGCACGTGGGCATCCGTGGAACCCCCGCTTCAGCTCTCCCGTTCTCTGGATGAGGAAACAGGTTCGCAGAGGTGACCCGTCCCAAGTCACAAGATTACCTGTAAGGTAGATTGGATTATTCTCCATTCCTCACTCCCTTCCTTCTCTGTGACTCCCAGAACAGAAGAGAGGGCGGGCTCTATTTCCCTACTCCATTGACGTTGGCCTTGACCACGTCACCTGCTTTGACCAATGGGGATGTGAGTGGAAGGGAAAGGGTGCCAGATAAAAGCCAAAATCTCAAGGGGCACTTGCACTCTGACCTTGTCTTGAAAATTTGTCCCAGGGAAGCTGCTTCCAGAAAGATGAGACACCGGGAAGCATCTGAATGCAACGTGCAGCCAGGGACCCCGCTGACCTGAGGCCTGAAGCAGGGCCGCCACCAGAGTTTATCAGCCAAATCCCACTCAATCTGCGACCGGATCTTAGGGCAGAGGCCCTGTTTCTAAGTTCCCAGGATTGTCTGGGGCCGTCTGAGAGATGGTGATTCAGGTGATCCTGGGTACGGTCTGAGCTTTGGAAGTTCTAAAAAGTGCCCAGGGGATTTGCGTGTGCAGATAAGTTCAGAAACACTGCCTCACACGCCTAGGGGAAGGCAACCGTGGGATGCGATGAGAGAAGGAAGTTCAGGCTTCACAAAGCTGTGACTGCCAAGCCAAAGATCTTGGCTTTATTCTGCAAGTGACACGGGGCCAATGAAGGGTTTTAAGGAGCACGAGGACATGTTTATATTCGTGTTTTAGGAGGATCACCCAGACAGTTCCAGGGCATTTTGGAAACGAGGCCCTTACCTAGCTGGGTTCCTGCCTTTCCTGGTAACCTCTGCTTGGTCAGATACGGGATTCAGACTTACACCTGGGCACTCTTTCTGCCTCAAACCCATTTCCAGAGTGGGCTCAAGTGGCCCCGTAGCTGCTAATGACTGTCTTAGAAGCGGGAAAAGAAAGTCAACTTTTCCCAGCAACGGGGGGACACAGGCCTCACCGTCTCCCACTTGGATAGCCCAACCCCATCCCCTCTCTGCCCTCTTCCCGTGCCTTCTTCCACCATGTAGAGCCCAGCTAATCTTGCTACTGCTCAGCTTGTGGGCCGGTCCCAGCTGCGGCGGCCTCTAGGGTAGGGTCCAACCTCTTTCCTGGGGGTCAAGGCCCCTCCTATTTCAACCCAGGTCTGCCTTTCCAGCTTCTTTACTTCAACAGCTCTTCAGGGGCCTTAACGTGAACTTGCACACATCTGCAATCACCTTCCTCCATGCCTTCGAAAACACACCGGTCTGTCTGCCCGGCAATGCTCCCCCTGCCTTCTCCTCCTGTCGGAATCACACCTTACCTTCACAGCTCCGCTTAGGGGTTCTGTCCTCTTAGAAATATTCCTGGACTCCCACAACCCCAGACGGAATAGCTGCCTACTTCCTCGGAGCCCTAAAGTCTGTCCCTCGTTCCCCTCTTGTTTTCCATGCAGGTTATTGACCCCCATGTCTCATTCAGCTTTTGTGAGAATCTGGAGGTCAGGAATCTCAGCCTTTACGTCTCCAGCACGTTTGCCCCTAGCACCGCCTGACAGGCAGGGGCTGGGGGTCTAGGTTAGCGTTTGCTGCATTTGACCGAATTCCTTGCCCCGCGTCTGGGCTGCAAGGACAGCAAGCACAGTAGAGCTGGCTCTGTGCCCTGGAGAAAATTTCCAGAAGAGGCATCCTCTTATGCCTCTCCCACCCCCAGCTTCTCAAGGATGCTCAGCCTTTGCCCTCCCTCGGGCTCAGAGACAAATACATCTCCTGGAATGTTTTTGCCCTCCATTATCAGGACAAGAGCTAGGCCATTGACAGCTCTCTGGTCCACAAGCCCAAGTGCCCTGGAAGGTCACGGGCTTTATCTTGTTTATGTCTGTGACTTTCCTGAGGCTCCTCGCTTCTTGACAGTGTCACAGAGCAGGCCTGTTGCCTGGGATGTGTCTGGAAAATGGCCCAGCTCACTCCTTCAGGGGCAGGGGAGAGAAGCCAGTCATTGGTGCTGGTGGGAATGGCAGGCCAGCCCATGGTCAATCTGTTTTCTCACTTGAAGGCTGGATCTGAATCTGAGTGTGGGCACAAGGCGCGGAATTGAAGTTAAAATGGAGCGGGAATAGAACTAAGCCATCACCCACCCTGTTTCTTCTTTGATCACCTATAAGGACTAGCTCTGAAAAATTTAGGTACTTGGTGGAGGTAGAAAGGGAAGGGAAGAAAAGGAAAAGGAAGGGAAACAAGGGTTAAGAATCCCTGTTGTGGGCCTCACACCAGAGAAAGTAGCAAGTGCAAAGGCCCTGAGGTAGAAATATGCTAAATGTGTTCTAGGAATGCAAAGGAACCTATGATGCTATAGCGGATTGGGCAAGAGGAAATGTGTTAGACATTGAAGTGAGGAAAATAGAAGAAAATAAGCTTATTTAAGCTGTTATAAAGGTTGTGGCTTTTACTGGGAGTGGGCAAATGCATGATCTGACTGACTTTCCTAAAGGATCATTCTGGCTGCTTTGGGGAACACAGATATCCCTTTCCTCTAAAGTGGGCCCCTTGTTGTCTTGTGTTCACTCATCTCTAGCAACTAGCGTGGGGCCTCTCACAGAGCAAGCAGTCAATAAATAGTTCTTGAATGTTTTGGCCAGAATTCAGTTCCCAGCCTTTACTTCTGCTCCTGGTGAGTTGTGACGACGTTGCAACTGTCACCCAGAGAGATGGCGTGTCAGGAGCTTCTTCTCTTGTGGGCCCTGTTCTCCAGATGTCTTATGGGTAGGAGCTGGCATATGGTACCTTCTACAGCTGGCAAAAGCACAGCTGGATGCGACGCTGTGCACATCTGGTACCCACATGTCTAACTGTGGACTCGAGAGTCAGCCAGATATCTGGGAATGTGTTGTAGACAAGCAGGAAAAACGGGAGGTCCTAAGTGCTAGCAGTAGGTGGCAAGGGCAAATGGCTTTCAGGACAGTCTGTGGCCGTTTTCCACGAGTAATCTGGTTCCCTCTGTCATGACCAATAGGGCTTCAAGTCCAGGAACTCCTTAGGTCCCCGAAACACCGGCTCAAGTTATTACAGGTGATAGGAGCCTGGGTGGCTACTTTCCTCAGCCTCAGTGTCCTCATCTGTAAAATGGGGTCTACTGAGCTGGAAGACCTTTAAAATCTTTCGGCCAAAGGGCCTCATGGCACAACTGGACGTACGTATCGGATGGGTCTTTCCTTTCTCTGGGGCTCCGTTCACTGCAACAGAGGGGTGCTTGCAAGAGGATTTCTTCATGCGAACCCCTATGCAGGTGGGGGGGTGTGTCTCCCTCTGAAACTCCAGCCAGCCCCATTCTCTGCCTAGGAATAGACTATGTGTGCTTTGCCCTTCAGTGGGTTTGGAAAAAAAGCGTGACTTCTTTTTTTGTGTTTTCTTCTGCGTCTTTCCACTTTACTGATGAGGAGGCCACTTTCTTGAATGAAAGTGGAGACTCTTCAGCACAATTAATACTATAATTTTAAAATGAAACATTATCAAAGCTATTTTTCCCCCTAACTACTATTCAATTATAGGCATTGGAGAATTTGCAGGGGCCTATTTTAAGCACTGGAATCTCCAGTGCATTTTAGAGCCGTGCTTTAAAAGACACGGGCAACTGTGAAAACCCCAGATGTTTTCTCAATGCTTCCAGCATCTCTGAGCAGAGTGGGGAGAGAAAGTGTCAGTCAGCCCCCTCTGGGAAAGTGAAATTTGGATTGAAATTCCTCAAGCTGCTTTGTTATGAACATTCTCAGGGGAAAAAAAAGAAGGTGTTTCCCTCCTGGGAAAGGAGTCTGGAAAATCCTGATCCTAAGGAGGAAAGCTTCTGGGGAGTAGGAGAGAGGGATGGAAGGCTGGAAGGAAGCTTGCCTTTGACCTCACACCGACCCGGACTAGAGTTTCCGTTAGTCGTGTCATTTAACCCTCATCGGTGGAGTCAGGTGGTGTCCTCCCTGCTTTGCAGATGCAGAAAGCGGGGCCACCTAGGAAGGAACGAAGCCCGGACTTGGACCCAGGCTGGTGGCCTCTTCCTTTCCCTGGCCTGCCCAGGCGGCGTGCAGAGTGGTTATACCACCAACTCTGGAGCTGGACTGCCACACGTTCAGTTTCTAGACCTCGGGCAAGTGCCTTAACCTCTCTGTGCCAGTTTCCTCATCTGAAGTGGGGCTCATAACTGTAGCCGCCTCAAAGGATTGTGGTAAGGATTAACAGTTAATGGGTAGAAAACCTCAGGAATGGTAGGTGATGCATGCTTGGCACAGGGTAGGAGCTATAAAAATGAGCTCTTGTCCTGATCACCCTGACACAAACGGGAGTTCTTAGCCTGGGAATAGGCAGAAGTAGCAGAACTGTCCTTGCCTCCTCTCCTGTGCTCCGCTGCCCGAGCTCCCCCGAGATCTGAGGTCGGATTGCTCCGAGGTCTCCTGTGCTGCTGCATCTACCTCGATATTCCACTCCCCTCCTCCACGACCTGTGGCCTGGCCTCCCCGCTCTCCACTTGTTCCCTGTATCTTTCAACCCTGAGCATGAGCTTGGGAAACCACGGTGGATTCGATCACCCAACTTGCCACTGAACATCTATGTTGACGGTGACCAAGTCTCCTGAGATTTCAAAGTCTTGAGTTTTCCATCTGCACAATGGAAGTAATGGCATTGCCTCTCTCATAGGACTGCTACGATCATTAAGTGCCATTAACGTTTGCAAAGGTCTTGGGTGATTAATGATGATTGTTCTGTTTCAGCAATTGTTATTATTAATCAGTGCTTAAAATGCCCAATTTTCTTTTCCTTTTCGAAACTCTGGTCACCATTCCGTTTTTATTTTGTTTTAATGTTTATTTATTTATTTTGAGAGCGAGAGAGAGAGAGAGAGAGAGAGAGACAGAGTATGTGAGTGCAAGCAGGGAAGGGGCAGAGAGAGAGGGAGAGAGAGAATCCCAAGCAGGCTCCACACTCAGCATGAAGCCTAGCATGGGGCTTGATCTCATGACCAAGAGATCACGACTGAGCCAAAATGAAGAGTCAGACTCTTAACCACCTAACCCACTGAGCCACCCAGGCACCTCATCTAATCATCCTTTTAAGATCCGGCTAAAATTCTACATCCCATCCCATCCACCATGCAGCTTTCCCAGAATTAATCTTCTCTTTCCCTTAAATTCCCTGGGGCAACATGCATCAGAGACCACAGGCCTACAGACTAGATTCTACCCTTCTTTCTGCTTCCAGGGGAGGACCTGCTCGTGTCCATCTGTGAGCAGGCTTCAGCTTTCCCTGTGGTGCTTGAATCAACCAAGAGGTGGTTGTCTTATTTCTTGTGGGTATAGTTGTCTTGGATCCTCAGTCCTAAAGAAATATAACTTTGGGGGTGCCTGGGTGGCTCAGTTGGTTGGCCGTCTGATTCTTGATTTTGGCTCGGGTCATGATCCCAGGGTCATGGGGTCTCACGCTGAGCATAGAGCCTGCTTGGTATTCTCTCTCTCCCTCTGTCTCCCTCTATCCCTCTCCCCGGTTTGCAGTCTGTCTAAAATAAGAAAAAAGAAACAAAAATAAAAAAGAAATAGGGGTACCTGGGTGGCTCAGTCGGTTAAGCATCCAACTTAGTCTCAGGTCATGATCTCACAGTTCGTGGGCTCAAGCCCTGGGTCTGCTTCAGATTCTGTGTCTTCCTTTCTCTCTCTCTCTCTCTGTCCCTCCTGCGCTTATGTGCTCTCTCTCTCTCTCTCAAAAATAAATAAAACATTAAAAAAGTTTTAAATAATAAAAAAAAGAAAAAATATAACTTTAGAGGGGAGGGAATCAAGGATGATTGAACCAAAATCTCTGTTGTACCGGGAAGGCGCAGAAGTCCAGAAACAAAAATGAATTTCAAACCATAGGAGATCAGCACAGCAGAGGAGGAAGGGCAGAGGAGGTGGAATCAGAGAGCAATCCTCAAGTTTGAGCTCCTCTCTGAACCACTATGACTTTTAACCTCTCTGGACCTTGGCTTTGACCACTGTTGAATGGGTACAAGAACACTTATCTCACAGACCGTTAGATTTAAAGGAGCTGACATCGAGTTTCTAGCCCATAGTGCCATAACTATTCTCACCCCACAGGGCTATGGTGTAATAAATAAGCTCATTTTCTCTCCACTGCGCCTCCCTGACTCGTTTTTCCCTGAACAACTGCCTCCCAGTGATGCTCTTTGGGGGCACGGAGAGCCAGTCCCCACCCACAGCCCCGGGGGTTGTCTGGCGCCTGAACCCTGACCCCAGCCCCAGCCCCGTGAGGTTGAGATGTTCAGTGGCAAAGCCCATGCTGGGCTCTGTGGCAATGCCATATCTACGCCCCTCGGGTTTGGTTCTTAACTTTGTCACAGAGAGGATAGGATACTCCAGGTCGACACAGTGTCATTACAAACAAACCGAAAATGCCTTACCCTGGGTGTTCTCTTAACTTTAACAGTCACCAACCACTCCACACCCAGGGTGGAGGCCAGGCGGAATGCTCTCTTGGAAGCTTTGTTTTCCAAAGCCCTGTATTGTCAGAGCTTGGCTGGAAAATCCAGTGGCTGTGGCTAAAGGAAAATCTCCAAGTTCACTTTCCCTTTCTTTTCCTGGGTGTGCATAAATGTGGCGCCTTCTCACTCACCGCCTTCCTTGTCTTCAAGACCCACACTTGGGGGAGGTGTCGACCACAGGTGGGTAGAGTCAACCAGCCTGGCACTCCTCCCCTTGGCAGGGATTTGAGGCCCTCTAGGCTGGCAGGGTTTCAGCATCCCAGAGTCTAAATGTCCACCCAAATGCAGTTGGCAGGTTCCAGAACCTATATTTGACTCCTCCAAGTCTGGCACGTGCCAAGAGAGAAATCTGGACTTGCTTGCAAATGCTTGAGCTTTGATGATATCTGCGAAAAACGTAAGTCTCTTCAGGAACATTTCTGAGTGGCAGCTATAAACGAGGGGCCACTGGACACAATTTATTTATTCCACAGACAGACCAGGTCCCCTGTTGGGCACCCACTCAGGCTCAGAAGCGAATCTGTGACGACATCAGTCAGAAGACTTTGATTGTCAGCAATAAAACCGAGTCTTGCTGGTGTGAGTGCAAGGGGATTTCTTGAAAGGATAAATCCTTAATGAATCCGTGGGAAATTTGGAGAACCAGTCTCAGAAGAAAAAAAAAAAAAAAGCAGAATTAGGAACTGCCAGGAATTCCTCTAGGCAGGAGCAATCAGATGGAGTTGCTGTGAGACTAAGTGAGCTCTGACCGCCTGTTTCGTCTTTCTATCATTTGTTCAAAAACCAGACACGCCGATCGTCAACTGTGGCCACTTACTTACCCCTGGGTTTGGCTGGGGAGATCTCAGGGACCCCTTTGGATTCCAAGGTGGAGGATAAGGCATCTGAATTTACCTTTCCATCCATATTGCAAATAACAGGGATAAAGTAATTTTCTCCAAAATATCAGGATCCTGGTTGGCATGAGGAATGAAGGAAACTTTATAGCCAAGGACAAACAAACAAACAAACACAAAATCCCAAAACACCTCTACCTTTGTTTTCACAGTTTAGAATGAGGGGTGTGTGGCGGGGGTGCTTTGCACACCCAGTCCTTCCACAAACAGTTTCTGACCATCTACACTATGTTCATTCCTGGGGATGTCAGGGCGGAGAAACTGACCACGTAGTGGGGGAGAGAGACACCTCAACAGATACGTACGGGCAATATGGCAGGACACACACATACACAGGGCTATGGAGACACATCCCTGTTCTTCCTGATAAGATCCAGCAAGACTTCCCAGAGGAAGTGACACAGGCCAGATCTTTTAGCTTTAGAACAATGGAAATAGAGACGGCTCTTTTGTGATGCTAAACAGTTCTATATCCTCCGGTTCATTCATAAATTCATTCAACAAACACTCATTAGGCACCTAGAGTACACGAGACTGAGTCTGGTTGAAAAAATAGCTACCACGCACCTACAAGAGCCAGTAGGCAAGAGGCGGTAGACTTTTCCTGAGTGATTTTCTCCCGATACGTGTGCATCCCACTGACCGAGGTCTGGTCCACTCCAACCCCAGGTCTGGTCACCCAGTCTGAAAGAGATGAACCAGCCTGGGAGCCACAGGAACTCCCACTGTCTCCCCTCCCCAGCTGGATTTGGGGATATCTTGTCCTTCTTTCCACAAAACTGTTCCCTCCTCTCACCTTGCCCCACGGCCAGGATGAGGCCTGCAGGGGCACGGGGCGGGATGAGGCGGGGAAGGCAGACCCTGTGTCCCTCCCCTTTCCTGAGCCCCCAGCCTCAACACAGACCTGTTGGCCGTATTCTGAGATTTGGGCCTGTCCAGGTGGGCTCAGAGGACCTGAACCCTCACCCCAGCTCTGGACATCACCACGGCATGAGGCCCTGGACAAATTCCTCCTTTCGGGCTCCCTCTCTCCCATCCGAGGACCGAGAGAGGAGACCCACGACTGCTCAGAAACTTCCCATCTCTTGGATCCCTTTGAACCTGCCTTCTCCTCCTCTCTCATGCCATCCCGGACGGAGTCTTCCTCTCTGACACCCCTGCTCTCTCCCGCTGCCCTGGGGGTCCGAGCCAGGTCTCCCTTGACAGCCACCGAGCTTACTTCTCAAGCCCGGAGACCCCGTGTCAGCGTCCACACACGAGGCCTGGGCTTCCATCTGGGATTCAGGGAAGGAGCAAAGGCAGGGACGGGCACCCCCACCCTCTTCTCACCCCACACAAACGTGTCTTGTCTCCACTGCAGCAAAAACCTTTAGAAAACTTCAGAAGAGGTAGGTTCAAGGACGGGTCGGAAACGAAGCAAGTCGGAGGGGAGGCCTGCAGAGGCTGAACCGCATCCTCTGCTCCCTGGCCCCTCGGAGACCCCTCTGAGCATTTGGCCCTGCTGGGGATGTTTGAAAGAACTCGCCTCGGCCCCACCTTGGCAGAAACCCTCCCCTCTCCGTGCTCTCTTCCTCTGTTGTGACAGATTCTGCTCTCATACCTCTGGCACCCAGCTCCCAAAGAAGAAAACAGATCACCCATCACTGGGTAATTATAGAGCAACTGAAAGGCCATTTAGCTACTGTGTGATAAGCAATAGACTATTTTAATAATAACCAATTACCATACATTATACTATATCATTTGGCATTTGATGAACTACTGGGGTCTCACCTGTTCCTTCCCGCACTGAGTGTTTCACGGCCGTTCACACCTTCCCCAACGGAAGTTGTGTCAGTTTCTAATCGAAGCACTATTTTTAGGAAATAGGGAAAGTTTGTAGAGGTGGCGCAAATTACATCATGCCAAGTGGAGGGACGCGTTCTGCCAAGTGTCTCTCCTGACGGCTCTGCCATTTCGTCGCACTTGGCAGGATGGAGAGAGATTTGTTTCGTGTTAGCCTTTCGGCATTAAAGGAGTGTAAATGGAGGCCCACCGTCCCTGCAGACATGGGGGCCATCTGACCAGATGCCCACTCTCTGCGGCTGGCCACGCCTTCCCGAGCTGAGATGCATCCTGCCAGTTGAGCAGGATGTCGTGGGGCTGAATGTCCTGCTGCGAGGTTTGCCGTGGATGCTAGAGGAGACCCTGCCCGGGGCACGGTGGCTCTACCAGGGGCGGCGGGGGGGGGGGGGGGGGGGTGATCCTTAACCCTTAAGATCTGCCCAGCCCATTCTGAGCCCATCTGGCTGGGCTGCCCCCTTTACATCAACTCATTGAAACACTTCCCTAGGGCATAAGCCTTTCAAGGGGAATGGCCAGGCTAGGGTTGGGTCCCGTGTCATCCCTGCAGTCATGTGTCCGCTGATTTATTTTCATGATCTAGCCCGTGCAGAGGCTTAGTTCTGGATCTTTGCTTCCCAAGAAGAAATCTGGGAATTTTTTTTTTTTTTTTTTAAGTATGGGTATGACAAAGGACCAAGGAACCTTTGGGCTGATGTTAAGGCTGTATTATTTTTTTTCAGTTACTGTGCGCTCTTGGTTTTCTTGGTTTTCCCTGAAATCTTCATAAAATTTTTCAACCCTTTCTCTCTCTCTCTCTCTCTCTCACACACACACACACACACACACACACACACATCTGCATTCAGTCATCAGTAGACCCCCTGTTACCCAATTTCGAGATTTATAGAGTTGTAGTAGTTTCTGTTTGGAACAGTCCTATGGGATCTCACACATCACGCTTCTGCCCTCACAAAGCAGACATGGTCCAATCCATCAGATGCTATCTTCATTGCCATGTATTATCACTTTGACCTTGTCCACTCTACTACCCAGACCTCCCTTGTTCCTTACCTGGATTATGCAATAGTCCCGTAACTAGTTTACCTGCCCCACCTTCCCCTCCTACAGTCTATTCTCAATACACCAGCTAGAGAGATTTGCTAAAACTTTACTTGGATCATGTAATTCCTCTGCCCGAATGTTCCCATGGCTTTTCATCTCCTTCAGAAGAAATATTAAATGAATATTTAAACATCTTAGAATAAAAAATTAAGTCAAAACTTTTACAAACTATAAAACTCCAGATGATCTGCTACTCCCACCGCTATCCTATTACTCCACTCTGTTTTCTTGTACTAGTGCACTTTGCATATTCTGTTCCAGCCACACTGACCCATTTGCAATACCCTTGGACACAACGTGACGGTTTTATTTCTGAAAAAAATCCTTAAATCGTCCGTGATGACTTTAATAAAGTAAATCAAATGAGCTTTATTCTAACCATAAGTTATTTTTTAATGTTTATTTATTTTTGAGAAAGGGAGAGACAGAGTGAAAGCTGGGGAGGGGCAGAGAGAGAGAGAGAGGGAGGCACAGAATCCGAAGCAGGCTCCAGGCTCCGAGCTGTCGGCACAGAGCCCGACGCGGGGCTTGAACTCACGGACTGTGAGATCGTGATCTGAGCTGAAGTCGGAAGCTCAACCAACTGAGCCACCCAGGCACCCCCCCCCCCAAAGTTATTTTTTAAGCGATCTTTAAAACCGTGTGGAATTTAGACTGACCCTCTGAGTCTTCAAGGTGTTTTAGGCAGGGATCTCATAGGTGTTTTAGGCAGGGATCTCAAACTGAGATCTAGCAGGAAACGAGGATCTTAGACTAAGAAGGCAGAGCCACCTCATATACTATGAAAACACCAAAGGTTTCCAAACTGAATAGTGGCCTGAACTCAGAAGCCAGGGAGACATCTGGACCCAAGCAGCTGAGCGTTTGTGGGGGGGGTGGACGGGGAAAGTGCAAGTTAAATATTTCTTGCCCCAATTAGGATGACTCAGGAACAGGAAAAGATGGAGACTAAAGATAGGACAAGAGTGGGCCTCGAGGGGGAGGTAGAGATCCCGGAAGGAAATGACCAAGGGGGCAGAGCTGGAAATAGGAACAAATGACTGCAAGGTGGAGACCGTAGAGACAGGGCTTCTCATTTTCTTGGGGAAAGGATCTACTCCAGCTGAAAACCAAGACAAAGTGCACAGTAACTGAAAAAAATAATACAGCCTTAACATCAGCCCAAAGGCTCCTTGGTCGTTTGTCATACCCATACTTAAAAAAAAAAAAAAAAAAAAGAAGATCACAACCAGATGTATCTTCATTTTTAGCAAGTGTTAGCTACCGTGCTAAGCTCAGTGAAAGATCCAGAGGAGTATCTATCTCTCCCTTTTAGCAGCTTACAATCCAATAAGAAAGGGAAATTATGAATTATTTAAATATGATCAGGTAATAGCTGGATGTACTGGCAAAAGCATGTGTTAGGAGTCAAAGAGACCTAGATTTGGATCCTGGCTCTCCCACTGACAAGATGTACCTTCTGTAAGTTTCTTAAACCCTTTAGACCCCAGATTCCTCATCTTAATATGGGAATAATAACTACCCCCTTGGGTTGGCACAGAGTAAGCGTTAAGTGTGGGTCCTTCTTTACAACGCAAGGTCATGCATGACTGATGGCCAAGACAAATAAAACCATTGAAAAGATCTTCTAGGAGTTCAGAGGAAGGAGGGTTTAAGATCCCAGGGTAACAAAAGACTTAGGTAAGTCTCTCAGGGAGCAGCTAGGCTTTAAACCACCTGTGATGGTACATTTTATATAAAGATTCAGCTGGGCCAAGGGTGCCCAAATATTTGCTTAAACATTATTCTGGGTGTTTCTTTGAGTGTATTTTTGGATGAGATTAACATTGAAATCAGTAGACTGACTTAACCAAATTGCTCTCCCTGGTATGGGTGGGCCTCACTTAATCAATCGAAGGCTCAGAACTAAAAGCCTGATCCTGCCTTGAGTAAGAGAGAATTTCTCCTGCCTGAATGCCTTCCCACTGGGAAAAAATATCTTTTTCTTGCCTTCAGACTAAAACTGCACCATTGGCTCTCCTGGGTCTCCAGCTCACCAACTCACCCTAAAGATATTGGAACTTGCCGGCCTCCATAGCTACATGAGTCCATTTCTTATAATAAACCTCTTTACATATATGTGTGTCTATGTATATTATATATATGCACATACACATCCTATTGGTCCCATTTCTCCAGAGAACTCAAATATACACCCTTATGGATGAGTTAGGTGTAGACAGAGGTGGGGGAAGGGGGAGGGTGAAGCCAAAGGGAAGAGAAAACAAAAATCAAGTGGGTGTTTTCGTGAAAGCTAGAGATCTGACTGAGTAAAGTTAGCCAACGTTTACTGAGCACATAATATGTGCCAGGTTCTGCCACACTTGCATTGGCTCATGTAACCCTCTTAACAGCCTGCTGAGGTCAGTACAGACACTATCCCCATTTTACAGATGGAGAAGGCTGGTCACAGAGAAGAACGAGGCCCCACCTCGAGCAAGCAGCAAGATCAGAGTTCAGACCCTCGTAACTTGACTCTAGGGCCTATGCTCCTTCTCTCTATATAGGTCCGTGTTTGATAAGGTTGAGTGGATAAAACTGGACACGCCTGCTACAAACACAGATGAGGCTTGGGTGCAATACTAAGAAGGTTAGGAAACTGCAGACCGTAGGTTCAACATCCTCACCCAGTTGAGAAGCAAAGTGGAGTTGAAAAATGGGAGACAGCTTGCCCGCCTGGCCGTGGCCAAGTGGTAGGTAGAACCTGTCCGCGGATCTCCTTTCAGCTGTGTCGGCTCTTGACTTGCCTCCGGCTGCGACCCTGCTCCTTCTGGAGCCTCACGTGATGCGTATCTCTGCCGGGACTGGGCATCTCTGGGGACGTCGCCTCTGAGGGTCCCTCCAGCCCAGCCTCTCCCTTGGGAAGTCAAGAGGAGAGCTGAGCTTCTCGGTCACCCGCGATCAGCCTGTGACTGCACAGCACAGCTCCCTCTCCTTCCCCTGGTTGCCTTCTCTTGCTCGTGGACCTCTCCCTCTCTGAGACCCACTGCCCACTCTGGCTCAGTCCCAACCCCCGTGGTCCCAGTCTTTCCCCAAAAAGGGTCCCAGATACCAATTACAGGGCAGCTCCAAACAAGGCTCAGCGGCCAGGCCCATCCTCAGCTAGAGATACTTTAAGTAGCTATTGTTGGGGACATGAGGTGACTTAGCATGGCCTTCCCAACTACAGCCTGACACTAACCTCAGGGCCCAGCACAAACTGGTTCCAGTGGCCATGACCTGTGCCTGACTCACTGACCGTTTCCCTCCAGGCCCCGGGGGCAGATGGTCGGTTCCAGTACTCCATTTCCTGTGTGGTCTTCAGTCAAAGCAAAGTATATTCCTGCCTGCTCTCGACCTGGGTGCCCAGAGGCTCATCTGTGGGAGGCTCTTCAGTCCTGACGATGACTCCGACACAGTCTCTGTGAGTCACTCTGGGAAAGAAACAGTCCAATAAGCAAAAACATGGCGGCCACTCAATCACTCACCAATACCGCTTGCCCACTTACTTTGTGTCAGACTCTGGTGACACAACAATGAGAAAAACAGTCGAGCGCCTGCCCTCCTGGAGCTGAGTGTGAGATCCATCACGGACAAATCAGGGATCATGTTCCAGAGGGCAAGTGCTACCCTAGGGGACATCCAGTTTGGGGACAGAGAGGAAAACACAGCAAGGGCATTTAAACTTGACCTGGCCTTTAGAACAGGGGCAGGGCCATCTGAGACTGGCTGTCCACAGCAGCGATGCCTGAGCTGGGGAATAAACAGGAGCTCGCCAGGCAAAGGCAACTGGGAGTCGGTGTGAATGGAAGGCGATAGGGAGGGGTGGGGCTCTGGGTGGAGGAGTGGGGCTAATGGCCAAGTGAGAGATCCGTATATTCCTGGTATGATGACCGGAGGAGGCTTGTTGTCATGTGGATTTAAGTTGTGTTTTGTCCGTGGAACAAAACTTCCCAGGGGGGGAGACCAGTGAGGGTGGAGGTGCAACCCAAGGCTGGAATATAGAGAACCTTGCAAGTCATTTTAGGGAGTTTGGCACTTATGGTGTGGCCTTGGGGGGAGCCACTGAAAACTCCTACATGGAGGAAGGACATGGACAGCGTTGCCAGCTGGACAAGGAAGCAAGTATGATAACGGGGCTGTGGGCGGTGCGCTGGGTGGTGAGAGGAGGGGTGATGCGCTCTGCCTGGCTCAGGAGCCAGACCAGACATTCGTCCTTGGGAGCCAAGGCCTCTCTCTGGATGCATGTCTGATTTGGGCTCCAGAAGCCAGCCCAGACTGCCAGGCCTCCTCTGAGCTTGACCACCCGCCCCACTGACTGAACTTCCGGCAGCTTTCAAACCTATCACAGAACTGCTCCCGGTCCTGCCCACTCCTGCCTCTGGCAGCTGGCGTGAGCATCACTTCCGCCTCTCCCTCGGCTCCACCTTCCCAGAGAGATGCCTGCTCCCCGCCGTTGCCGGCGGGGGGGGGGGGGGGGGGGGCGGAGGGCTCCAGGCTGCAGCCCCACCGCAAAGCACTTCCAGGACCCAGGCCCTCCGACACCTGCTTCATTCTGCAGCGTCTGGTCTCCAACTTCTCACACTACAGCTGCAACTATAGCTCGTGTGAGTAATTCAAACCAGGAAAGAGGCACAGGAAAGATGCCCTGAGGACATCCTTCTCACCTTGACCTCTAAAGGGTCTAGCTGAGTAGCTTTGGTGGCCTTGAACAAGTGATTAAGCCTCTCTGTCCTTAATTCCCTCATCTCTAAATGGGTATAATAACAAGGCCTAGTACATAGGGTGGCTGCAAAGACCCAATGACCTAACACACATAAAGCACTTTAAATTGGTTTTTTTTTTTAACTTTTTAAAATATTTATTTACTTTGAGAAAGAGAGAGAGAGACAGAGCATGAGCAGGGAAGGGGCAGACAGAGAGGGAGACACAGAATCTGAAGCAGGTTCCAGGCTCCGAGCTGTCAGCACAGGGCCCGATGCGGGCCTCGAACTCATGCACCGTGAGATCATGACCTGAGCTGAAGTCGGATGCCCAACCGACTGAGCCACCCAGGCGCCCCACACACAAAGCACTTTAAAAAGCACCTGACCCATAGAGGGTTAGTCTTCCTGGTAACGAAGAGCAGCCCCCTCCTATGAGGTAATGCAGAAAGCAGAAGAGGGCAGGGGTCAGCAAGTCAGGAAAGGGAAAATTAGTGGAATTTCCCTCAAATACACAAAACCACAAAATGTCTCCCAAGCAGAGCAAAAATCCTTAAAGAGAAAATGCTTCCATACCCCCGGCGGCTGCTCTGTTGGTCCACTGCTGTCAGCTTCTGAATTTTCCCGAATCCCCAGGACTCCCTCCCTTTGAACAGTCAGTGGCAGAGGAAAACAGCGTGGCCTTTGGATTCAGACCAAACTGAGTTCGAGCACCCATTTCTGCCACGTCCTGGCTATGTGACTTTGGGAACCTCACTCAGACTTTGTGACCCTCAAGATTCTTATCTGTAAAACGGGGCACAACCCCACCAACCTGGAAGTGCAGGGATGAGGAGAAAGGAGAGGATTGCTAACTGACCTGGTGACATGTGGTATTCCAGTCAGAGGACTTGCCTTCCGCTCGGATTCACACTGACCCTCGTACTTAAGAGAAGTATCCCGCAAGCAGGAGGAAAACAGATGCCCGCGGCACGGGAAGAGGTGAGAGCTTTTACAGGGAGGGCACCGAGGATGCCTTCTGTTCCCTCTCAGACTTCTCCTCTCTGAGGTTCTCAGCCCACTCCTTGGAGGATCTGGGGAGTCGTTACTTTCCGAGCTGAGCCCTTTCCAGGACGGCGAGGGTCAGAGGGACTCACAAGGAGAAAGGCAGACCTCCTTCAGTGCTCCACATCCCGCTGCCCCCCAAGCTGGGCTGTCAGCCCAGGAGTCATTAGCAGGTGGCAGGGCCGAGCATGGGGCCATCAGTCAGAGGAGAATGTCTGCTGCAGTTCCTGGGATGCAATGGGGCCCTGAGGAGCCATTGGCAGTAATGATGATGGGTATTTAAGCAAATGAACTGTTAATGACCAGGCAGAGGTGAGCTGCCTCCCAGACCAGCTGGAGCCCAGAGCTGGCAAAGGAGGGCAAGGCAGGAATGAGGAGAGTGGAAAGGAAAGAGACTTCGATTTCTTCTCAGAGACTGGTTCCCCCCGGGAGTCTTGGTTGGCCATGGGGCAAGATCTGCTTTCTCTGCTGCCCCTACCCCAGACCTGAGCATCACTCCCATGAGTTCCTGCCAGGAAACGCCTGGCCACCCTGCCAGCTACACTCCACCCCTGCCTTTCCCCCACCACCACTCTCCAGCTCCGTCCTTCCTGCCATGTCAGAAAAAGGAACCTTGTAGGCAGCCCGCATCAGCAGGAAAAGGACAGCAGAGATGCTGGCGAGCTGATTCAGGCTCAGTGGGTCATGGGGGCTGGGAACTGGGTGAGTGGGCTACAGGAAAATAGTAATGTTGGCAACCACACCATCCACTGATGATATTATTAGGAGGACATCCATGTCCCCGGTGCCAAATATATGCCATTGTTCTTAACACTTACCATTTTTTCCCTCGGTACTCATGCAGTTCTTAAAGTAGAGACGCACCCTTCCATCTTATAGAGGAGGAAGCTGAGGCTCAGAGAGAAGAACTGACTTGCCCAGAGGTTAGGGAGCTAGAGAGTTAGTAAGAAACTCTGTGCAAGATCAGCCGAGAGACAGTGAATTTAGTAACTCCAAATTTTCATCACTCAAGGCACAAGGTACAGAGAGCAAAGGGTACCTGGAAGCGCCCTGAGAAGAAAAGGTATCGGCTGGGAAGGAGAAGTGGAGCCAAGATCAAGGCTGCGTACCCTTCAGGTGCATAGTCTGACGGACAGGAGGTAAGTTGCCACAGCATCCTGCAGGGGGTGCTCTTGGCCGGCCTCTGTTCTATGTCTTTACATTCTCACCTTGTCCATTGGCCATTGCCAAACCCAGGTTGGTGAAAGAATGTGTTCACAAATACAAACAAAACAAACAAACATCGCCTCTGTCCTTAGGGTCTGCCACATCTTTGCTGTGTGACCTTGGGCAAATTACTTAACTACTCTGAACCTGTTTTCTCATTTGTTAACAGACAAAACAGACCAAAGCAAACCGATCCAATCCAAACCAAACACCCTGGGAATCAATGTAGTAAAGGAAGCAGGTCATTTTTTATTTCCTGACTCTGATTCTTGCCAGGAGGGTGGATTTGGTAAGGTGTTTAACCTCTGCGACCCTCTGTTTTCTCATCTGCAAAACTGCAATAATTATTCCCAGAAGGAATTATGACCCAGAAGGATCGTTTCAAAGATTAGAGGTGGCGCATAAACATCCAATAAAAGTAGGAACTGCGATCTATCTTTTTCTCAGTTAGGTGTAGGCAGTGCCTGCCCCAATGTCCGGGTCCCACAGCGAGAAGGTCCCTTTCTCTGCTTCTTCTCTTCTACTCTCCTCCCTGAGAAGCTTCCCTCCCCACCTTCTCCAGGAAGGCAGGCTTCTGCCGTCACCTATAGCACTCTATCTCCTCTGAACTCAAGAGTTTCTTCTAGTCAATAGTGATCAAGTGTAGTTTATCTTGTATTGTGTGCCATGCGTTCATCAACTACGGCTCTGGAACTTATTAAAAGCTTTTTCCCAGCTGTGTGAATTTGGACACATAACTTTCCTTCTCTGAAACTCAGTTCCTCATGGGCAGATGGAGGCTTGGACTGGAGCTGGGTCTTCTGTCTCCAAACCACATGATCTCCCAGGACCCCGAGGAGAGCCCACAGCCTCCCACCTCCCAGCATTTGTTCACATGATCCCCTCTTCCTCAAATGCCCTGACCCACCTCCACGTCCCAGGATGCATTTTTAATGCTACTATTGCCATACAATTCCCTTAATCCCCTCCAGGCAGAGGTGATTTCCCCCTATAAAATTCCAGAGTCCTTGGTTTTAGCCCCTGTTCCACACAGATCCTCCTGGACTTTGCTCAGAGCTGTCAGCCCTCCTATGGGATCATAGAAGTATAGAGAGTGTCCCCATGTCTCCTGCACCCATACTCTAAGTCTTGCTCAATAAATGCCCCTGACTCTTAGGGTCCTGTTCTGGGCACCATGGAGGAGCCCAAAGATGTACTATGCAACCCTTAAAAAGGAGCATCAACATCCAAGTCACCATTTCTGCTAACAGGGGGAACAAATCCATACATGGGGGTCCCTTTGTACCACTTTCACATGGACAGAAACATGCACCCCATCTTTCTTTGTTCCCTGATGTCCTTCCTCTTGCAAGATTATCTTCACTTCGTCCCGTTTCTTTTGACACCTGTGCTGGGAGCTCTAGACCAGAGCGAATTCCCTGACTCCAGGAGCTGTATTTTTCTTCTGCTGTAACTGGCATCTGTTCAGGCGGATGAGTGAATATTTATTAGATCTCAGCAGGCTTCAGTCACTTTAATTGTTTTCTAGTGAAATGTGCCCATTGCTGAAACCAGACCTTGCTGGCCATTTATCAGGTCAGCTAAGTGAAAGGGGAGCCGCATGGAGACGGGAGTTCAGGCAGGTCCAGAAATTTTTGGCCGCAGAAAGAAGTCACACCAAAGAAAAATGAGTCCCTGGATGGTCATTTGAAACTGATGGATTAAGAGATAAGCACCGGAGTTGTGATCTCGACACACAGAATCACTGGACCGACCATCCTCATAATTAGATGCAAGTGGCAAGCATTTAGTGTATCTTTTTTTAACTTTTAAAAGTGCATGAAGCAAAAGCCATTGGAAATGGTAATTGCCATCCTTTGAAAAAGAGGTTGGGGAGAAAAGCGGTATTTTTAAGCGCCTAATATGTACTAAGCCCTTGACATAAATTGGTGGTTCCCAGTGGGTGTGTGGTTTTTTTTCAGGGAACCTTTTTTTTCTTTTTTCTCGCATGGATAATTCCCCCAAATCTCAACACACAAAAGACATAGAAAAGGAGCTGCTTTTGTTGAAGCTTGGGTGACAGAGTTGAAGCCCACCTACTCCTTTGCTCTCTTCCTACCCAAAACCCCCACCAAATTTGAAGTCTCTTTCAAAAATATGGTCACAAGGCTGGGAACCCTACAATCCTGATTCCAACAAGCTCAGTTCTCCTTCCACGCCGCCAGAATGCTGCCCGGTTGGAAGAGGAGAGACTGTGATCGTGGAGCCCAGGGGAAGGCTGTCCCTGAATCCATGTGCCAGGGATAAGGGACAAGAGAAAGAGGAACTGAGCGGCATTGAGACATTGGAGGGGACCAAGCGATGGCTCTTTGGTGTAATCAGGAGGAGGAGGGGAGAAGAGAGGCAGAGAGAGACAGAGTGTGAGCGAGGGAGGGGCAGAGTGGAGAGGGAGACATAGAATCCGAAGCAGGCTCCAGACTCCGAGCTGTCAGTACAGAGCACAACGTGGGGCTCAAACCCACCAACTGTGAGATCATGACCTGAGCCAAAGTCGGACACTTAACTGACTGAGCCACCCAGGCACCCAGGGATAGGAAGCCATCATGCTTCTGTCCAGATGCTACTCCCATCTCAGACTGTGCATTTCAGTGTGCCTCCCCTCATGGAAGAATGTTCCCCTCCAGCTCACTGCCCTCCTCTTTGCCTGACTGTCCCTCTGCCATTGCACAAGCTGACCACCTGCTAAGAATCTGTCTTCACGGTCAAAGAGGGTAGCTCTGGACATAGAGCTTCAGCAAGGAGAAGCTGACGCAGCTGCTGGCGGACAGTCACCAATAGTGAAGATGACCCGGTGTCCCCAAATGCCAAGGTGTCTGTGGACATGTTGAGTGAGGTAAGACAGAGGTCCAGATGGAACTGTCCAGCAGCCCAGCTCAGTGGGGGGTGGGGTAGGTCAGTGGATGTCTGTCCCTTGCCAGTCCTCAATGGCGTGCAGGCTCACCTCACTCACCAGGTGGCCCTGATTTCTACACCAGTGAAGTTTCCTGTGTGAGCAAGACTGGTAAAAATTACCCAGTTCCCCAGTACATTGACCAGCAGCTTAGCCCACTTTTTACCATCTTTCCAACACCTCCTACCCCCCCCCCCCCATTTTCTTTCTATTCCAGGGCTTTTGGCACACTCATAGCACTCTTCAGAAAGAAAAGAAATGAGAATATTCATTCGACACCAATACAGATGTGTCCTAGTACGGAGGCTTTATGCAGTAGGCGTAGTAAGTTGAACATTCTCAACTCCTTCTATTTTGCCAGGTTCCAGCCTGAGGTGGACAAAAGTCTAGCTGTGATAAATAAGTGGAGCCCGTTGTGAGATTCCTCTGAAAGCTTTCAATTTCCTGACAGAGACACTCCTTCTCCTTGCCGTTTCCTGCTGGATTACAGATGTGATGGAAGGAGTTCCTGCAGCCACTTGGCCACCATGAGAGGAAGGAGAAGGGAATTGCATAGACACTATCCCACAAAGAGCTGAACTGCTAAACTAGCAGTTGCTTGCCTCTGGACATCTCGTTGTGCGAGAAAACTCAGTCTGTCTGTGTTTAAGTCACAAGAGCCAAATATTTCTGTCGCTCAAATCCAAAAAGCATTCCTGACATAGAGTGTGATCTTATATGATCCTCATGACTACCCTAGGAGGTAGGTATCCTCATCCCTCTTCTATACATGAGAAAATTAAAGTCAGGAGAGGCTGACGACACAAGTCCCTCATCTTGTAAATGGTAGAATCAAGATTTGAATTCAAGCTTCCTACTTCAGGCTTACAAACCTATACTGGATGATAAGCAGTTAAGATATTATATCTATTAGACATCATATATAGGATCTACATTGTGTATGACTTCTTATATATATACTTATATACAATATGCACTTTCATATTTATTTACATTTACATTTACATGTATATTTAATTCTACACACACTCTTTCATCCTATTGCTTAACTTCCTTTGAGCCCATGGCGACAATCCTCTTTATCTTGGGCCTGTGATGATTTATCTCATAGGCTAACATTACACTTGGCCCACTGGATACAAGCAAAAATTATCCTGGAGATGTCTGGAGTGTCTGGGGTATGTCGGGGGTGGGGGGTGGGGGGTGACTGTGGTTATGCACGTGTAGGATAGCGGTATTATGTGATATTTAAAAATATTTTAATGTTAGAAATGGTATGACTAGGACTTATATATATATACACACACACACACACACACACACACATATATGTAAAATATATATACATACATATACATATACATATTAGCAGTGTATGTATATATAAATATTTGAGACTATATTAAGGGACTATATTAAGGGACTATATATATTAAAGGAATATATACATTAAGGGAATATATATATACACACATATATCAGCAGTGTATGTATATATAAGTATTTGGGGCTATATTAAGAGAATATATTAAGGGAGTATATATATATATATATATCTCAAGAGAATATATATATATATCAAGGGAATATATATATATATATATACACACATATTAGCAGTGTATGTACATATAAACATTTGGGACTATATTAAGGGAATATATATGGCCATTGCCAGTAACCCCACCTTGACCAGGATTACCGATTCTTTGATGAAGAGGTGGGGACGCAAACCACTGGGGAGAGACTCCGATCAGCAGAGGGCCGGCTCCTCATGAGTCTCTTCTCAGAGCTGCCAGGGTCCACCTCTGGCTGCCACACTGAGGTCTTTGGGATATGACACAGAGACCTGAGTTGGCTGCTCCTTTTGTAGACAGCCTGCTCTCGGAAGCCAGGTCTTCATGCCCCCACCCTGCCAGCACCTAGCAGAGCAAGTATTAGCTCAAGACACCACCTTTGCTATTTTCTTAGAGGCTGCCTCATCCTTTGGACCTTCTATTTGTTTTCTGCTTCTTGCAATGTGTTCCAATGCCCACACTCTGGGATTTCGAGAAACATAGCAGTCACCTCAGCTGTTGGCAGGTCAGGGGACCCATCCTCTCCTAACATCATAATCTGGAGGGTAGAATGAGCTTCGAGCCTGATCAAGCCTGCATGGACAACCTGTTTCTTCCCCAGACCTCACTTACATCCTCCTGTATCACCGCGCCTCGTGGAGAACAAGCCTCTCACGGAAGCTGCTTGATCTTGGATTACCCTTTCCTGAGATCAAAATGTTTGCTGGGATTACCCAGGATAGATTGAGATTAGCATGTGGTGTTTCACTGAATAGCCTCAGGCTCTTGGCTTCCCTTCCCCACTTGAGCTGCCAAAATAAATTCCCACCCACACATGTCCTGGGTCTGTCTGGCTTACTTAAAGTAAAAACATAGAGGCAGAGGAGCTGTTCCACAGCAGATTTTCTCCTTACTCACAAAGGCACCCCAGAGCTCTGTCATCCCAGGCAGCCCTTGGGCTCAGTTTCTTTCCCTTCTGTCCTAACCAAAGGCTAAGAGCCAAACCGGCAACACTTCCGCAGTTAGAGACCCTTCTCGGATCTCCATAGTCTTTCACTTAGGCAGCCCGCCCGTTCGTTCATCCTGCATTCAACAGACATTCATTAAGCAAATGTATTACTTACTCAAACACTAGCTAAGCCACGCTTGATGCTTGGCCGTGGGGACTCGACGGTGACAAGGACAACATCACCCCTGCCCGTACCGCTTCCACTGTAGCGGTCTGGCCTCCCTCCCCCCGCAAGGCCATCGCGTGGTCTGTGAAGAAAGAAATCATGAGGGAAAACTGCTTACTTACCCCGGGAGAGGGTTTCACGTTTAAACTTACCTAACATGAGGTGAAATTCCACGTGGCAGGCTCTGAGCTGTAGGCAATTTCACATATGCTCCCAAAGGCTCAGCAAACGCCTGGGACATGGGAATATCTGTTAACATCGGCACAG
This sequence comes from Prionailurus viverrinus, assembly GCF_022837055.1. Taxonomy (NCBI): domain Eukaryota; kingdom Metazoa; phylum Chordata; class Mammalia; order Carnivora; family Felidae; genus Prionailurus; species Prionailurus viverrinus. The sequence continues at coordinate 72,048,337 of NC_062570.1, read as the reverse complement.
CTGTGAGATATTATCTGCCCAGTTTTCGGTTCAGACGAGGTGCAGAAACCTTCCTGTGTTATTAGCACTTCTGCCATTGCTAGGACCATTACCGTTCCTCTTGCAATGGTAATTACATTACTCTAGCAATGTGCTATTACTGCATTACTGCCGTTACCACTTCGACATCACTATTAGCAGCTAGAACTGATTGGGCTCTGAATGCCAAGCCCCTTGTGAATATTTTCCATACGTTAATTCCTTGAAACATCACCGTAACCCTCTCACTTAGAGACGGTCTCCCGTTTGCAGATGAGATAAGGAAGTGAGAGTTACATAGCTGGAAGCGACAAAATCAGGCTCTAGCCCCAGGCAGTCTGACCTCAAAGTCCATGCCTTTCAACATCCCCTACTTTCTCCCCAGATCTGTTGCAGCATCTAAAGCTGTGTGATTCCAAAGCCAAGTTCCTAACCAGGGGATTGAGAACCACTCTGGCCCCCAGGGGGCAGGTCCGTGAGACATGCAGGTGTTTGGAGCTGAGCCTGGTATGGTTTCAGGGATCACTCTACACCTTGTGGCCATGAACATTCCAGAACAAGAATGAGATGAGTATGAGGGTCAGGCTGTGGAAATGACGGGCAGGGCGAAGGAGCCCTGGCAGAGAGCAGAGACCCACTGTGAGCCTCAGATCCCAGAGCTCAAGGGACTGTCCACATTTGTCCTGACAGCAGCAACATCTGAGCTGCAGCCCCTACTCCGGCCACATTCAAGCAAGCCAGCAGGCCTCTCAGGCCAGGAGGGGCTGACAATAGAAATCTGGGCTGGATCCCTGCTTTACATACATACATGTGCCTTCTTCAGGTCACATCTTGGACCAGACTTTCATCCTGGGGCTTCCAGCCCTGAACACGATGCCTCTAACGGGGCCAAGCTGAGACAGTCCACTTCCCAAGCCCTGAATCCCCTCATCCCCTATCAACAAATGGCCCGTGACAGGCTGGGACCAGTGACTCATGCCAGGTCTGGAACCCCCATCCCCTTTTCTCCACTTGCAAGACTTTTGCACATCCTCTATCATCCATCTAAATGGTCACCTCCCCAGTGAAACCTTTACCCACTTGGGAGCCCAGCACTCTGTACATCTTGCTCTCAGGGTAACCATCAAGCTATTTTGCTCTCTGGTAGGGCTTCATCTGCTTCTGGACCCGGTTTGTGGACACCAGAAACTCGTCTTTTTCATCTTTGCACCCTCCACAGTGCCTGGACCAGTGCCTGCCTTAGAGTAGGGGTTCAGCAAACGCAGGAGAGAGGGAAGGAAGGAGGGAGGGAAAGAAGAGGCTAGGGTATGTAGGCCACACCTCTGACCTTTCCTAAACCCGGCCCCAAATCATGCAAACATCCGTTTCCAATAGAGCCTGGAAGAATTTGGTCTTGACCTTATTGAGTTCATTACCAGAGATTTATATGCAAAAGGAAGCCCATCTCTCAGGACCTCTACCCACCCAGGGCGGCGAAGGAAGTCCCTGGAACAAAAAAGAAAGGAGGGAGCTGGTGCAGGAAAAGGACACGGAATCTTAAGCTCCGGGACTTAATTCCAGTCCCCGCAGTTTTTACTTCGCATTTGCCTCGTGACCTCCCTGCATCTCAGCTTCCCTCTCCATAAAGTAGGATTATCTATCGTCATCTCCTTCCCGGGAGTGTTGTGAAGCTGGTGAATAACCCCCTAAACATCTGCAAAAGTTTTGTGGATGGGAGCGTGCCCTGAGGATGTGATTTCTCCTTGCAATCAGAGTCTGCACTGATTCTCGCTGTTCAGGCTTTCTTCTTGCCCACAGCAAGTATGGGTCACCGTGCCCCCAAGGCAGTGCAGCGAGGGGTTGCCCCCAGCTTTCTCCGGCGCAGTCTGGGACCGCCTCCCCACCGCCGCCGCGAGCGGGGGGAAGCCGCCCGCGGGACGCTTTGCGTGCAGCAAGGGGCGCGCGTCTCAGGACCACGACGGAGGAGGAAGCAAGGAGAAGGAAGAGACGCCGGCAAAAGCCTCCCGCGGGGCCAGCCACTCTCGACTAGCTCTTCCCGAGCTCTGCAGAGGCCTCGCCACGGAGGAAAAATGCCGGAAAAATGCCGGCTAATTTCAGAGGCTCCACGTTGGTGGGCCAACAGCCCAGGGAGAATGAGCAATTATGATTTTCATCGAAGCAACATATGCTGTTTGCTGGCCTCTTTCGAACAGCTGTAGGTTAGATGCTGTTAAGATTAGTCTCCTTCTCTCCTCCATATTTCAGAATTCAAATTAAACTAAAATAACAGCACCTGCTGAACAAAAACCCCATTGGAAATGTGTCCTCGTACACAATTACTGCAGGGAGGCTGGTCACCATTGTTACCCGCCTATTCTTCCTGAATGGGAACGGCAGCGAAGTTCCCCAGGCAGCTGCAGCAATTTAATTGTATAACTGGAGCTGGCCCCGCGCCAACCCTCGAGAACTCAAGTGGCACCAAAAGATACTATATTGATTTGCAATCGAACATAATAGGCCATCAGCTTAATTATTACTGAAGTGACAAGGTTCTGGGTATTTCATATTTATATTTCAGGGCCTGTGAAGGATGAATGTAAATCTTTTAAATGCACGGATTTGCATATCTTCAGAAGGGTTGAGTGCTCTTATTACATCCATAGCCTTTGAAAGACCAAAAGGACTGGCTATTGAACTCAGGTTGCCAGATACCACCGGCGTTTGCTTGGATGAAGAGACAAAAGGCATAAAATGGAAATTGCTTTTAGTCCAAAAAAAAAAAAAAAAAAAAAAGAAAAAGGCCAAAAAAAAAAATCCCACTACTCAACTACATCAAGCTCAGACCTCTTTGGGGGCCTTCGAAGGGAGACTGGTTGGGTAGGTCTCATTGGGACACTGAGACATTGGGCCATTGAGAAATGAAGCCAATGACTCCTTGGATCCATGAAGCTCCCTCTGCTCTCTGCTTCCAGCCTGTTTCTGGCTCCTGCAGGTCAGTAGACCCGTAGGAGTGCTGAGATGTAGGCCATTCCCAATGCCACTTTTGTCACCGCCACCGTGGCCAGTGTCTCCCTGACAGTGTGCCAGCCCCACCCCTGCCCTGGCTCCCACCACCATCATCCACACTGGAGAGGCCTCTGGGTTGAGGACAAAGCAGAAAGAGAAGGAGTTTTGTTCTTGTTTCCACCACTTTTATTCTCTTCTCTACTCCATATTCCTGCACGGTCTCTGTCCTTTCACATCCTGGGCTCTGGCATAGCCAACGGGACGCTGTGATAACCTCCCTGCCCCAGGAAGTGTTTTTATTCTCTTGAACTGAGACTCTGTTTCCAAGGAACTAGATCAAAGAGGATCCAGGAAAGGGAAAATAAAAGGGGGGGGGGGTGGCTGGAAAAAGAAGAGGGAGAGCATTGCAAAATCTGAGAAACCAGAATTCTCTCTACAAAGGTCATGGGGCAATAGGAGTTAAGATCTAACAAATCTTGAAGGCTCAGTGACTTTGAAGACAGAGGTGACCATGTTTACCCAGATCAGAAAACCTTGAGATGTTCTCCAGAAAACAGGAGAGTCCCTCTCTCTGACTTTTGAGGTCCTGACTCAAAGTCTAGCCCGCCATTGTTATTTCCAACCTCTGCCTTTGGGGGGATCCCATTTAGACTCTCTTTCTTGGCTTTTATCCTCTGGGAAATGCCCAGCCCCTCCGTCGGAATCACCCAGGAGAGAATTCCCAGGCTGCCAAAGACTCAGTCCCTAGAGTTCAAGGCAGCAGCATCTCTGTGAAGGCCACCCTTGCTGGCTGAGCACAAAGGGAGGCGTTATCCTGTGAAGAGCAGAGGAACTGGGGAGGACACCTGCTCAGCCAATTCTGCAATAAAAGGAAGTGAGGATGGAAATTGGACAATTGTTACTAAGTAGCTGAGGACCCAGCTGAGTGGGGGTTTCTTTAATAAGCATGATAGAAGCCAGCTTTAAAGACAGATGAAGATTTTCCAGAATCTAGGGTTTCACTGACAAGAGCAGGAGAGGAAGGTAAATAAACTCAGGAAAAAACGTCTCTTTATATCCCTGTGAAGGGCAAGGGGAGGTTCTTTCTGACAGGCTTCGGAAGTATTTCACAGCGGTCACTATTTATTCCCTGTCCCCCTAGTAAAGGCGGAGTCTTTGTGAACACCTGCAAGGGAGGCAGTGATCCCTAAGATGTCGTGAGGGTTCCCTAAGAACTTACCACGGAGGGCAAGACTCATTTCCTTCTTTCACTGCTTCCTAGGCTGGTAGAGTATGGAAATATAGGAGAACAAGTAAATCTGGATCACAACAAAACGTTTGACAAAGTCTATCTTCTTGGAAAAGATGAAGGTAATTAGGTGGATTTAGCATTAGTTCGAACCTGTAATTTACTGAGCGCTCACCATCTGCCAAGTACCACAGTGGGATTTCCATACATAGAACTGTTGAATCCCTTCATTGCCCTTTTGCAGGTGCCCTTTGACGGGGGGGCTCAGAGAGGTCTGGTAAACACAGGACAGCCTGTGCCACCCTGTTATCTCCTGTCTCCAACTAACGGATAGAGAGCTCTTCTCACCCTGCTGCTACCGTCGGGGCAATTATCTCCTCTCTCAGAAAAACGTGTTGATCACCTGGGATAACGCTCTGAAGTCCAATGGGCTGAGCAGTGACCCAGGGGTAGGGCTGTGATGGATGTGGGGAAGGGAAGGCCCTGCCGCCACCATCTCTGCCACCCAGAAAAGCACTCCAGGCCAGCCCTTCCCCAGACCGCTGTCATGGGGTGCTGGCGAAGAGAGGCCGAGGCACCCCGAGGGATCCACAGGCCAGGTCTGCATTCAGATGCCCCGCCTGGCCCTGCACTAGCAGTGTGACCTCAGCAGTCCCTGTACTTCTCCAAACCCCGGTGCGCTCTCTGATAGGATGGGGACAGAAATTCCCATTGTGTGCCATCGCTCCGGGCGTCAGAAAGCCCTGAGCACAGAGCTGGGACCGGGCGCCTGTGCCTGACCACTAGCCAGCTCCGGCCCCTTCTGCCACGTTCCTGTGCTGCCACCTTCTGATGCCAAAGCCATCTCTGTGGCAAGCTGTACTGCACCCTGTCAACAGCCCCCAGGGAAAAGGAGGTGGTGGAGAGTCAGGGGGAGGGGGGTTGGGACCCTCAGCTGCTCCTGGAGAAGCAGGGCTGACAAGGCGAGGATTGTTTTTCTCCCCTGGTGTGAAGCATGTTGACTTGCTGTTGATAGATTGTGGGATGATATTAATTAAAATGCAGGCAGGTGTGAGGGCGCCTCTTAGAGCTGCACTGTCTTTGGTGGGGAGGGGAAGGCATCGGGGCTCTGTTTTGTAGCCATAGTGGGAGGAGTGTCCTCTTAGCCCTCCTTCCCCTTCTGAGATCAGGTGTGACTTAGGTCACAGGAGCACTGGGCTCCAGGTGGAAGCACAGCCACATCCTTCCATCCTGATGGGTAGGGGGCAGGAAGGGGAACAGACTCTTACCAACTTTCCTGGTACCAAAAGGTCTGAAGAGGTTCTGCCTTTGGAGAGGCTGACGGAGGGAACACTTGCCTTCTCTGCTCTCCACCGGCTCTCCCTCTGGCTCCAATAGGCAGGGCTGGGGTGCAAAGGGCTTCCTGAGAGGGGAGAGTCTGACGATCCCAGGGGAGATCTGCAGGGCCAGTGCCACAAACCACAGCACAGGGTCTAGGTCCAGCGGTCCAGGGGCTGGATTTCAAAGTTGGGAGACCATGCGACCAACCAGAGCAAGGGCAGAACAGGAACAAGAAAGCTGAGCACTGAGTGGTTGCAGCACACAGCCATGGAGCGTGCCCAGCTCAGCTCCACGGGTCTCTCAGTGCATCCCTCAGTGGGTCCCTCCTTCACGCCTTGGCCAACGTTGTATTGCAAGAGGACACAGGTGCGGTTTTCTTTGATTTCCAATTCCTCCTTCTTCCCTCTTGCAGCAAGAATGAGAAATGGCTCCCAGGACTCCGAGTTCTGAGGTGTTAATTATTGGAGATAGTAGAAGTTACTGAGGATCTTAGCAGTCAGGTGACATGATTGAAATGGTAGAATTGAGGTTCTAATACTTACCTCATTTCTGAAAGACGGAGCCCTGAGCCACTCCATTTCTTTAAACTTTATTTGGGCAGGAACCAATGAGACTTCCCAAGAGAATAAGTTCCCCTTATTGCCCTATGTCTGTCAAGCACTCAGAAAAAAAAAAAAAAAAAAGAGGAAACTACCTGTGCAAGGAGAGATGAGCAGGTAAGGGGACAAGCTGGACTTGTTACACCTGACTTTAGAACTCAACACAGAGCTTAACCTTCAACTTTCTGGGCCATTGTTTACTTATCTGGAGAAAGGAATGAATGAGATTGGGAAATATCCCTCCTGCCTGCCTTCCCAACTTTTTCTCTCTGTTCCCCAGCTCCAAGGAGAATCCGAGGATCTGCATTTGGGGTTCTTAAATATGCGTTATCATTTCCCCACCATCTGACCTGTAAATAACAACTTTAATGAGGATTCTTGGGACACATTCCCCAGGGATGGCAATGAATTATAATGTAAATCGAGCCAAACTCTCCTAAGCTAAGAGCTGGAACTGTTAACAAAGAGGATTATTTTGGAAGTGTTGAGGAAAAGACAAAGTACAACCCTAAAGAAATCACTTTGGACTCAAAGGCCCCCTCGGGCATACATGTCCCATCTCACCTAGCAACAAACTCTTTCATCTGGAGAGATGGATCTCCTGTTCCCAGTCCCACATCAGGGTGTCCCATATCCTCGGACTATAATCAACAATGTTATCCCAGACTATGTTTCTGGAAAGAAACTGTCAATGCAAACAAGCAGAATGATGTCTCCAAATGGGATTTTAATCTTGATCTTTTGTTGGGAAGCCCTGCTGCCTCCTCTGTTTATTTCCACCTTCCAGATCAGATTTTATCACTGCATCTAACTAACCAATAGAATAAAACTGGACAAAGCAAGGAAAGGTACATAACCTCTTGGCCATAAAAAGCTCCGAAAACAGAAAGTTTTCGTTTTTGGGTTTCCAGCTCCTTCGGTGGCAACACCTAACCTGGTCTGGGAGAAGCAAGTCCTCTTTATTTATCCATTTTGAGTGAGGATTCTTACATTTTCATGTGTTTAATCATGATGTGCTGCCCCAAACCTACAGGAAGCATTATGTAATGCATGGCATATGTCCTTTATTAACTTTCTAAAATAATTTTTTTTTTAATTTTTTTTTCAACGTTTATTTATTTTTGGGACAGAGAGAGACAGAGCATGAACGGGGGAGGGGCAGAGAGAGAGGGAGACACAGAATCGGAAACAGGCTCCAGGCTCTGAGCCATCAGCCCAGAGCCCAACACGGGGCTCGAACTCACGGACCGCGAGATCGTGACCTGGCTGAAGTCGGACGCTTAACTGACTGCGCCACCCAGGCGCCCCTAAAATAATTTTTTTAATGGGATTCTGAATACATTTGGTCCTAAAGGTTTGAGGAAAGGGATCGTGGATTTGGACTATTTTATCTTCAGAGGCAGATATGCTGTTAGTGAGTTTCTCAGCAACAATAAACAACAAAACAAAGTCTCAGTATCGCTTGCACAGAAGAATCATCAGACCAGTATGGCTTTTTGTAGACTGCAAAGGCTTTCACTCCTGTTTTACACAATCCATTTAATAAGAAAATCAGTAACCATCCATTTCAGCTGACAAGATATTCTCTCTTCCTAGAATTAAATGAGAAGAAGTGAACTAGCCTATGCATATGCTAATTAAAATTTTGTAGTGAGTGTTGGAACCAATAAAAAATACAAATATCTGTAATGAAATTGGAGATACGTTGTCGCCTTGAGTCGTCCTGGAAAACTAACAGGAAAGCTAAGAATTTGCATTAATCCTTGGTACAAACTTTTAGAAAAAGAATCAAAGAACAGACGAGGCCAGTTGCTGAGCCATGAAGGAGAGAAGGGGCTCAAATAAGTACACCACATGGGTCAGTCATGTTCAGGAGCAGTCAGGTGCAGGGCTAGTCTAGAGTGGTTTTCTGCTGAGAGCAGAGGCAAGAGCTGAATCCCCTTCAGTTCTCCCATCCTGTCCCCATTACAGTTTTGCTCTCAGCTATAATTTTGTGCATCTTACTCATTCTCCATGGCTTCCCAAGAGAGTACCGCATCCTTCCCAGGTAAACGTCACTACTCTAAAAAATTAATAGATTAAAGAAATATCGACAAACATTCACTGGTACACACATATGGTGATCATCCTTACCAATTAGAATTAATACTCCCCTTTGAAATAAATGCGTTCCATCAGTCAAGAAGGAAATTTAAAATATCTATAATCTCTGCTCTTATTGAGACTTAAGAGGACAATTTATCTATCCCCCGAAAATTATCTGAGATCATAAAAGAGTTTCTAGATGAAAAATATGGTTTTTGAACCCAACCATAAAAACCCAAAAAACAAAAACACAACAAATCGGTGGATAGTTGTTTAAATATTACAGAAAATTAAGTTGTCTTTGACTAGAGAAATTATTCCAGAATTCAGAAGAAGTTAAAACAGATGGAAATACTGAGAACAAGATGATAGAAGCAAAAGATAGAAGCCAACACTGCTGTAGACCGAATGTTTGTTTCCCTCCCAAATTCATATGTTGAAACCTAATCCCCAGTGTGATGGTATTAGGAGATGAGGACTTTGGGAAGTGATTAGGTAAGAGAGCAAAGCTCTCGTGAATAAGATCAGTGCCCTTGTGAAAGAGAGCCTGAGAACTTCCTTGTCCCTTCTGCCATGGTAAGACACAGGGCAAAGATGGTCCTCTATGAACTAGGAAGTAAATTCTCAGCAGGTATTATATCTGCCAGTGCTGGGGCGCCTGGGTGGCTCAGTTGGTTAAGCGTCTGACTTCAGCTCAGGTCATGATCTCGTAGTTACTGGGTTCAAGCCCCACATCGAGCTCTGCGTTGATAGCACAGCTGTGTCACCCTCTCTCTCTGCCCCTCCCCCACTCATGCTCTGTGTCTCTCTTTCTCTCAAAAAAAAAATGAATAAGCATTTAAAAAATTTTTAGTAATAAAACTAAATTTAAAAAAAAAAACTGCTACTGGTGTGATCTTGGACTTCCCAGCCTCCAGAACCATGAGAAATAATTTTCTGTTGTTTACAAGCCACCTGGACTATGGCATTTTGTTTCAGCAGCTCAATCAGACTAAGACATCATTTACAAAAAAATTTCGAAAGTGAAATGAAGCCAGTGGAAGAGCAAAGAAATAATAGAAGATTTCCCCACACTAAGGAAAGATCTAGATCTGTAGAACCAACTCCCTAAGTGAGCACCCAGGTAGAACCCATAAAAGGACACAGGCTTTAAGATACATGCTGATGACATGTAAATTTCAAGGATCAAAAAAAATAATAACCTGAGCATCCCTGATTTTTAAAAATGGCAGGTTGAACACGTGTCCTTGGTTTTACCTCGTCTTGAAATCTCACTAACATGAGAGTCAAATAATGTTTAAACATGAACAGTGAAAATGGCAAAGAAAAATAGAAAAAGAGTAGCAACAAAATTTGGGAAGCTGAGAAGTCGCTGGACAAGAGTAACTGACACAGCTGACTGAGGGGGGCAGGATCCTAGGCAGCAGCAGGGACAGTCGATTTCCATCACTCTAAACTCACAGGAACCAGCAGTCCCAGTTACTTATGGAACTGGGTGGCTGGTGTTAAGAAGAGATTTGAACAGCACTGGTTAAATTCTGTTAAAAATTTAAACAACGGTATAAACATACTATTTACAGTTACGGAGTACATTTGAAAAATTCTCTGAAGGGGTGCCTGAGTGTCCGATTTTGGCTCAGGTCATGATCTCATGGTTGATGAGTTTGAGCCCCACATGGTACTCACTGCTTCAGCTTGGAACCTGCTTAGGATCCTCTGTCCCCTTTTCTTCCCTGCCCCATTTGTGCTCTCTCTCTCAAAAATAAATAAAATATTTTTAAAAATAAAATAAAAATTAGCTAAAAAATGTGGGGAGTACCTTTGTGAACCAGAAAATGGGGGAGGGATGGGGGTTCTATGGTTTTGTTATGTTTTAGGTGGTGTCTTTATTTATATACCAGACCTTGTGGAAGACACTAGAGAGCCAGTCTTCTCCTCATGGCTACTAAAGTTTGTGGATATGTGGGGTAGGGGCAAATGGATAGATAATTCTTATGTGCTTCACTGTGATGGAGAAATAAAAATTTGATATGTTTCAAGAAAAAAAACAGATAATTATTATTAGAATAAGATAGAGTGGGTAGTTTCTTAACTGACAAAAAATTTAAAAAGAAAACATAATAATATATAAAAATTACAAAGCTGTCTACCTACCATTTTTAGGTAATGTTCTAAAACTAAGTTCATCTAGACAGGGTCCCAGGGTTAGAGATACACTAAGGAAATGCAAAATCAGGAATGTCTAGAAGGGTGCCTGGGTGGCTCAGTTGGTTAAGCGTCCGACTTCAGCTCAGGTCATGATCTCACTGTTCGTGGGTTGGAGAACTGCATCAGGCTCTGTGCTGACAGCTCAGAGCCTAGAGCCTGCTTTGGATTCTGTGTCTCCTTCTCTCTCTAAGCCTCCCCCACTTATGCTCACACTCTCGCTCTCTCTCTCTCTCAAAAATAGGTAATAAACAAAAAATTAAAAAAACAGAAATGTTTATAGTACTGTTAGAACTCAAAGTTAGAATTCTTATAATACACAAAGAAAAAAGGAAGTAGAATGTTACTTAATATTAACTAGACTACACAATCTAAAATAAAGTCATAATTACTAATTTTAATCTCCTAAATAGCATAGCCCTAAAATGTTTTTAAAAGCTGTGAGAATTATAAAGAGAAGTTGACGAAAGTACGATTGTATTGAGAGAGTCAAAGATACATCTCGTTTTTACACAGCACAAGTACTTGGCAAGTGGATGAAGTAAAAAGGTTTAGTAAGTTTGCTTAGCTGATCTCGATGGATAATTGTATGTACTACAAACAGAAGATACATCATTTCCCAAAGTTTATGGCATTTTCAGAAAAATGCTCATATCCTAGCCCACTAATAAAATCTCAGACAAATTTTCTACATTTGAAACTATACATCCAAACAATGCAATGCAAGGAAACTTGACAATGATAGATCTTGTCAGAAACCATGCAAGCAAGAAGAGAATAAAGTGGAATATTTAAAATCTTGAAAGAAAAACCCCCAACAATCCAGGATTCTATAGCCAGCAAAATAATCTTTCAAAAACGAAGGAAGAATAAAGACTTTCTCAAACAAACAAAATTGAGAGAATTCACTGCCACCGATCTGCCCTGCAAGAAACATGAAATGTTCTTCAGAGAAAAGGCAAACAATATAGGCCAGAAACTTGGATCCGTGTAAGGAAAAGAAGAGTACCAGAGAAGGAATAAATGAAGGTAAAATTAAATCTTACATTTTTCGTCCTCTAATTAATCTAAAAAATAATAATTTGTTTAAAGTAATAATAGTGTAACAATGTTTGGGATGATTACAGAATGAGAATAAGTGAAATGAATGCATATAATATCTTCAGGGGTAGGAAGGAGGAATTGAGGAATATTCAGCTAAAAGTGACCCATACTATATGTGAAGTGGTATGAGAAATCATGAAAAAAAATTTAACATAATTGATATACTAAGAGAGGAGATACAATTAAATTGTATAAAGTGCTCAAATAAGACAAGTGAAGGCAGAAAAAGAGAGGGGAAAGGAAACAAAGAACAAGTACAATGAACAGAAACAATTAAAAACACAGTAGACATTAATCTTACGATATCAATAATCACTTCATATGTGAATGGTCATGAATTAAGAGACAGAGATTGTTAGAGTAAATTAAAAACAGGACCTAACTGTATGTTGTCTATAAGAAGTCCAATTTAAATGTAAACACTCAGGTAGGTTAAAAATAAAGGGTTGAAAGAAGACATCCAGATGGCCAATTGACACATGAAAAGATGCTCAACATCACTCATCATCATCAAATATAAATCAAAACCACAATGAGATACCACCGCACACCTGTCAGAGTGGCTAAAATGAACAACTCAGGCAACAACAGATGTTGGCCAGGATGCAAGAAAGGGGACCCTCTTGCACTGCTGGTGGGAATGCAAAGTGGGGCAGCCACTCTGGAGAACAGTGTGGAGGTTCCTCAAAAAATTAAAAATAGAACTACCCTATGACCTGGCAATTGAACTTACTAGGAAGGATACATAGGATACAAAAATGCTTATTCGAAGGGGCACATGCACCCCAGTGTTTATAGCAATGCTATCAACAATAACCAAATTATGGAAAGAGCCCAAATGTCCATCGACTGATGAGTGGATAAAGACGGTGTGGTATATATACAATGGAATACTACTAAGTGATGAAAAATAATGAAATCTTGCCATTTTCAACAATGTGAATGGAACTAGAAGGTATTATGCTAAACAAAATAAGTCAGGAAAAGACAGCTATCATATAATTTCACTCATATGTGGAATTTGAGAAACTCAACAGATGAACATAGAGGAAAGTAAGGAGAAATAAGATGAAAACAGAGAGGGAGGCAAACCATAAGAGGCTCTTAAATACAGAGAATAAACTGAAGGTTGCTGGAGGGGAGGTAGGCGGGGGGACGGGTTAAATGTATGATGGGCATTAAGGAGGGCACTTTTAGAGATGAGCACTGGGTGTCATATGTAAGAGCTGAATCACTGCGTTCTACTCCTGAAGCCAAGACTATACTGTACGTTAACTGATTTGAATTTAAATTTTAAAAAAAGTAAAAAAGATGAAGAAAGTGATACCATGCTAACAACTGATCAAACCAAAGCTAGAGTAGCTCTATTATTTAGAGGCAAAGCAGATTCCAGATCAAAGAAAATTATCAGGGGTAAGAAGAAGCATTATATAATAATAAAGGTGTCAACTCTTCAAACAGATGCAACAATCCTTAACACATATGCACTGAACAGCAGAGCATCAAAAATATGTAAGGCAAAACTGATGGAAATCCAAGAGAAATACACTGATCTGCTATTACAGGTGATGATTTCAACACCCACCTTCTAGGAATTATTAGATCAAGCAGGCAGAAAATCAGTGAGGATATAGTTGACCTAAAAGGGCTATCAATCAACTTGATATAATGGACACTTGAAGAATATGCCATTCAGCAAAATACACATTCATCTCAAACTCATCTACAACATTCACCAAGGTAGACTACATTTATATGTTCTCAGATTACAATAGAATTAAGCTAGAAATCAATGACAGACAGATAGCTGGAAAACTCCCAGACATTTAGGGATTAAACAACATACTTTTGAATAACATATAGGAGTCAAAGAAGAGGCCTCAAGAGAAATGTAAAAAATATTCTGAACTAAACAAAAAGGAAAATTCAACTTAACAAATGTGTGTTGTGTAGCAAAAGCAGCCCTTAGAGGGTGATTTTGTAGAATTAAATCCATATATTAGAAAATAAGAAAGATCTAAAGTCAATTTTCTAAGTTTCTACTTTAGGAAACAGGATAAAAAGAGCCAATTTAAGCCTAAAGCAAGTAGAAGAAAAGGAATAATAATAATTGGAGGAGAGTGCAATAAAATTGAAAACAGCAAAACAATAGCGAAAATCAAGAAACCAAAAAAGATCAATAAACCTGAAAACCTCTAGCTAGAATAACCAAGTTAAAAAAGAGAGAGAAGATATCAAAAGTCAAAGAGAATTTATTACTATTGATACCATAGACAATGAAAAGATAATAAAAGAATATTACGAACAATACTATGCCTACAAATTTGATATGAAATGGAATAATTCCTTGCAAAATGCAAACTCCAAAAATTCACACAAAGAGAAATAGATCACCTGAATAAGCCTACACTTATTAAGAAACTGAATGAATAAGTAATAAACTTCCAAAAGTGAAGGTGCCACACTCAGATTGTTTCGTTGTTAAATTCGGCGGCTAATCATTTAAGGAGGATTCTTCATAATTTCTTTGAGAAAGAAGGAGTACTTTACAACTCATTCCACGAGGCCAGCATTATCCTAAGACTAAAATGATACAAAGACACTATAAGAAAGAAAACTACAAGACCATGTTATCTCATAAACATAGATGCAAAACTCCTCAACAAAATATTAGCAAATCAAATCTAACCTTGTGTACAAAGGCTTATACATGATGACCAAGTGGGATTTATTCCGGGTGTAAGGCTGAGGCAATGTTCGACGATCAATCAACATAATACACCACATCAACAGGCTAAAAAACAAAATCATATCATCGTATCAACTGATGCAGAAAAATGATTTGACAAATTCTAATTCCCATTCATAATTAAAAAAAAAAAAACCTCTCAGCAAACTAGGACTAGAAGAGAAGGAAATTCTTCAGTGTAATAAGGAACATCAAATAACGTCAAGTGACAAAACCTTACAGATGACATCATACTTAATTGTGAGCATCTGGATGCTTTTTCCCTAAGGTCAGGAACAAGGCAACACTATCTCCTGCACACAAATATTTATAGTTGTTTTATCCATAATCACAAAAAACTGGAAGTAACCAAGATGTCCTTCAATCAGTAAATGGATAAACAAGCTGTGGTACATACATACGATAGAATATGATTCAGCAATAAAACGAAATGACCTATCAAACCATTAAAAGATGTGGATGAAATCTAAAGGTATACTGACAAGCCAAAGAGGCCATATGTATTACTCCAGCTATGTGAATGGAAGAAAAAAAACTATAGCATTGGTCAAAATAAAAGTGTTTGCCAGGGGCGGGGGCAAAGAGGTAAGATGGGAGAAGAGAAGCAGGGGATACATTTTCGGGCAGCAAAATTATTGTGTATGATCCTGTAATTGTGCCTATCTGAAACCATGCCTTTGTCAAAACACATAGGACTTTGCAGCACAAAGGGTGAATCTTAATGTATGCAAACTAAAAATTCACTTAGGAGGTTGGGGAATCCCAGGAGGAAAGCAGAATGTGATAAAACAATTTGATTTACAAGTTTATGAGACAACCTCAACTAAAGGGATAAGGAGAAAAGACACTGACCTAAGTAACTTTGGAAATGAGTGGAGTTTGTAAGACTAAAGGCAAAAGAAACTGTAGACAGCATTGTACTGTAGTCAATAAAATTCTTCTCCATCGTGTATGCGTTAATAACTCTTGGGACTATTACGCATATATATTAGAAGTGAACAATTAAGTAATGGAAGGCAGGCAGTAAGACCCAAGTGTTTCAACGTCATAGTTTACAGATAAGCAAGGGAAGGAAGCTAGAATGATTCAAGTGATGATGGATTAGAGCTGGAGACATCAGAATGAATGCATATTTACATACAGAAACGTTATAGATACATGCATATACATACATTATCATACACACATATATTCCCTTGCTGTGTCAGCTGAGAGGGCCTAGAAGCAATGACCTCCCAGTAGCAACAAGCACACCTATTACCCAAATCTTGGCATCTGATAATATTAACAGTGAAAAGAATCGGGGCTCTTTGGATAAGTGGTTGATTCTAGGACTGAAGCAGGAGATATACAAGATGACCTCGGAGCATTTTGTAGTACCCAAAAGTAAGGGAATGCTGAAACGAAAGCAAAAACAAAAAACACACAATAATGCAGATGAATCAAAGGCTTTTATACTTGGGGTTATCATTGAATTTCTTTATTTTCCTGCTCAAATTATTCCAGCTTTGGTATTAGCTGGAATAATTTGAGCAGGAAAATAAAGAAATTCAATGATAACCCAAAGTATAAAATTAAGCTAATACCAAAGCTGGAATAATTTGAGCAGGAAAATAAAGAAATTCAATGATAACCCAAAGTATAAAATTAATGTAATGAATGAATAAATAAATAAATTAAGAATAGGCACATCGCTCTTGCAGAAGAATTCCCAATAATTTATGTAGATGTTCCATCCTCATGGAGGTACTTTAAGTATGGACTTCACATAAGGACTTCTTTCCAAAGAGTACAGTGTAGGACAAGGAAAAAAAATTAACATTACAGTAGAGGAATCTGACCAACACTACCTCACCCAGGTGATCACAGTTAACACCAATGGTAAGTCATGTGGATGGTATATGTAGCCTTGATATAATATAACGAAAGCTGTACTTTATCTTTGGTATTTTCCTCCCTGAAATCCATAACCCCAGTCTAATCGTGAGAAAAACATCAGATCAATCCCAATAGAGGTACATTCTACAAAATGCCTGACCAGTATTTTCAGAACTGTCAAGGTCATCAAAAACAAGGAAAGTCTGAGAAATCGTCACGGCCAAGAAGAGCCGGAGAAGATGTGATGATAGGATATAACGTGGTGTTCTGGATAGGATTCTAAAACAGAAAAAGAACATTAGGTAAAAACTAAGGAAATGTGAAGAAAGTATGAACTTTAGTTAATAATAATGTATTACCATCAGTTCATTAACAGTAACAAATGTATCATAAAAAAGTAAGCTGTTAATAGGGAAACTGAGTAGGGGGTAAATGGGAAATCTCTGTACTATCTTAGCAATTTTTCTTAAGTCTAAGATTGTTATAAAAAATAAAGCTTATTAAAATAAAGCAGGTAAATCATTGTGGTAGAAATTGAGATTCTTGGAGCCAGTAGTTTCTCAGGCATGGTCTATCGAACTTTAAAGATCCAGATCTTTCTGTGTCTTAAACATTATATTTTCATACTGAAAGTAGACTATTACAGATATGGTATTTCTCTCCAAAACACTGAAAAATACAGAAAACCTCTCAATTCATTTTATGAAGCTGGCATATATTTAGTGACAGGTATTTGACAAAATTAGTACATGCACCCCAAATATATAGCCATATAATCTTACAGAACAACTATATGTACAAATACAGATTTTAAAAATCCTACAAAACATTAAAAATGAATGCATTGGCGTTTAAAAAATAAGAAATTATAGCCATTCAACACAGATGTGATGAGTTTAAAGAATGATCAAGTAAATTCTAATTGAGAATTCAAAAATATTTGGAATAACAAGGGCACGTGGGTAGCTCAGTCAGTTAAATATCAGACTCTTGATTTAGGCTCAGGTCATGATCTCACAGTTCATAGGATTGAGCCCCACGTCAGGCTTTGAACTAAAAGGGAGGAGCCTGGTTGGGATTCTTTCTCCCTCTCTCTCTGCCCCTTCTCCTCTCACAAACACACACACACTCTCTCTCAATAAATAAATAAACTTAAAAAAAAAAATAACATGGGCACCTGGGTGGTTCAGTCGGTTGAGCATCTGACTCTTGATATTGGCTCAGGTCCTGATGGGATCAAGTGCCTTGGTGAGCTCCACGCTGAGTGTGGAGCCTACTTAAGATTCTCTCTCTCTCTCTCTCTCTCCCTCTGCCCCTCTCCCCTACTCATGCTCCCTCTCTCTCTCTAAAAAAAAAATTGGAATCACAAACTTAATTAATATTGACGTATTAATAAGTCATCAATCCCAAAGCCATATAATCATATCAGTAGCCATTAAAAAGCATGTGAGGAAATTCAACAACCATTTCTGCCTTTAAAAATTTGGCCCTAGTGAGAAAAATAAATGTCCTTCATATGCAAAGAAAAATCCTATCTGAAACCAAGAGCTGGCATCTAGCACGACAGCAGGAAACATTCCTATCAAGGATGTGACATCACCTCTATAATTAAACATCATGCTGCAACTGAATAACCCAACAAAAAATACAGGAAAATACAGAGCTGTATTGATACCCTCCTGATATACATGATTGTTTAATGTGATCCAAAAATCAAACCAGTAATCTTTCAGCTGAGGGCGTACATGTACGTACGTGCATATGTGGGTTGGTAGCTAGATACGACCAGAATGAGAAACATACATAACCAGTAGTCTTTTGCATCCCCAAAAAGAACATCAGTATTTTTGAACGGTGTTCTCATTCTCTCATAATTCCCATAAATGATCTACATTTCACATTATTTGCTAGAATCATATTTTCTGTATCCAAGTACATAAATTCAGTGCATAAATATATTGGATTGGTTAATAGTGGCGCATATCATTGCCCACTTGAAATGCAGAAAATGATTTCTTCTATGTTTGTAGACTTTTGAAGAGTTAACCCTATTTCATTGGCCGTATATTAAATGTGGAGGGAGGGAGGGAGAGAGAGGGCAGAAGACGAGGGCTAGGAAATGATAGGGTTATAGTAGGATTTCAACTTCATATCGGATGGGATATATATAAGTTAAATGGAGTTAAATGTATCAGTGTATTTACTATTGCAAAACTTAAATACTAGTTTTGGAGGTAGCAAAGAGAGGTTTGGAGATGGGAAGGCAGAGACAATTGGAAAGGGGCAACTGCAGAAAGAGAATCCTGGAAAAGTGGAGGAAGTTTAAGGGAATTTCAAGAATGTTTTACAGCTTCGTTTTTTCCATTAACCCGCAATGAATATGTACACGAATCATCAATGATTCTGGAGTTGGATTTGTCTTTACTCACGTTTTCTGATATGAAGACATGCTGAGAGTGCCCCCTCGATGGGTAGCAAGTAGCAAGATTTGGGAAATAAGCAAAATAACAATTTTTTTAAAATTGAGATATGTTTATTGAGAGCTTACTATTTGACAGGCATTGTTATAGTGTGTGTGTGTGTGTGTGTGTGTGTGTGTGTGTGAGAGAGAGAGAGAGAGAGAGAGAGATCCCTTACAACAACTGAATGAGGTGAGTACTGTTATTTTCCCCATTTCACAGATTAGGGAACCGCATCCAGATACTGAAATAATTAGCCCAAAATAATGGCGACTAATAAGTAACAGGTAGTATTTGAACCTAGGCTGTCTGGCTTCAGAGTCCACAATTTAAACCATTTCAATCTCAATGTATTGCTCTTTCTCTCTCTCACTGTTAACATTTGAAAATAATTTAAGAATAAAATACAGGGTGAAGTCAGTCCCCCATAATTAGAATGGAAGTTAGGGAAAGTTTAATGGTCAGCTGAATCTGTTAAAGACAATAAAGCTGAATAAAGGGAATGATTATTCTGCATTTTATCAGAACCATATTTTTTTCA